>NC_136909.1:70738511-70989686 GCF_949606895.1 Notothenia rossii
ATTGCACTAGCTTTTTCCTGGAGCAACAGCATATTTTATGACATATTTTACAAATTACATATAGCCTACTACTGTTTCCGCTATAGCACAGATCTTTTTGAAAAGTTGCACTCTCACTTGCTGTGTTTGTCTGAAATGTCTGCGGATTAATAAATCATTGAATCAGTGCTCTATCAAGCAGATATATATATATTTTTTTTGAAGGATTTAACACCCAGCTGTGATGGGTGGTGAGCTTGTTGAGTCATCATCGTTTTAATACTTGATTTTACTTTTTACTTTTTTGTCAATCTGTATGAAGTTTTATTTCAAATACATTACTACCATCGTTCTAAATGAAAGCAATTTCCTTTCTTCCCTTTGTGAATCACACTGCAAATACAAATGACTTTATGGTTACTTTGTTTTGTTGTGTTTGCTCTTGGTCTATTTCTATAATTTAATAAACTGGCAGCAAAAAAAGCATCACTGATACTGTGAGCTGGGAAATGTTCAAAGAAGTGACCCTAAGGCTGTTCTCAACCAGTTAAAAATTTCATTGGAAAAGATGAATAATGGAGAACTGGCTCTTTGTAAGGATTTTTGTTCCTGCCTTCTGTCAACTGTAATGCTAATCATACTATCTGACTGATATACTGTATTTCTTATTCAATCCGACATGCTAATAGCACTGAAACCATATCCTGTGTGATAAGACTGTTTTCTACCATACAGCCCCTTACATGCTCCTTCTGAATGTGGTCAGTTATTCTTTGATAGAGATTAAATTAAAGAAGGATGCAGTGGGACAGGAAAATGTGGTTTCTTATCCTGCATAGCCCCTTTAACATCAAATGCATTGATGTGTTATCAAAAAACATGGACAAGTGGCTTATAGAACCTATTTTACTGAAGATATTTTCAAAGGGTCAACCCGAACTCTTATTTGTATTAAAAGGCATATTTGAAACAGATTTATTTAGCATTTATTTATAAGTTAAAACAAAAAATGATCTGATTTTGAGACGAAGAGACAAGCTTTAAGGTTCTCATTCATAACACTCCGTTCGATGTCTCACTATGGGATGCGCCTCATCGCGGAGCAAACAGAAGCATTAATCTCATTACGCCAATCCTGATTGGCTGGTGATCTTGACGTCAGCGTCAGGGAATCCACCCCCTATAAGTAGCTTGCGCTACGCCGCATGCGTCATTCAAACACCTCTTCTCGCTTCAGAGCACATCTCGAAAAAGATCAGTAGCTAGCTAGCTTAACGGTCCACAGACTGATTTACGAAGCTAACCTTCGGTCGACGGGCGCTCGCCGGCTACTTCTATATATACTTCTGCAAGAAGACTGTTAATACCAACACACCAGTTAGTATTGCAAATCGACCTCGCCGTTTTCTCCTCGGGAATAAAGGTAAGGTTTTGATTTTTTCAAGCTAGCAACACACGTGTTGCTAGCTTGTCTTCCCTCACTACCGACACCACGGTAGCGAGGACGTTTTTTCTTTTTCTCTCTCACACCAGAGGAGGGGAGGATAAAAAGGGTATTAACACACCAGTTAATATTCTTTGAGAATAAAATTCTACACCGTCGTTTTTTCTCCGGATTAACGACAGTTGGGGAAGTATTTTTTCTCAGCAACGTACCTGTTACGAGCGGGTCCTCTCCACGCCGTCACCACGGCGACCGAGATGGACGCTTCTCTCCCTCACACCAGAGGAGTCAGGGACTCGGAGGCTCGGCTCTGTGGCTGCGGGTTGAAGATATCAGGCACAGACTCACACCAGGTCTGCTCGTCCTGTCTCGGGCTGGAACACGCCCAGGAGGCTATCGACAACCCCGGCTCGTGCGGACATTGTGCCCGCTTCACCATCAAGAGCCTCCGCCGACGGCTAGCACGCCAAGCTAGCTTGTCGGGTCAGGACTCCCTCATGTCCTCTGATTTACCGGACGGAAATCAGGACACGGGGGCGTCCACCACAGAGATGGAGCCCCGCACTGTGTCGGTCTGGGGCTCATCAGTAGTGGCAGCTGCAGAACCGGAGTCCCGCGCCGTGTCAGGCTGGGACTCGGTGGCAGCGAGGGACGTGCGAGCGGAGCCCCGCGCTGTGTCAAGCTGGGGCTCCCAACTGGACCTCACCATGGTCTCGCCCGCGGATGATGTCCCGGAGTTGGACTACATGGAGGACGAAGAGGATGAAACCTCTGGATTCCTCCTGTCCGACTCTGATGAGCAAGACGATGATGTCTTCGTGTCATCAGCTCAGGCTGCAAAGCCGGGAGTGATGGCTGCTCTCCCGGGCGATAGCACACCAGCTTTGCCCTGTCTGAGTATAGACCTGCAGGCCGTGTGTCAGCGTGCCGCAGCCAGCCTAGACATCCCATGGCCCGAAATGGCCAAGGAGACCTACAGGTCCCGTTACGAGGGGAAAAATTTGCCCCAAGCAACGAGGACAAAGAGGCAACTCCTGCCGGTCTTCCCGGAGATGTTGGATGAGGTGTCGATCTCGTGGAGAGACCGGCCCTTCAGCAACAAGGCCCCAATCCAGGGTGCCTCCTCCCCTAGACTGCGACGGTATGGAGAGGCTCGGCCTGCTCCGCATACCGCCGATGGAACCGCTGGTGGCAGCTCACCTCCTCCCGAGGATGGCGACTACACCGAGCAGGAACCCCACGCTGCCGGCAAAGGCGGACCGGTTCCAGTCAACCATGACTGAACGGTCCTACAGAGCCGCAGCATTGTCTGCCAGGGCTTTGAACATTTCCTCGCTGCTAACCGCTTACCAAGCGGAGCTCTGCGAGGATCTATCGAGTAATCCTGGACCGGCAGTACTGGACGAGATAGCCGCGATCACGGACATCTGTCTCCGCGTTCAACGCTGCGCCGTCCAGGCCACGGGAAAGGCAATGGGAATTATGGTGGTGCAGGAAAGAGCTAGATGGCTCAACCTCACCAACCTCCCAAAACCGGGAAAGAGAGGATGTGCTGGACATGCCCATCGTTCCCGAGGGGATTTTCGGATCTGCGCTCGCTTCTATGCAGAAGAGATGCGAGTCCAAGAAGAAGGAAGACGAGGCCCTCCACCTCTGTCTTCCTCGATGGGTCGAGCCGCTGCCTTCACAGCGGCAGTCCCTCGCCCAAGCTACCTCAGCTGCTCGGTTTAAAGTACCGAAACAGCAGAGGTCACGGCCCGCCCCGAGTCCCCAGCCCAGGCAGGAGACGAGGGCGAATTGGCCCAGAAAGTCTCCGGTTCCGGCTGCAGCCCAGGCGCAGCCAACCCGGAATTCCGGCCAGCAGGCGAGGAAGAAGAAGCTGGCGGCCTGACAGCCTCCTCTTCTTCCCTCGGTGACGGAGCTGGAAGGTTCCCCAGCTCCAGATGTGTTCCCGCTGCCTCGAGAGATGCCTCAAAGCCATCCTCAAGTGCACCAAAACACATGTCACAATATTGCTCTGTTTTCTCGGATAAAGCATTTTCCGCTGACGCATCCAGGCCTCAGGCTGAGGGCGCAGCTCAGAAAAATGAAAGAGAAAACAATAAAACCAATAAACAGCCCCACATTTGTTCCCCTTTTGAGAGCAGCTACGGCCTCTCTCAAAAGGCGGATGATGAACGGGTCTGTGAAGGCACCGCCGCCACGCGCATGCGCAGTAACGACTGGTGCTGTGAGGCTACCACCGTCACGTGCAGGCACAGTGCCGGCTGGGGTTGTGAAGGCACCTCCGTCACGCGCATGCGCAGTGTCGGTGGGGACTGTCAAATCGGGGTACCACCGTGTTCAGACACTAGAGGGCCCCATAACACAACAAATAGAGACTCAGAGGGCAAAAGACGTGACATCTCCGCTGGCTCTAAGGAGCGAACAGTGGAAGATGCTCACAACGTCTGCTTGGGTGTTCAAGACAGTTACACGGGGTTACAGACTCCAATTCGCTGTCACCCCCCCTTGCTTCTCGGGCGTTCTGTATTCACAGGCCCGAGGGGAGTCAGCCCACATTATAGAAAGAGAGATTCTCTCACTTCTAGAAAAGGAGGCTATATCTATAATACCCGCCGAGCAGAGTCAGAGCGGCTTTTATTCCAAGTATTTCCTCGTTCCCAAACGGGGAGGGAACGGAATTCGGCCAATACTAGATTTGAGGGCTCTGAACAATATCTAAGAAGATACAAATTCAGAATGCTCACTCACACATCTCTGCTGCGTCTCGTGCGACAAAACGACTGGTTTACATCAGTCAACCTGAAAGATGCGTATTTCCACATCCCAGTATATTACCCACACAGGAAATATCTGAGGTTCGCATTTCAGGGGATCTGTTACGAATACAGAGTACTTCCCTTCGGTCTGTCTCTCAGTCCAAGAGTGTTTGTACGATGTACGGAAGCCGCGATAGCCCGTTAAGACAACAGGGTATTCGCCTGGCAACCTACCTAGACGACTGGCTGCTTCTCGCACAGTCGGAACAGGAGACTATTACGCAGACAAATGTCCTCGTAAAGCAACTGCTCAACCTGGGTTTCATAATAAACACAGAAAAGAGCATGTTGTGCCCGGCACAGACTGTACTCTTCCTGGGTTTACACCTGAACTCGGTGCCCAGCCCGCCTGTCAGCGGAAAGAGTGAAAGCTTTCAGAGCTTGCCTCGCTCATTTCCAGCTGCGCAAACATGTTCTTTTCAGATCATGCCTGCGGTTACTGGGGCTCATGGCGTCAGCCATCCTGGTTGTACGGCTGGGACGGTTACACATGAGGGAGTTTCAGCGCTGGGTAGCCGCTCTAAAACTAAACCCCGCGCGTCATGGAGCACGGAGAGTGATGGTTACTGTGAAATGCGTAATGGCACTGCGCCACTGGCTGCACCCGACTTTTCTGGTACGGGGCGTGCCTATGGGTGCTGTCCTTTCACGGAAGGTGGTCACCACAGACGCATGTCTGACAGGCTGGGGAGGTATTTACGAAGGTCGTCCGGTGAGGGGTCTCTGGAGCAGAGACCTCCAGCGGTCGCACATAAATTACCTGGAGCTTTTAGCGGTGTTCCTCACCCTAAAACGCTTTCTGCCTTTTCTCAGAGGACACCATGTCCTTGTGAGGACGGACAATACGACCACAATATCGTATATAAACCGACAAGGGGGTTTGCGCTCTCTCCAGTTACACATGCTGGCACGCAAACTGATCTTGTGGAGCTGCGGCCGTCTCCTCTCTCTGAGAGCGACGCACGTACCGGGTGTGATGAACCTCGGTGCAGACCTGCTGTCCAGAGGTGTACCACTATATGCAGACTGGACTCTACATCCAATGATTGTGAGCCAGCTGTGGGTGCGTTACGGCCGAGCCGCGGTAGATCTGTTCGCATCAAAAGAAAATGCTCACTGTCAGCTTTTCTTTTCAATGCGCGATCAAAACGCACCATTAGGCGTGGACGCGCTCGCGCACATTTGGCCTCCGGTCCTCCTGCTTCCTCCACTAGGTCTCTTTATGACTGTAAGTGGAGGGTGTTTGAGGACTAGTGCCTTCAAAAAGGGCACACCTCTTTTCAATGCCCTGTGGGAGTGATTTTATCATTTCTACAGGACCTAATTGATCAACACAGAGCTTTCTCCACGATCGAAGTCTACCTGGCTGCTATTGCTGCATGCCATGTGGGTTTTGAGGGTAAGACGGCTGGCCAGCATCCTCTGGTCTGCCGTTTTATGAAGGGAGCTTGCAGGCTCCTTCCTGTTTCCAGGTCACTGGTGCCCTTATGGGACTTGACAGTGGTTTTAGATGGGCTCACTCGAGCCCCATTTGAACCCCTGGAAGAAGCTGACATGAAGCACCTGTCACTCAAGACAGTGCTATTACTGACCCTGGCATCCGCCAAGCGAGTCAGTGACATTCATGCGCTATCTGTACATCCTTCATGCACTCAGTTCGCCCGAGGGTTAACGAGAGTGTTGCTGAAGCCCAACCCTGCCTTTATACCTAAGGTGGTTGGTTCATGTACCCCCTTTGACATTGAGGTATTTCCTCCGCCGCTGTGTCCCTCCGGGGAACAGCAGCCGAATTTGCTATGTCCAGTCCGTGCTTTACGCACTTATATGGACAGATCAAAAGAGTTTCGTCATAATGACCAACTCTTTGTGTCCTGGGCTAACCCTCAGAAGGGCAAGCCTGTTACTAAGCAACGGCTCTCTCACTGGATTGTGGAGGCAATTGCTTTGGCTTACACGAGTCAGGGTCTGCAGGCACCTTCGGGTTTGCGTGCTCATTCGACTCGTGGTCTGGCTACATCCTGGGCTTTGTTCAAGGGTGTTTCCATCCAAGACATTTGTGCAGCAGCGAGCTGGTCCTCGCCGCTCACTTTTGTCCGCTTTTACAGATTAGACGTCTTTGCTCCCAGTGTGGCCCATGCAGTGCTGGGCCCCCTGCTGAGTTAGAGCTCTAACTGTTAAGTTCTGGTTGGTCTTGGTGACTTTTGAGATAAGCTCGTCTGGCAATTCGGGAGCTACAATATCCCATAGTGAGACATCGAACGGAGTGTTATGAATGAGAACTATAGGTTACTTACGTAACCCCAGTTCTCAGAGTAACATGAAGTGAGATGTCTCACCAGACGGCCCTCCTTGCTATGGTGAAGCGAGAAGAGGTGCTTATTTTGAATGACGCATGCGGCGTAGCGCAAGCTACTTATAGGGGGTGGATTCCCTGACGCTGACGTCAAGATCACCAGCCAATCAGGATTGGCGTAATGAGATTAATGCTTCTGTTTGCTCCGCGATGAGGCGCATCCCATAGTGAGACATCTCACTTCATGTTACTCTGAGAACTGGGGTTACGTAAGTAACCTATAGTTATAATCCTAAAATACAAGACGTCATTTTTTATGAACTAAGTTAAGTAAAACAAGTCTGTTTAAAGGGCCCAATCACACCAAACAGCTCCATGGGCCTTGTGGGTTTTTTTCTCTGTTCCCCTGTTCATATTTTCCCTCTCTACTTAATCCTACTCCGTTTTCTTGAAGGCAAGTCTTACCTCGGAGGATATGAAAAGTAACTACATATGAAAATTGCTTTTTGAAAGAAGTAGAACATTTTCAGAGTGAGGTTTAGTCCTTAAATGACCTGAGAAAGTTGGCTTCATCATGTATTCTTTGTGTGAAGCAGACGCACTGACCAAACTCATAACACCCATCGAAGTGGTCGGCTCTTCTGAGGGAAATCTGTTTTCAAAGCAGCTGAGGAAGAAATTAAAGTAGGACCCTTTCTGTCATAAATGTTGTTATAAATGTAAACCTCTACATACATACATACATGCACATAATCATTTAAGTGCACAGGAGCCTTTATCACATGTATTGGAGGGGAGCTTTGACCTTTGCAGTGCTTTTGTTGGTAGCTGAGCAGATTACAACACTTTGGCTCGATTGCCCAGCCTCAGACACATGTCTTTGATCTGAGACTAAAGCCCTCAAGTCAGCCACCCCGCTTCATTCGTTTGCCGTCAAACCCATTGACGTCTGTCGCACACGACACCCTATAGCGTCTATATGAGAAGAACCAGAACAGGATTAATCCATTTGTATTAATAATAGAACATAAAGTCTGCAAACGACTGGAGGGGTAGAGGATGGATGGAAACACAGGACTTTGACCCTGGACACTGCTGGTCTTGTTCTGTGTGAAACTAAAAGATAACTTGGAATTATTTTAAGTGACGTTCTTATTGAACCATAACCAACATCTTTTCCTTAACCTAATCAAGTATTTTTGTTGATTTATAACCAAGTTCATTTCCTGGACGGATCCTCAAGTTTAGAGACATGTTTACACACTTCTCAACTATGCTTTACGTTCACAAAGATATATAGCCTACTTCACACACTTGTAGTTTAGGAAACATGGAATGGAGTGTGAAACATGAAAAGAGCAGCATCTAATAAGAGGAGGCAAAATAATGTTATTAATATATTAAAGGTAGGGTATGTAAGTTTGAGAAACCGGCTCGAGATACAGTTTTTGTTATATTCCATGGAATGCTGTTAACATCCCGATAGCAATGAATATCTTCAGTGATTTGACAAAAAATCCATAAAAAAACTGTCATCTGTGGAAGCCGTAGTACTGTAAAAAGTACGACCAATCATTTTAGCCAGCCCGGCTAAAATATCTGGATGGCCTACCTGCCTGTCATCCTTCCATCTTGTGCACAAACTTATCTCGTGCCCTCATTGGTCATGTGCGCGTTCGTGTGTGTTGGAGGAGGGGCTCTATAAGGAAGTGGCAGATTTTCTCCGGTCGTGTATTTTCAAATTCTAGCGATCTCGAGCTTGTTTCTCAAATTTACATACCCTACCTTTAAAGTCATAGAAGAAGCTTATTAATGGTGAATGAAAAAGAGATGTAATAGCAATACCAGACGCACTAAAGTGGTGGTAATTGTACTCAAACAACTCCAGCAGGTGGAGAGAGTTATGTGTCTCAGTGGTCTCAGTACAGCAAATTATTAAACAACAGTTCAGTTACAGCATGATCTAATTAATAATATTAACTCAATGTCAATTTCAAATTCAACTTAATCCCAACACAAACTATGAATCCCTTCCATCTGTTTGCTCTACAATCAGACTGAGGACATTTTTATAAAATGTATTCTCTATATTTTTCTATGAATCAGTTATTATCCTGTGCATATTATTTTAGTGAACATTGTAGCTCTTTAGATAAGTGTGTGGTGCGCTCACTAAATGTCTGATAAAAATGAATCTCTTGTATATAACATACACACAACACATTAATTACCTTTAAGTAATATATAACTTCATTAAACATCTTTGATCATACATACTTCTAATGTTCGACTGCATAAATACATTCAGTTTTCATTTTGTAGACTGTCAATGACCCTAAGTCTTCTTGCTGTCAAATTTCACTTACATCAGATATGGTAAAAGTGTAATTTGACAGCGAGTTCAAATGTCAAAAGATATTATTTAACTGCAGGCATCCTGCTGATATACAAGAGCTTCATGGGGACATCTCAGTGAGATGCTGAGTCATCTTATCTGCATAAATACAACGGGGCACACCTCTGGAAAAACATGTCAGACACTCGCTATATGCCTTAAATGTTGTACGGTATATCATTCGGAATACTAATGTGGAGATTATTCACAATAATTCCTGTCCTAAATTTGATGGAACAGGAGTTGACTACACAATCGCTTCCATCTCATGTTACGGAGTGGTAATGCTACATTTAAGAATAAAGATAATTAAGATGATACTATGTGAATGAACGTCCATTCCCTCATTGTGAAGTTATTTTGCTCTGTCCCACATTTCTTCTTCTTCTTCTCTACCAATCTTGCTCTGTGCAGGGGAAAAAAGAAGATAGAAAACACTTGATAAAGATATATTTGTCTGGTTTTATGGAGTATTTTGAAATTGACCTGTTGCTGGGTGTGAATAATAACTTATCTGTCGATGGTAAAACTAAATGTTTTACTTCTGCATCATTAGCATATGTAGGTGGCAGCCTTAGGCCATGGCTGACATTCAACGATCAATTCCTGATCCTTTTTTCTGTTTAAAAAATAGTTTATCTGCAAGGATCCAGACTAGATTTGTTCTCCCACCGTCTCAAATTAACAACACAAAATATACAAATTATCTAATCCCTCCTTTGGAAATGTCCCCCATTACTTTGGTATTGTCATCCATAATAGTTATTTACATTCACACATTTCAAATGATTAGGCATTTAGTGATTGGTATTTAATTTAAACATTTGATTTGTTAAAAAAATTGCCATTAATGGTTTTAATGATGTGTTATGAGCTAAAGAGCTATAGTGTATGAAAGTAGGTCATGTTTCCCTCTCTTATATCTTTATCTTTAAAGTGCTTTGAAAACATCTTCTTCAAGCAACTGGAACATAAAAAAAATATGTAATCATTGAACAAGTTCAAAACAAGTTGTACGTCTTATCTTTCATCAACACACATCTGGCAAAGCAATCTCTACTGCTCACTGTCACAGTGAATGAGTGAAATAAACACGAAAGCTGTTAAATACTCTCTGAGTTCAGTGATTTTAAAAACAGGCAATAAGAAAGGTACAAGGAGAGAAAATCCCTCAGAGCAAAGACAAAAAGAGAAAAGAGGATTTTCTTATGAGAGGGAGCGTCGGGGGCAAACAGTGCCACGCTGTTAGAATTTACACAACTGTCCAAATAAGATGTATTATTTATTTTCGCTTTAATGTCAGGGCCCAATTCAATATGAAGAAAAAGCTTATTTCTGACCTAAGAGACTGCACTGCCATATCTTATTCATTAAAGTTTGTTTTGTTTTTAGGCTGGTTGCTGATATTTGTCAAGAACTGAGCGTAGCTTTTCCCTGTGAGTCGCTCTCAAAAAGCCTTTTTGTAATACACAGTGCTTTAGGGAATTCAAGTATGGGGTCTTCCGACCATGCACAGCCCTAAAAGCCCTGCACAGTGTGAGCTCAGGCAGTATGGAGCCGTGAACACACTGACCACAGGAGGCGACTCACTCAACAATGCATTAGTTCAATATCATTGTTCTTTAGCTATACGTTTAAACCACATACAGGTAATATACATCGGAAAATGACCTGATCAGATTGTTGCCACTTTATGATGTCATAACGATTTTTTGGCTTCTGTAACCATTAGCCAATAACCAACCAAGGCACCCAAGGTATTTAATCCGGCTTCGTATGATTAAAAGTAACACGATCATCGACCCAACGCAGTCCCCCATTGTTGTTGTTGTTGTGAGCGCCGTTGGGGAGAAAATCAGCGATGTAAACGGTGATGCCATGACGCAGCAGCAGCAGCACCAGTCGGGCTCTGGGCGGTGTGAACAAAACGTGGGCTGAAAAGAAAAAACGGTTCCGAACCAGAAGAGCGCAAGCACGGAGCTAGAACGGGAGCTGCGTTGGTGTGAAAGGGGCACTAGCGCACCATTGTGTTCTTTTTAACCAAATATCTTGCAGAGGGGCGTGAAAAAAATCCTACACGTAGAAGCTCACAACTTAGCAGAGCGCTCATTTGTTTCTTTAAAGAGATAAGAATGCATGAGAGGAGATCCACAACATCGGTAAATACCTGAGGGTTAAATGTAGCACAGATGATCTAAGAATGGGATTTGAAATCTAATGTGTGAATAGACATTTGCTAAACCTTAAATAATGTTTCTATTGCCCCTACTTTTGTGCCATGATAATTAATTGGGAATTATTTTTTCAAAAGAGTTATTTGTACATTTTACAAAGATGTTATTGGACCTGCTTTGAAACTGAAATGTGCAGAGACACAAAGTTAGCACCTAAATGTTATAAAATGATGATAGCAGTGCCTGTTTATCAGCTTTATTGTAACATATACATTCATTTTGCATTTCTTTGACACAAGTTAGAAAATAAATCTATCCTGCTGGAAACTGTCATATAGAATATACAGAACTTTATCAAGAACTTATTTTATTCAACGATTATCCTTTGACCCTCTGTACCTATGCTATCCTTTAACACATTTCCCTGTCCTGCTGTGTTTGCATTTGGGTTGTATTTGGAGTGGATATTTTTGTCACCTTTGGTCAAGTGTTCAGACTTTCACAATACAGACTATTATTAAAAAGAGATTAGGTTCCTATGTCCCTGCATCCAGCCGCTGGACTGCCAAAAAAAGATCCTATCATCACCTTTTTGGCTTCACTTTGATGGCGGCCATTATAGAAGACTTCAAGGCAGCTTCTTCCTCTAAAGCTGCCGACTGTGAGCTAAAGCTACTTGGCCAACTACAACATGTGGGGTTGTGCCTTACTCATCTTCTCAACCAATGATTATTCTCCTGGATAAAAAAAAGTAACCACCAGTGTCTCTTTGTTGTATGTTTGTGAACAGCAGTGGTTTCACTGGAAAATATTGTAAAATATTGCATGAAGGGATGTACAACATAAGCAGTATTGGCCTGCAAATTTGAAAAGCCTTTAATGTCAATTGTTGGTGAATAAACATTTAACTTTGTACTCAAGCCCCTTTACGCACAACTCTCAAAAAATGCACCTGGATACAGGTTTTATATCTTAGACAAACGACCCGTGAAGTATTCTGTTCATCGCAAGTAAAAGGAGCTATTAGACGCAATTTGCATCCCTTTCACCAAGTGTAAAGAAGGCTTGTTCATTGGCTGAGGAGCCGAGGAGGCACCGTGCCACAGGGCCTGCAGTTGGCTAAGTGAAGAGTGTCAGCCCACTGTCGGCAGCCTTCGAGGAGGCAGCTGTCTTCCGTCACTCAGGGAACAAAAGTTGCTTCCAGATGTTCGGGTGCTCAGAGCTCAGTCTAAACCAAAAGACATTTGAATATGAATTGGGGAAAAATGGGCTGTAATTGTTTGTAAGTTGGTTGATTTCAATAATTGTCACATTCAATTCCAAGTATTTGCATTCAATTTCAAATTGCTGTATTCGAGACATTTAAATTCAGCTGCTCGGGGTAAGCTTGATGAATTCATATTTATGCGGTTCAAATTCAATCTGTGCTCACACTGATCTCTGTTCATGTTGAATGAAGTGTCAAATCACATCATATCATATAAACAGACAGCATATTATTCAAGCAGGCAGCAGTTTAATGCAGGAGGGGATTTTATGGCTGCTGTGCAGAGCAGAGATTCGTCTACTTACACAGTACCAGCCAAGAAACATACAGTGTAGTGCATCGCAATACGCTTGAGGATTTAACTTAGTGTTGGTTTGCTTGAGTCTTGAAAAAATCGAATACATTAAAATAAAGTTATTATATTCACTCTGTTTACATACTCATGTGGTTAATATCCAATGCTAGATTATGCTATTATTAGGATTCAAGAAGTGGCAAAAATAAAGAGAAGTCTTCTCAAACATCTGGTTGAGGGAAATAAATAATGTTCATATTTTGCCATGCCGATCTGAAGACATATTTCCTCTAATTTGTCTCCCTTAAGGCATATCTCATGAGTTGTTCTTCCTGAGAACAGGAAGGCAGAAACAATAAAACATTTAAATGTACACTTATACTGTATGTAATCCATCTTCAATCTGCACAACATGTTTTCATTTACTCCTTTTTTTTTTCTCACCCCTGCAGTGTACTTGGTATTTTTCCCATAATGCCCTCTAACAGCCTCCAGGATGGGCATAAATTCATTGGCATCAAGCCATAGGTTATCTGTGTGGGCGGAGATTGTAACACGGATAGCGAATACATGCCGTAAGAGATTGTAAATGATTACAGGGAGGGAACCGGAAGCACATCTAGACGTATGGCTGCATAACAAAATGATATTGTTTGTGGTTACTGTCTAAATGTTTTATTACTTTCTCTTTAACATTGAATTCCTTGTGGCATTTAACATTTATAGTTGAAAACTTTCTTTTAAATAATATCTACATTGTACATCGACAGAATCTTCTGAAAAAATAAAATAAAAATACCAGCAAGCTATTTAAAAAAGCCAAAAATAATCCTGATACTGCTTTAAAAAAATGCATTTTACGTATTAAAGTCATAATTGCATGTACTGCACGTTGCTACTGTAACAATTGAAGACACTGTTTTAGGACGTGGTACATTATACAGTATGTTTTTATAATGATGGGTGAATCATGAGCTAAAAGTATCCGCTCAGCAGGTCATCTGTCAGGGCTGCTGACAGTACCAGCTGGCCCGTTCTGGCTGCCAGGGGTACAGGCAGGTTAGAGGGGGGGAGGGGGGGCCTCCTCCCACCACCACACTTCTCCTTTCTATATCAGGGGCTGGAAACACAGCCAAGCCTCAAATTGTTGTGTGCCGTCCTCCAGAACAACAGTATAATTGATCCAAAAAAACAACAGAAGGAAAGGAGGAGCAGATTGCCCACGCAGCCATTCATGTCCAGCACATTACTGCAAGCCTGAGTTCAAAGTGGGTCAAGGATGAAATATCAGAATCACCGAGGCTACAAGATCAAAGGTGTGCATCAGTGTGTGCGCACTGCGATGAGCATTGAAGGCATTTTGTGGTTGGTGAAAAATGATGAAAGTGTGGAGATGATAAAAAAGTTGAAAGCCTCCTGGACATTTCTGGCAGGAAGAAGATGGGTGTGTTTATGGGTTTTAACCTGATTGGTTATCTGTGTATTTGTCCTCAAAAAGTCCCTGCTATCAGCATTTGTCGCACAGCAGGACCTGAAACGTCAAAAAGAAAAACGACTTTTACAAGATGAAAAAACTTGACAAAAAAAACTAATTTTATGTCAATAACACATGTTTTGAATAGTTTTTACCTGGACAAAGCCTTTCTCTCTCCTGTTAGAACTAACAGGTACTGCCTCAATAACTTCCCAGGGTGAATTAAAACACAAGATAGTTTGTTAACTAAATGTAGGTATTTGTGAGATCCTCTCTGTCACCTTAACTATACATTAAGCAATCACACACTACTGTATGCATTTTAGTCAACAATGATTTCTGAAAAAATAAGCATTTCAAAGTTGAGGATTAAATTAACAATTATTAATTTATCAGTCTATTGCTCTCATTGTTGGACAACTGTGACAAGACATTTTATAAATTAAACCATAAAACTCACCTTAAAATAACAAATACTATCCATACATGTATGTTATGCTTATCATCTTTATGATAAGATAATAATAATATCAGGTCGTTATTCTTAGTTCACACTCAATTCAGTCTCTGGAAAACATAACATAACTATTAAACAACTAAATAAAATCCCTGCAAAACACATTCCTCTGTTTAACCAGGCCCATGGGCAAAAATGTAATTCAGAAAAATAGAGGGAGAAAAAAATCACTTTCATTTCTCAATGAATTCCTAAAAGATTTATTTCTTCTCTTCAGAAATTAATCTCACTGTAACGAACCAACGAGGTTGACGTAAAACCCTATCAAGTGAAAATTACATCTTAAGAGCAGAAGTCGCAGCCCGATCCAGCACCTTGAAGGAGGGCGTCATTAAGTGTGTCCAAAAGTAAGACTCTAATTTACCAAGATAATTACCAGCCATGAGACACCCTCTGGAACATTTAAGGGCTGACTATTAACTTTCTCATAGCGACTCCCTCCATTCCCTTCCGTACCTGAGGATTTTCTCAACGGATCATTTTAAGAAATAGAATCATCAAGTCAAGCACTTTCTAGCTAAAACCAGCGGCTAGTGAAATGGGTGAGCCGCCCAGGGAGGCTGGAGTTTATTTTGGCAGCATACCTCTGCATCCCGGCAGCTCTGAGGGTGAGAAGCCAAGCAGTCAGCTGTGAGGGGAGCCCAGGTAAAAAAGAAAACTGTAGATGCATCATTAATTTATCCCAGTTTACATCATGGTGGAGAGTTCAGAGCTTGATTTTTTGTTTCTCTGCGTGTGTCCTCTGTCTTCCCTCTGGCCCCGACCGGCCCGGCCCTTTGGACACTGGAGGCAGGTGAAGTATCAGGTCAGGACAGAAGAGAAAGCAGCATGGATCCTGCCAGCCACACAAGGCCCAGAAGACTGAGTGGCTAGGCCCTGCAGGACCAACTGGCAGATGGCTGCCTCAGGATAATGACCAGGTGACATCTGCAGAGTGAACAAGCCATCAGGCTAACAGACTCACCTTGACCCACCAGGGAACCCAAGCTGCCCGCTCTCCTCCTCCTCCTCCTCCTCGTCCTCCTCCTCCTCCTTCTGCAAATTCCCTCAGGTTACATCCACTAACCGAGAAGTGTTACAGAAGTTTATTGATTTACTAAGTTTCTCTAACTCCCCAAGAAAAAGAGGTGTGAGAAAGTCCTGAAAAAACATTATCAGATTGTATGTGGGTGTTGAATTGAGTTTTCTTTTATTCACTAGAGATTCAGTCACTGCCTCTATCAATGGCAAAGGACTGGACCCATTCTTATATGTTTTCCTATTTCCTAAGCTCCTTAATATTGTCAGATGAAACAGAATATGAATGCTTTCTGGAATATGATAAATGTATGCAAATTAAGATTGCCTATTTTTCCTGTTTTTGCTCTCAATGTTGCTATTGACAAGTGATTTTCCGAAGGCAGGCTGTGTGCCATGTCTAAAGACTCTGCCTCATGCACATTGACTACGTGATGCTGTGCACAAAGGTCATCTTTTGACAGCGCTGAGATCAGTAAAAGGTCAGACTTCTCGTGCCATTTAGAAAAGAGGCAGCGTGATACCAACTTGCCAATATCATTTCAGCATGTCTTTTTTTCATCTGAGTGTTAACACCATACATTGTCCATTAAATAGTTTACTGTGGCGGTGACTGCTGGCAAACGGATGTGAGGAAGGAATTGAGGGAAACTTTGCAAACAAGAGGCGCTATGTTAAATGAAGTTGAATTGAAAGTAGCATTGCAGCTGCAAAAGTTGTAAGGAAGTAAGGAAGAAATACGTGCTTTCTTTGGTGTGTGTTCTAATGTTGAGGAAAAAAGTAAGTTAGAAAGTAAATAAACACTGCACATAGCCTACTATGAGGGAAAGTTGTTTTGGGCCCCTGGGGAGAAACCTTGAAAAACATGGGGCACATTGCAAGTCTGTATTATCTTGTTTGTATTTTTAGTTTCAGGAAGCCAAATTAGAAAAAAATGTTGTGAACTACAGTACATAGTTATTTTTGTCAGGATATGAACCTCGATTTAATTTTGAATCATTTAGACTCACACTGTTAACTCCCAGTAGATATACAAAATCATTAGAACAAAGTGTAATAGAGTGCAATGCTATGCTTACTAATTACGATTATTACTTTTTGGCTACATTCTTTCGTAACATCCACACACATACAATTTCACTAACTGGGAAATCATCTGAAGAGGCAAATACTATTTACATGACTTGCTCATATTCAGATTACATTGCATATCTGGACCTCTATAAGAAGAGATAGTAACCTAACATATTTAAAATAAAATTGTTTGGGGAATTTTCTTTCAGTTGTAATCCAATAGTGTAACGTACAAGTACATTTGTTATCAATCAGTTAAGTGTAAGACAGTGTTCCCATACATGAAATGGAAAAAGTCATCATCTCGCACCCATCTCTGGTCCAAATTGGTGCCAAAGAGATCATGTGACTTCATTCAAATGATGATTGTGGAGGATTTCTTTGCATCAATAACGTCAGAGCAGCTAGTTGAATATAATGACTCAGCAGTAACTGTACAACATGGGCGAGATATGTCGGTCGTTGACGGTAAGAATGATCCCTGTAAAATATGATTATTGCCAAAAACTCATTAAAAAGATTATGGTATACAATATTTAACAGGGGTTTATTATTCGGCTAATGCATGAGGTAGTATTTGAATATTCTCTGTTTTGAGGTTTAAAGCTACATCCTAATAATACATTTTAGGTTTTCACTTTTATCTGTCTTGCATGTTAATCCGGCACAGTCATTCCTATCTTCTGAAGTGCTGATATTGATCAAATATCTTACTTCCCTTTCTTCGTCCAGTTGTCAAGAGCGCTGTACCTTTCGTTGCAGTTTTTGTGTCATTCTCTCTCAAACTGTAAAGGACCACTAAATGACTTTCACTCCCCTAGCCCTCCTAAGCTCTTCTAGCTTATGCAAACTGCTTAGGATGCATTTTCCACTAGTTAACACACTTTCTGTTATTGCATAGACAAAACGTACTTCTGGGGTTTCGATGACTTTTGTTTCCGGGTGTATAGAATCGCAAGACTCTGTTAAACAGCTTAAAGTCTCAGAAAATGCAAACAGATT
The DNA here is from genome assembly GCF_949606895.1 of Notothenia rossii. Taxonomy (NCBI): domain Eukaryota; kingdom Metazoa; phylum Chordata; class Actinopteri; order Perciformes; family Nototheniidae; genus Notothenia; species Notothenia rossii. The sequence goes on from NC_136909.1 coordinate 70,756,265, forward strand.
TACATAAACTTATACGGTCACTTTTGAGAATGGTCATGGTCAGGAGGGTTGTGATGAAGCTGTAACAGGTTTCCCCAAGATGGGAGCGGAAGAAAAGCCAGGCTATAAATACAACGTATCACATCAAAATAACAAAGACCAAGTTTGTGCTTGTGTAAGGATACCCAAAAACATACATCATATAAGTATTATAAACTCACCATCTGATTGATAGCGAACGTTGGCTTGTGTTAATACTGCATGAATGTAATTGTAGGCTCTGTGCCATTATGATGCATTCAGGGACTCAGGGATGTTGTGTCTCCATTGACCTCTCTCTGACATTCTCGTATGAGCTAAGCCTCAACCACAGGCAAATACAGAGAGGAAGAATAGCTGGAGCCTATCCAGATGCTTCCAAGGAAAAATACTCTCTTATTACCATATTTGCAGGGATGTGGAGATCAGCACTCTTTCATGTTTAACTGACTTGTTGTTTTGCTTCTTTGCCTCATTTATTCAGCGTCTAACAAGATTTGTCTATCTCAGGTGTGATAACTGTGTTAATGCAGAGCTGACAGGATAAGGATAGTTTGTTCAAGTGTGCTTTAAAGGGCCCATGTCATGGCCATTTCTACTGATCATAATTCCATTGTTGAAGTCTACTAAAATAGATTTATACTGTGCAATTTTTCCAAACTCACATTGGTTTCTCATAAAGCATCTCTGTAAAGTATGTGTATTCACCGGTATTCGCTTTCTGTCCTAATTGGCTTGTTGGAGCTCCTGCCCCCCCCCCCCCCCCCCCTGTGAGCCCAGTGTGCTCTGATTGGTCGGGACGTTGCTGATCGCGGCGATCTGCTGCGAGGAGCAGACAGGCTATACAGCGAGAACAAGCTAAACTCATCCTGAGCACACACAAACACTCACAGCCGAAGTAAAAACAATAAGTGTGGCTTGATATTGAGTAAGGAAAAGGTTTATAACGCTGTGAGAATGGGTCTCTGGAGAGCATTTCTCCGCGATCCCAACTGAGCAGCCCGAAAAACGTTTACCCATTTAAACAGTCGTGGTAGATACCTTGTTTGTTTTAAACATCATAAATACACAAACAACAATGAATACTTACAGGTTGTGTACCCGAATCTCCCGCTGGTACAAACAAAGTAGGAACAGCATCGTTCTTCAGTGCCCTACACCAGAGTCCTGCATCGGGTCGGGTACCCGCAGGATTTTTTCAAACGCTTTTTTCCGGGTTCGGTTCTGGGTAAAACAAAGATGATGCGGGTCGGGTCGCGGGTGTTGCATAATCAATATATTAAAATATTAATAATTTAGTTTAATGTTTAAATCCTCAGACCTCTCCCCCGCAGGACCGCGCATAATCATAACCTCTGCAGCGCATCAATCTGCTGCTGGGCGCCACATTCAAAATGACTGAGGTGAAGCTCTCTAGCGGAGAATGCAGCATTTTCAATAACACTTCCTCACTTCCGAAATTCAACGTCTGGGAGGCTTTTGGTGTCATCCTAGATGGAGAAAATAACCAACATCCCACGCTTTTTGAGACAAATATGCAACTGCGTGTGTTAATAATTGCACGTTTTCACTGCTCATAAATATGCGGGTTCGGGTCGGGTTGCGGAACTAATTGGCAATATGTGCGGGTAGCGGGGCGGGTTCGGTATTGCACATCGCGGGTGCGGGGTAGGAGCGGGTCTTGAAAATCAGACCCGTGCAGGACTCTGCCCTACGCTGTACATATCCGGCATGAATCGCTGAAAGGTTTGTGAAGCTTTGTTTCGTGAAACGCTGGCAGAGGGTGTGGCCTCTGGGTATTCACACGCCACAGTACCCAGGAAGTAAACAATGGAAAATGAGAAATCTCCAACGAGGCGTTTTGGGGCAGCATAGACTGTGTTAGAGTTTTACTCGCTACAGGGTGTACTTTGAGGGTTTTTGACTCTGCAGACCGTTTACATGCATAAAAACCTTCATAACACACAAGGGGACGGTTAATAACCGGAAAAGCATGACATGGGACCTTTAAAATAAATGTTGGGTAGTATACCACATGTTTGGACACTTAACTGCTTAGGCTGAAATGAATCAAATAAAATTGGTTTTAGGTTGGTTTACAAAATCTGTCCAGGGACTGCAGATGATAAATAGCCTCTTGGCTAACTGGCACATTTACAGAAATATTGATCAATATGCACTTTCCCTGTTAAATAAATGAATAAATAAATAAAAAAACAAATAAGCTAGTACACAAACACCATTTAAAACTGTAAGATCAATTTAAGCCTTTAGGTGATTTCATAACACCAACAAAAATCTGTAAATACCGTACATTGAGTCTTCATGGTGTGGGCGGCAGAAGAGGGGTGTTATGTTAATAAGTTTAACAGATGTGCAACATTATTGTGAATACTGCTATAAACTTGTATTTAGACATGCTGTATTGACATCTTGGGTCTGAAAGCAGAAACCTATTTAAACTACAAAAGGAATTAAACATGTGCAAATCCTTCACCTTAATCCATATTGAATGTCATTAAGGAAATTCAGCCCAAGTGACAATATTAATCTGGCATCTGACATACTCTATGTGTATTTTTGGGTGACAGCACAGGACATATCTTAATCTCGCTCAAGACCTTCAAATGCCAAGATTAATTTCGCGCTGCTCCCTTTGGAATTATGTTATTATGGTGGGGGAAATTACAGTTGTATCAATTATGCATTAGGTGAGTGTGTGCGGAATGCATATGCAAATCAAGTTCACCCTGTGGATGGAAGTGAAATAAATGAAAATGCTCATATCAAAGTGGTGAATTCTGCTAAACTCCAGTCAAGCTCTAGAAAATACTGTGAGACAACCACTGAGGAAGGGATATTAGTGAAGTTTTGACTTATTTCCGGTGGTACTCAAATAACAATTATTTGGAGGTCACAGAAGACTTGTTATTTTGAATGACAGAAATAGACAAAAAATAGGTCTAACTTTGCTGCTCTTTAGAGTAATCCCTCTTTTATTGTTTCATTATTTTGAGCTGTGGCTATCTACAGTATAGCTGCTGGAGCCAGCCAGCTATCATAACTTGATATAAACTGTGTGAAAAAGCTATAGCCTGCTTCTGTTCAATGGTAACGTGTCACGATATTCATGTTATGTCACGTTTTTATGTCTATGTTTGTTTTTATGTCTGCATTTGGGTCCTACCTTTTCCGCATACCGTAACAGAATGAACCGACCAACTTTGGAGTCAGCAGACTCTGATTATTTTGCTCTACAGGCGGAATGTCTTGGGTACTCTCTGGAATACATTTTTTACACTTGGAATAACGCCTCATCTAGACGGGGTAGAGGGGCTGCGTTGAAGGAGGCACGTCAGGAGGTTGCTCGCAAGCCCTGGCTCAGGAGCATGTTGCCTGAGTGGCTACAACTTTTCACAAGTTGTCCTGAGGACTTGTCCGAAGCCTCTAACCCTTTCCTGGGGTATGACCAGGCCTTGGGAGGCCCACGGATCCTCCAAAGAATCTCTAGGAGACGCAAGACCAAGATTCCAGCTCGTGCTCCAGTGGTTCCGGTTCCAGTGCCGGCCCACACAGCCATGTTTCCAGCTCCAGAACCGGCCAATACAGCCATGGTTCCGGCCCCAGTTCCGGCCCCAGCAGCCATGGTTCCGGCCCCAAACCTGGCCCCAGCGGCCATGGTTCTAGCCCCAGTCTTGGCCCCAGCAGCCATGGTTCCGGCCCCAGTTCCGGCCCCAGCAGCCATGGTTCCGGCTTAAGTACCGGCCCCAGTAGCCATGGTCTCGACTCCAGTTTCGGCTCCAGTACTGGCTCTCCGGCCGACGCCAGCTCCCCGTGTCCTGTCGGCATACCGGCCGACTCCAGCACCTCGTCTCCTGTTGGCTCTCCGGCCGACGCCAGCTCCCCGTGTCCTTCGGCGTACCGACCGACACAAGTTCCCTCTCAAGTCCACTCTCAGGTCCCCTCTCGAGTCTCTTCTCGAGTCCTCTCTCAAGTTCCCTCTCAAGTCCCCTCTCAAGTCTCCTCTCGAGTTCCCTCTCAGGTCCCCTCTCGAGTCCCCTCTCGAGTCTCTTCTCGAGTCCCCTCTCAAGTCCCCTCTCAAGTCCACTCTAAAGTCTCTTCTCGAGTCCCCTCTCGAGTCCCCTCTCGAGTCCCCTCTCGAGTCTCCTCTCGAGTTCCTTCTCAGGTCGCCTCTCGTGTTCCCTCAAGTCTCCTCTCAAGTCACCTCTTGAGTTCCCTCTCAAGCCCTCACTCGAGTTCCCTATCGAGTCCCCTCTCGAGTCACCTCTCGAGTTCCCTCTCAAGTCACCGTTCGAGCTCCCTCTCAAGTCTCCGTTCAAGTTCCCTCTCGAGATCCCTCTCAAGTCCCCTCTGAAGTCTCCTCTCAAGTTCCCTCTCGAGTCACCTCTCGAGTTCCCTCTCAAGTCACCGCTCGAGTTCCCTCTCAAGCACTCTCTCGAGTCCTTACTCAAGTGCCGTTGGAGGTTCCGCTGGGGGCCCTGCAAACTCCATGTCCTGTCCCGTTGGGGGTCCCGCCGACTACTCTTCTGCCAGGGGTCCTGCCAATCCTATGGCCTGTTCCGTTGGAGGCCCCGCCGACTACTCTTCTGCCGGGGGTCCTGCCAACCCGATGTCCTGTGCCATTGGAGGTTCCGCTGGGGGTCCTGCCAACTCCATGTCCTGTCCCGTTGGGGATCCCGCCGACTGCTCTCCTGCCGGGGGTTCACCTGTCCCACCGGCTCCGGATCCTGTCCGGTCGACACCGGCTCCTGCCCGGCCTCCGGAGTTGTCCGGTCTTCGCCCTCGGGCCCGGCCCCCTGAGAGCCGCGGTCTTCGCACTCGAGCCCGGCCCCCTGAGTGCCGTGGTCTTCACCCTCGAGCCCGGCCCCCTGACATTTCCGGCCGTGGTCCTCTTCCTCGGACCCGGCCCCCTGACTCTTCCTGCCGCTGCCTTCGCCCTAGTGCCCAGTCCCCTGGGTTCGCCCGCTGTGGTCTTCGCCCCTTTTTGGACTCTGCCTTGCCCCCGGGCCGTCCGCCCGAGACCCCCTCCTCGAACTCTGCCTTGCCCCCGGGCCGTCCGCCCGAGACCCCTTCCTGGTCCTCTGCCGTGCCCTGGGCTGTCAGTCACGGCCCGTCCTCCGGATCCCCTCCACCCACCCTGATGGACGTTTTGGATTTTTTTATAATTTTTTTTGTGTTTTTTTGGTGTTTAGGGAAGTCTAGTCAGAACCCCCCCCCCCTTGAGGGGTGTTTTGCTGTTTTCCCTGTCATATTTTCCTCCTGGTTTATTGTCTGGTCCTTTTCCCTGTGTTTTTCCTCCTGTCGTTAGTTTCCCTGGTGTGTCTGGTTGTGTTCACCTGTGGCCCTTGTGTTTCTCCTCCCCTGCCCGGCTGTTTCTCATCTTGTGATTACTCCTCCCTTTATTTAGTCTTGTCTCTTCCTGTGTTCGGTGTCGGTTCATTGTTTGTCTTTCCTGTCTCCCCCCATTTTGGTCACGGTCAGTTTTGTTTGTTAATGCTACCTTGTGCTACTTGTGTTTTTTCGTGCCATGTTTATGTTCATCAACTTTTAAATAAAGCTTGTTTTTGTTTCTAGACCTTTTACCTTTTTATAGTCTGCATTTGGGTCCTACCTTTTCCGCAAACCGTAACATAATGGTAAATCTGTTGACCAGCACAAATAGAGCTAACTAATTAGAGTTACATATTATTTATTTAATACAAGTTTTAGAAACAACAATTTGCTGTTCAAAACTGCCAAGCTAGCTGTTTAGAATATTTGTGCTAAGCTAAACAGCTGTAGAAAAAATAGCTTCATATACAGACACAAAAGTGTTTACTCAACAGAATGTCTTGGTGTTCTTCAGCAGATGCATTTGGTTCAGTTATTATGTCAACTAACAACTGGGCAAACTCAACTCCATGTGCTGTCAAAGACTGTGAAATGCTGTTGAAATCTCCATAATAAGCTAGCAAGTGTATCTCGAGATATTATAGTCCAAGGTAAAAAAGTAATAATTTCTATAAAAAAGCAATGATTTTACCGCCTACGCTGTTTATCAGAAAGACCAAAACAGACAAGAGAAAAAAAATGCTTTCAGAATACACTATTGTTCAATGTCTTAATAGTTACCATGGAAACTATTTATCTATCATAAACACACTATCTATCATAAGCACACTATAAATACCATACACACTAATATAGGCAATTGTACATATTTAAATCTACACATAGGAGACAGGTGTGAGCTGTATGCGGAGGGGAATGGTTGAGGAGGATGGATGATCTAGTGGGATGTTCTCTGGCTTGTATCCTTCCCTGTTCCTCCGTATCCATTCTCTTCCTAATCCTCTCACTCTTTGTCTCAAAATCTCTGTTCAAATCTCTCTCATTTTCCCTTTCTCTTGTGCAGCACATATCAACAGCTCCACCAACAGGTGGAACAAGGCTCATCAGGTTTGCACTTCATCCGTCCAAGGCGCTCTCTACATTTCCCCCTGACAGTGTAATGCAACGCCACATATTTTCAAGGTCCATGCTTTAAATTTCATGATAACTGAGAGCCATGAGAACTGTTCAGGTGGGGGGAAATTATTTATGGTCATTCAACACACACTGCTGAATCAACAGTCACAGAAGAAAATAGAAAGGACATGGCAGGTTTGGAACCAAGCTCTCCTCATTGTCTGTATATAACACAACCTACAAATCTAGGAAATGCTCGGTAAATCAGCTCCACAACAGGATTTATTATACACTCCACATCTTCATACAGCCTCTCATCTCTAATTCTGCATGGAGCCCTTATACAAACAGGTTTAAGACACACTAAAACGTCAGCTCTATGTATTCAGCACACACACTGACACTATTAAACTTCTAAATCCATCCACTGGGGGGCAGAGATGAGGCCATCTGTCTTTGTGATCTGAAAACCTCTCTTTATACATCCATTATTTTATATCAAATGAGCCAAATGCTTCAGGCTAGCTGTGGCCTGTCGTGTTCAATCATAGCTTTCAGAGTACTTTACTCAGCAAATGAGGTGAGGACGTGTTTAGGTTTTGTAGAACATAAGAGAAATTGTTTCATCCATTAAAGCAGTTATACAAGAGAAGTAAATGTGTCTCTTCAGAGGTCTCTGTATTTTCACTACTGATCTGCTGACCAGCTAGAGGACATGTTGCTTTTTGTTTAGCCATTTAGCAAACCATCAAATAGCATTATTTTCAATCTAGATCTAGTTCTACAGTCTTGTGTATTTATTTATTTTTTAAGATGGAAATTAGCTTTTTTCACTTTGACCAGCATCCTTTTGGATCATTTACCTGTAAAGGCAAGAAAATAATGGTATGCTTTTAGTGTGCTTTTAAAAGAACACGCCGTTGAAGATAATCATACTTCACATATCTGCACATTTTCTAAATAATCTCCCAAAGTTGAGCTTTGCATAATTGGTATATTGTGTATATTTTCTGACTTTACAATATATGTTTTTTAATGGTACAGAATATAGTATTTATATATATAAATATTTCAGATTTGTTATAATAGTCTTAAAATATATGTTTTTAAATAGCTGTCATAACAGTCCTATTTTGTTTTATTTTGTTTTGCTACATATTCTTCTTTCTGTGTCTTTGTATGCACCACATTATACCAAAGCAAATGTTGTAAACCTACTTGGTAGTAAAACCGATTCTGATTCTACATTGAAAATAAGGTTATGTGGAATTTAGCAATCTCTTTGTGGTTGGTTGTCTATAATGTATATATATATATATATATATATATATATATATATGTATATAATGAGTTCTGATACTGCATGTAATACAAGCCTAGTCTGGACAGTAAAGGGACTTTTAGTAAGTCTACAAAATGAATAGAGTGAATGTAAACGCGTTATACCTGGTGTCGCCGCCAGAGGACGCTGCTGCTTTTTCAGCCTGACGCACAAGCGGAACACGACGTGGCAAGTAAACAGATCACTTCCTGTTTTCAGAACTGTATTGACATCCGTCTCATACCGTCCTATCTTACGCCGGTCTAAACTGACTTCCTCAGACTGTGTAATAGCTTTTCCTCCTCTGTAAGGCCGCTGTTGTGTGGGGGGAGCAGGCTGGTGGTCTACATGAGCAGCGGGCTGTAGAAGTCGAGCAGCCGGACAGGAGAGATGATGCCCGGTCTGATGCTGGTGTTGCTCGGGGGGCTACTGGAGGTCTGCAGCGGAGTATCAGCAAACCGAGGGGGGTATCCCTCCTTTACAGACGAAATCCCTTTCAAAATCCACTGGCCAGGCCCTGAATTCACACTGGTAAGTCTCATCGTTTACACTTACTTGAATATATTAGGGAGAAGTGTAACACACGTACTGCAACGAGATGCTACTGACAACTGTGTAGCTTTGAAGTGAGCTTGCACTATTTCCAGTTGATCTCCTCTTCCTTTACTGCCTTGTTTTGTTTTATGCTCCTGCAACACATCCCCCCCCCCCCCCCCAAATTGGGATTAATAAAGTACATATTATCTTATCTTGTTTTACAGTTAAAGTAACACACGTTTGTCTCTGGTTTTCAGCCATCTACAGGAGCTATTTACAAGGAAGATGACTTTGTAATCATGACCACAACAGAGAAGGAGAAGTACAAATGTATCCTACCCTCCCTGACATCTGGAGATAATGTAAGCATTGATGTTTTTAATTTCTCCAACTGATGACTGTTAACATTGTGACAGCTATTGGAATAATACAAAGCTGCTCAAGTGTATCCCACTGGGTAAATGCAACAAACTAAGGCTATTTTTTTATCTAAAAGGAACTTTGCATACTCAACTCTTCCTATGTACTGCGATACAATGAATGGTATCCCGTGTATGTCATGTATGTCATACAATGGAATCCGTGCTACCAAAGATGGTGTAACACTATGCTGTCATATTCTTGAAAAATGTCTGAGTGAGACACTGTTTAAGCTGCAATCTGTGTCATAATGTTGTAGTTCTGGTCACCATTAATACCTGCGCCTTCTTTGCTGCTATGGGGGGGGGGATGCAAAAACAACTATAACTGTAAAAAAACAACTATTATCAGTAAGGTTTAAAACATGTCCTCATTTTGACTTCTTTACCCAGGCCATTTAGTTAAGACTGGCAACACGCCTGAACAGCTGAAACTGAGATTTAAATACTAATTTATTGACTGAAACAGTAGGCCTTGGAAAAAAAGCATCTGCATGACATGGAGCAAGATTTGTCGAATATCTCGTAAAAACCCACTACATTTTTTTCTTTTTCAATCTTGTGTTCATTAACACAGCTCCATACTTCCTTATCTCTCTCTCCCTCACTCTTCTTGCGTGTGTTGGTGTCTTTGTTGACTTAGGATAATGATAAGGAGTACACCGGGCCCACCCCAGGTGAACTGCTGGAGCCACTATTCAAAAGAAGCAGCTGTTCATACAGGGTGAGACTTCTCAGGTTTCATTTTTATGTCCCATCATTTCCCTCCTGCTCTCAACAGAGAAACTGAAACTGTTTGAGTTCAGGCTACATTAGCAGAGCATAACTAAAAACTTGACATTATTTGCCTGCTGTGCTGCTGAGAGTGTTAAGATGATTTGAATAACTCCCACTCCCCCAAACCTTCTCTTGGCTTGTCAACATCGCAGATTGAGTCGTACTGGACCTATGAAGTATGCCATGGAAAGCATATAAGACAGTATCATGAGGAGAAGGAGACTGGTCAGGTCAGTGTTTTGAGATGGTAACATCATTTTCAGATGACATGAATAAGAAGCTGTAGTGCATTGTATACTAAAGGTTATACTTTGTGTTTCCTTAGAAAATAAGTGTTCAAGAGTACTTCCTTGGGAATATGGCACAGAAGAGCCAGTCAACGGAGACAGGTGAGTTCATACTTGAATGTGTTTTAATATGGTATTTAGCATATTAGTATTTTCTGTACTTCGCTCAAGTGAAATGTATCTTCTTTTTTTTTTTTTCAGATAAAGTTGAAGAGGCAGAAAATGCAAAACCAGCGGTTGAAACGGAAGTAAGTATAATAATAATAAAACAGCAGGAACCAACCAGATTTTCCAGACTTGCTTTCAATTCTCACATTTCATGTCTCCTTCATTCTTTCCCCTTGTGTCCAGGTGTCCTCTAAGAATATAGAAGGTCAGCTGACTCCCTACTTCGCCTTGGAGATGGGAAATGGGACCCCGTGTGTGCTGAAACAGAACGACGCTCGCTCCTCGTCTGTTCTGTACGTCTGTCATCCCGAGGCCAAGCACGAGATCCTGTCTGTCGCCGAGGTCACCACCTGTGAATATGAGGTGGTGGTGCTGACGCCGCTGCTTTGTGTGCACCCAAAATACAGGTAGATCTGTCAGAAATGATAACATTTAGATATCGTAATTGAATTCTTAGTACTAAAAGTATGTTATTGTCTCGTGGTCAGGATTCTACCAAAAGGCATTTTTCGAATTGTTAGGGAAATAATGCAACCTTGGGCTGCTGTGCTCTCATTGTTTTGTCTCCCTATCCCTGCCTGTTGACGTCAGCTGATAGAGGTGTTATAGTCCTCCTCCTGTTTTATCTTCTTATGCACAATGTTGATTATTCTCTCAGAACTAGCTAAATACATGGGTCTGGGGTAGAGATCTTCAGAATTGGTTTGGCAACCTCTGTGTACAGCACATGTCTTGTGAATTCTCCGGCCGAAGCTCCAAATAAACTATCAGTGTTTGCCATCAAAGTTCCTCCTCTCCCCGTGTCTCTCTGAGTCTTGTCTCCATTGCTTCAGAGGTTTCCATCACACTAATCGACATATTTTCCTTGCAGGTTCAAGTCCTCCCCAGTAAACGGCATCTTCTGCCAGTCTCTGGCAGGTTCCCCTTTGCGGCCTCTGCGGCTCGCTCAGTTGGATAAGGAACAAGAGGAGCAGCTTAAACCGCCTTTCAGCGCCGCCTCCGAGGCCCCCAGAGAGGTATGACATACGCGGATACGACAGAGGGGGAAACATGCAGACAGCGTGTACCTACACACCTGCCTCAAATATATCTTTGATGTTTTACAGGAGCCGACACCCCCAATCAGAGAGGAGGCCTTCTCCTCCACTCACAAACCCATTACGGTTGGAGGGCAGACTCAGGTCACTGTGGGCACCACTCACATCTCTCGCTTGACGGACGAGCAGCTGATCAGGGAGTTCCTCAGTGGCTCGTACTGTCTGCATGGGGTGAGAAATGTTCCATCTATACCACCTGAGCAGTTTTTTAACAAACCATACACTGAGATCTAATCATCTTCAAATGTTTATTTCAGGGAGTAGGGTGGTGGAAATATGAGTTCTGTTACGGAAAGCACGTCCATCAGTACCATGAGGTAAGGGTCCCCAAGCTAGTGTGTGCACGTCTGTGTGTAAGTGAGGGGATGAATGAGATTGTGATCAAGAAAAAAGTTCCCGTTTCCAGTTGCTTTAGGGCGTGCACTTCCCATTTATTTCACTATAAATAATTGTAGCTTTTTTTTTTACTTAATGAATTGCTTTAAAAAAAAACGAAAACTTTACTTCAATAAGTAATAATACATAAAAAGTAGTGACTGATTGAAGCTCCTTAGTTATTTAGAGAAAAACACCTTAAGCACCTAAAGCTTTCCTTAAGGTTAAAGTTTTTTTCTAACCAACAGTCTAAAATAGAGATAAATTGTTTATTAATGCATACAAATAAAAGTAGCATTGTGTGAGAAGCTGGAACTGAGGAACATTTGCTATCTTAAAAACAAACTATTATCCTTTTCTAAAATAAGTTGGCGATTACTATTCCACAAATTGTATTATTGAGTTGTTTCAGCTTTACTTTCATTTAGTAAAACATTTGTTGACTGTGTAAATATATATGTAACATTGTTCAGCACATTACACTGCATTTGCACACTGGTAAAAATGTCCCTTGGTGCCCCAGGATAAAGAGCAAGGGAAAAACACGGTGGTGGTCGGGAACTGGAACGCCATGGATCACAACGAGTGGGCCGCCAAAAACATAGCGAGATCCTACCAGCTCAAAGACGACGGAGTGCAGAAAGTCAAGTAGGCCGTTTTATATCTTTGAAAGCCTGGATCAAAATTAAACTGAGCTATTTGCTGATTCATATGCTAACATTTCCCCCGCTTCGTGACAGGTTGGTTTCCCACTTCTACGGCCACGGGGATCTGTGTGATCTGACAGGGAAGCCCAGACAGGTCATCGTGAAGCTCAAGTGAGTGAACAGTCATGTGTCCAGAGAGCATTCACAGCACCAGTTCTCTGCCCTGAGTCAACACATGAGTAAGACAATACCCCGATGTTTCCCAGCTGATCCACTCCTCTCATTTCTCTCCTCTCGGTCAGATGTAAGGAGTCTGAATCTCCCCATGCTGTCACGGTCTATATGCTGGAGCCTCAGACTTGTCAGTACATCCTAGGGGTAAGTTCTCTAGCGACACATGAGTCACAGTAACTAAAAAGAAACATGCTTAGAAGCACTATATCAAGTTTACACTGCACCTTATTATGCTAAACCCACCTACAGTTTTGAAAGTGAGTGTTCAGGCAAAGCTAATTGCAATGTTTTCAGTTGTACAAAAAAAACAACTATAATTGTTTCTAAAGTTGTTATTGGTTAATACAAATATATATGTTTTGTGTTTAGAGCATGACACAAGGAAGTTGTTTTAGTGTTTAAGTCTATCAGTAAGTTTCTCATACCATATGACAAGAAATACCTCCAATAAAGGGAGCAAGACCTTTGGTGCATTACTCTACTGGCAGTGCAGATGTGTGGTCAGTCTCGGTGATTTACATGTTTTCTCTTCCTAGGTTGAGTCTCCGGTCATATGCAGGATTCTTGACACCGCTGATGAACATGGACTTCTTTCAATCTCCAGCTAAACTGAAAGAAAAAAAAGGTCATATGACAGCAATGGCGCATGGAGGACAAAGAGAGACCAGACAGCGAGAGGTGCACTTGAAGAGAGAAAATGTATCATGAAACAGAAGCCTGTTTTGTTTGAGGAAGAGAGATGCCCATGACACTGCGCTCAAAGCCTAAGGCTAAACTTGATCCTGAGGCTGGACTTAATGTAGCTGAGGAGCACAGACACTGACAATGCTACATCACAGCCTTAAATCAGCAGGCTAGCTCAGACTTTTTGAAAACACAGCGGCCGGCGCCTCAGTCCACAGGGCAGCGCATTCATTGCCTGTACTCCATATCTATGCTTCACTTTGTTGATTAATTGCAAGCAAAGGAGTGATGAATCAGGGGATTCACAATCATCAGGGGAATCACAATATTCATGGTGGTGTAATTGTCTTTAAGGTTTATTTGTGAGTGTGATGTGACATTGATTAGCTGCTTGTTTGTGGCACTTTGTAGATAGGGTGAAAAGCAAGTGTTTTGCATCAGTGAGAATGTGCATTGTGTTAATTTACTGGATGACTGAGTTTAACTTATGCTTCAGAGCGTGCTGTGGAATGCCAACACAAGTGATTGGTTGATTCAAATATTCTTTAAGGTTGTTTTGAATGTACAGAACATCTGTGGGTTCCTGTAACAGGTATTCTGTGGTTTTATGAAGATCCTTCACCCTGCTGTATCGAAGGGGTACAAATCAATACTTTTCCAGCAAAGAATAAAAATGAACCATGAAAACCTAAATATACTGTTGAATTACCACACAGAATAAAAACGTTTAAAAAAAGATATAAGGAAATCATAGCAATACATGTATCCACCTAACAGTAATAGGGCTGTCATTGCCTAAAGTTTGCAAAATAATTTTTAGTGTTTCTCATGTTTTTCATTAATGGTGTGGACCATAAAATGTTAAATAATAAAATGTTTGTCTTTTAGAAATAATTATACTTTTGAGAACAGAAAAGCCATGCTGCAAGGTTTATTAAATTACATATTTATTAATGCATGACTGCATTTTTTTAAATAGACAGGCTCAATTATTATACCAACGCACTCAGATTAAAAGAATCATGTCATGAGGGTTCATCAATTACATTTCTTAAGGGAATTTACACTGGTGCTTAATAGAAACCTATATTATGGTGTACTTACTGTACTTTTGGAATTGCTATTGGTATCAATTCAATAAGGTATTTCAATATTCCATAAGGAAATTGTATCCCATCATGCAGTGAAGTGAGTTTAATTTGCCTTCTGTTGATCAACTAATCGCTTCATATTTTAATTGTATTTAAAAAGTGAAAGCACAGATCCACTGCACTTGCCAAACATTTATTGTGTTAAAAAGTGTATGAGGTTCACAAATACAATTCTCTCAAGAAGCAGAAGTTCATCAAAGTGCGACCACATGCCATCAACAGCCATGTGTTCCACAGCAGCCCGACACCACAGCAGCAACTTCAGCCAGAGAGGACACAGCAGTAATGGAGCAACTGCAGTCTTTGGCTGCCATGACACCTGCAGAGTATCGGCTTATAATGGCACATGCGTGTGCAACACAGAGGGGGGGATTTAGGTGAAAATGCAGTATCAGTAAAACAACAGTGAGTTTCTTTTTGGAACAGACTTTCATTACAAATCTATTGCTTGTTCTGAGTTTCATTGAAATGCTAATAACACTAATTTACTTTGTCCACTCAAGAAACATGTATTTCCACTGCAGAGGAGAAAAAAAGGTAAATACTGATTCCAAATACTTAAAATGGGCGTTTTTAAAGTTCCTCTTGATTTAAAGCCATGGCTTGATTGTCCAAACCTTTCTGTTAAGCAGCTCTTTGATTATACTGAGGGAATGGGAATCTGGTGCACTGAGGTGCTTTCAAAGTCTTGCAGTGCGTCTTGGTGAGTGTGGTAGTGCATGGCTACATAGGACTTGGCAAAGGCAAATGTCTGAGAGCTGACAGGCTGCAGGCTGGTGGGGGAGCTGGGCCCTGCAGAAGGACTGCTGTTGTATATGCTGTAGTAGGGCTCAATGCGGGTGTTGATGGGTGTCGAGGTGCTTGGCGGGCGAGGTTTGCGCGCACCTGTGGCCCTTGGACTTCCAGCACAGTCCCTGGAATGACTCGGCCCACAAGCCTGGTCCACCAGCCTCCTCTGTGGCTTGGGTGACAGAACATAGGCTGAGTTGGTCTCATGATGCGAGGATTTATTGCGATTGGCTTCCAGGGTGCCCTTCCCCATCGCATGCAGACGAGTCTTTTGCTTGCAACAGAGAAAGCCCAGTGCCGCCCACTGAATACAGCACAGCACGCGGCGGCGGAGGCCTGCACTGTTGCGCGAGTACACAAAGGGATTGATTCCCGATTTGAGGAAAATAAGCACAAAGCCACACAGTTCAAACTGGTAATGTGCAAAGTTACTCTCTGGTGACAAAACGTCCTGTGCCAGTGAAACTCCCATCGGCAAGCAGCAAAGCAGCACAGAGAACACAATAACTACACAGGTGACAACAGCCTTAGAGTCTTTGGCTGTGGCCAAGTTCACTGTAGACACCAGTTGACAGCAGGTGGCCCCTTGAGCGGCTCCAGGAACCAGAGGCTGGCTGTTATTGTTGATGAAAGAGTGTGTCTGGACGTTCTGTAGTTTGTTGTAAGTTTGGTTACGGTACATAGAAGGGCCTTGAACAGCACACTGCATGCTCTCAAAGCCTGCTGCAATGAGAGGCGGTGGGGGTGGAGGGCATGTGGCATCTACAGTGATGACAGGACATTTCCTCACTTGTGCGTTCTTCCTTAGTGTCTGAGCAATCATCAGGTAGGACACCGACACCACAGCTACACAAAAGGCAAAGTCTGCCAGGTAGACGTACAACACAACCCTGGCTCGTCCACCTCCGAGGCCAAAGTGGGGCAAGCAGGGTCCGTCTCTGCGTGGGTACGCCCGCATTGTGAGGAGGGCGGCCATGGTGAAGCTGGATGTCCACAGCAGGGCGGTGAGGGCCAGCGTGCAAGGGAAGGAGGCGGTGCGGTTGGGCTGCTGCCCCAAAACCATGCGCAGCCTGTGCAAAGCAATGACAGCCACCGTCTCCAGGGACATGATGATAAAGCCTGAGCTGGTCAGGTGGAAGGCGAAGCAGAAACTCTTTGACACACCGTCCCCCCCACCCGCATCCAGGAAGAGCACCAGTGCAAACATGGGGGCAGTCACACAGCAGATGAACAAGTCACAGAAAGAAAGGTTGAGGATCATGAAGTCAAAGTTGGTGCGAAACTTGCGGAACACCGGATCAAAAAAGGACAGGAATACCACAAGGTTACCATATGAGCCCAGAAAGAATATGAAAATGAGGAGAAGAGAGCAAAAGGTCAGGGTGGCAGTATGGATCACGGCCCAGCCTGACGCGCCATGGGTGCCATTGAAGCTCTGCTGTCTCGGCACATCCACCAGGTCTGATGGTGTAGCAGTGGTGTTCATTGTATTATTAACTATTTATAAGGATCCCACAGTCATCAATTTCAGCATTATTCCTCTGTATGGAAGGAGTAAATGATGATCACAGTGTCTTCTGCTTCCACCATTGCTGCTACCTTGGTAGAGTGCTACAAAGGATACAAAGTAATATATTAGCTGTGTGCAGTAGATCACGTTAATACATTCTTGTTTGATAAAAGGGATCAATGCAACTTACCATCAAAGGTAAAAAGGTACATTTAATAAGAAACTGCGATGCATTACATGTTAGACACAAGCTATAGTAGGCTATAACTATGCACCACTGCATTCGGCCAATTATTCCTTACTCCCCCCCCCGCCCCCATCTCCCCCCAACACACACACAGAGTCTGTGTATATCAGTGTTGTCCTAATGTATTTAGATTTCAAGCTGTAAAATAGCTTACATAATTTATAAAATGAGAACATATTATAACCTACCGTCTGTGATCGAATGTGCATCCATCAATGGTTTCATAAAGCCCATCTTGAATTTAAAGCATTATGATAGTAAGTGAACGCACCGCGGCTTTGAAAGATAAAAATGTATTTCAACCAGCAAACCGTCCAAAACAGAGACCTCCATAGAAAAACGCTGGAATAAAATGCGTTTCTTTACATGTCAGTTGATTTTCATCGCGTATAGGGCGAAAAAAGGAGAAAGCCTTTTCGTTTTCTTGGCGATATATCCATTCTTATACAGGAGCGACGGCCACTGGACGTGCACTGAAAAATGAGTATGAAGTCACTGCCTACGTATCTGGGCATGAGCATAACCACTGCATTCAAGAAGTCCATACGAAAAACTCACACCACTTCTCCCCATCTATAAAAACAGAGAGAAATGGCGTTTTCCACAGATTTAATACAAAGTTGGAATATTTGTAATGAGAACACCATATTCCTGTCACGTTAGGTGCAAACGGTTTGTCTCCCCCCCATCAACATACTGTGGCTTTTATGGAAAAATGGTGAACCCTATATAATTTATATTTCATTTTACGTTCAATTTTAGGTTTCATAACTTCGTTCGGAATATATTCGATAAATGCAACTAATGAAAAATATATTTTTTTCTTGCTTTTCATGCTGTCCTTTGGAACAGCAGCTTAACAACGTCGTTGCTAGGCGACACGCACAGGGGTGATTTTCTGATTATTTAAAGCATTTAAAGTCTGCTTTACTCAAATAAATTATCTGTAAATAAAATCAAAGAAATACCACCACATTGCAGTCACAGTTTCATGTAGATTAGTTACCAATGTTACATAATTAAGCAAGCTGCTTAGTGTGATTTTATAATAACCATTGCTTTCTAAAAACATCCAAGGAAAAAGTAAAATTATGCATTTTAAGTTGTTGATTTACTACAAATTAAATAAAGCGAGAGACCTTAAAAAAAACACCGATGCATTTTTTTTTTTTTTTACAAACAATTTATTAACATCTCATTCAATAAGCAAACAGTACATCTAAAAAAAGAAAAAAAATATCACTGCAGTTTTGGCACTACACTATACATAAGTGAGGTACTAAATGCTTGGACTGATTTCAAGTCATCAGGGAAAAGCAAACCAAGTACATTTTCTCTCATCTCAGTGGGTTTTTAGAAAAAGGTAAATGATGCGAGGGATAATAGGGGAAGAGGTCACGTTTACAGACAGGCGGTGTGGTTATTTTCTTGCAACGAGACACATGAAATGGTCATCAAACAGTTCTCACAGCAAACGCATCACACAGCACAGCAGTGGGGAGCTTGCCCTCTCCCTTTCTTGCAAGAGTAGATGACAATGGGCTCCTTTGCTAAAAGCTCTGCCATCTCAGAAATACCTTCTATGAAAAATTAAAACTTAGCACTTCAAAAAAAGTCAAATAAATAAATAAATATGTTTGTGCATATTTGCTATACGATGATATGCACTATGCATATAATCACATATAGATCAAACAGCCACACAAACATTGTGTGTTGCAGACAGGTGGCTTGAAATGAACACTTCGCTATTGGGAGATAGTAAAGAGTGTGTCTGACTGGACATCATGATGGCTCAGAGTTGATACTTGGGATAGAATCCTGAGAAATGTATGGGACACTGGCAGATGTCTCTTCAAGCATCCCACAAAAAAGCACACACACACACACACATACACCCGTGCACATGCATACAAACAAACCAAAAAAAGAGGAAATAAAACTGTACAGTAATGTTACAAACTGCAGGTCATTCATTCCTGCTATGATTGATCCTTAAATATTAAGTATAGTAAAAATGTCAAGGAGCTAAATACATGAATACACAACTTGTCAATCCTTCTGGGTACCACAACTCGGTTGCTTTGTGTGCCACTCTTCTTCCAGGGTGATGCTGTGTCTTTCAGTTAAGAACTAGAGCCTCCTCCCCAATGCAGGCTGGTATCTGTGCATAGAAGTGAATCAAAAACACACTCAAAAACTGGCTCAAAGAAAACTCCTCAAGGCTCATTAAATAATCCTTAAAGCAGCATCGTTTTCACTATTCATTGACAAATAATAATCAGGTTCTTTTGGATGTGCGTGTATAGTATTTATCCTTCAAGAACAGTTTGAGATTGAAATGCTTTACCAGGTTTTAGGCATAGTAACAGGGGGAGACCAGTAAGTCAGTCAGGACCAGGAGCTGGTCATCTGTGAACTGCTGCTTATGTTGTTGCCAGTTGTCATGGTGAGTCCGTCGGAAGTTTGACAGAGTTTTCTTCACAGTCATCTGAAACAAAAAGATGTTTTTTATTTCTTGTAACAGAGTAAATCATAGTCATTGCACAGACAACAGTAGCTATGCAATTGTGGTTAACATGTGGTTGAGAAAGAACCCAACTCAAACAGTAAACATTGATAAATAGGTAATAACCCTTACTTCAATGGGTTGTGTGTCATTGAGGTGAGCACTCAGGTCCATCAACAGCTGGGGCATCCAAGTGGGCACATCATATGGACTGGAGAGAATACAAGCACTCAACCCGAGAACGCCTGCATGGCGCCGCATCAGGTCTACAAAAACACAACAGGAGGGATTCCATTAATATCAGAAAACGGAATATTGGGTGTATCATCACATGTTCGAGAGAAGCCCCTTACCAGCAGAAGGTATAGTGTCCACTGTAGAGCCGAGCTCCCTCTTCCTCTTCTTAGGCAAGCGGGTCTTGCAGAGAGCCTCAAAATGTGCCTGCATGGGGGCGTCCATGGATAGGAAATTGCACTGAAGGAAGCCGCTGAGAGTAGTGGCGGCCATTTCTCTTACCTACAAAAGAAAGGCAAGAATGAATTATGAAGTGTTTTTTGTCACTAGATTGCTACAGCAACTGGGTCACGATTTTTGGAAAGAGATATTGCATTGCATTTTGAGTACAAGCTCATCTATTTAAATTATAAACAAGAGGAGGAGTCAGACATCAGCTCCAACAAGGCATTTGGGACAGAGAGAGAAATTCAGTGAATACACATACTATACAGAGATGCTGTATGAGAAACCAATGTGAGTTTGGAACATTGAACAATGTAAATCTATTATAGTAGACCTCAACAATGGAATTATGATCAGTAGAAATGGCCATGACATGGGACCTTTAACAAAGGAAGGTATTTTCTCCATTATTTAATATAAGGGTTTTGTGTGCCATTTGTTACTTGGTAATAAGGGGTCCCTGTATGCATAACAAGTGTCTTGATATGTCTAATAAAGGTGTGTAAAGGGCCTATAAAATCCGCCTGGCTTAGGTTAGTTTAAGAGGCCAAATAAAAATGGCTACTTCTATCCATCCCCCACTCCTCCTTTGTCTCTACTCCATCCCTCTCCCTCTCATCCTCCTTCAATCTGAACGTTATCTCCATAGCAACAGATTACTGCAGCCTGTGGTTTCCATGGAAACAGCTAGAGGACTGGAGGGGAGGGGGGGCCAGGAGGAGAGTGCTGAATCACTACAGTGAAGCTGAAAGACAGTGAGAACGTCTGCTAGCATAAACACGCATGTATTGGCCAAAGGCTAAACGAAGATGATATAACCAGACTGCCTTGTGTTTGTTCATATCACAGTGACGATTATGCCGGCATGTTTCAGCCTTACATACTTTATGATTGTAATGCTGTGAATGAATGGTTGTTTTTACCTCCAGCTGCTCGTCCTCCAGCAGTCGTACCACCAGCGCCCGGACTTCATTCACTGACTGCTGGTCATTCATGAAGGTGAACAGGTTGTAAAACACCATAATCTGGAGGTATGTGAGCACCGTGTAGCGAGCGTGCCAGGAGCTGCTGCCAGCAATCTGAAACACAACAATAAACCCATCCCAAATCAAGAAAATATTCGGAGCATTTTGTTGGAGGAACAGCCCCAGCCCCGGGGAGCCAACCAAAAAGAACTTTGGTAATAAAGCTCCTCTTTTGTGCATCTTTTAAATGTATAGAATATCAAACGGGTTAGAACTGATACGACTTCTTTAGCATGACTCTGCACAGCTTAGATTATGTTGTTGTTGCCAATTGCACATTCAAGAATCCCTGTAGAATCCTCCCCTCATATTAACCCTTTTTCAGATTAACTCTATTATGCTTTAGAGAGGTGCAAACTACTGTACTGACATAATGTCTTATGTAACCGATTAATTTAAGAATGCATGTTTAGCAGTCAAACTTAAAAATCTCATTCATTTGTCATTCCCTTCGAACCTTTCCTCTTTTTTTTGCGAAAATAACTTCAAAGGTTATACGAAGCGGGGTTCTGTAAAAAGCCCAGTCATGTGTGATGCAGGTAAAAAGTGGAATAATAGCCTCAGCTGCCAGATGACTCACCTCCCGCAGGCCCCTGAGGACCATGGGGATCTGCTCTGGGTAAAGGAGTCCCTGAGACATCAGAGATAGACAGGTCTTTGCGTCCCTCTTCAGTTCATCGTAACTGTCGTCATTCTCGACGGGAGCAATCTGGTACAGAGGACAGAGAGAGGTTAACGGGAAGGCAGGTGTCTTTTAAGATCTCTGTATGGGGTATACATTCAAAGTGAAAATGTAAAGTTTGCAGGGAGAAAGCTAGAGGATCAAAGCTTTGAATTAATGAGTGTTTCACCTTGAAGAGCAGGGGAAGCAACCGTAGCTGTTCTGGGACCGCGGTGGAGAAGGAGCGACCAGCACTCGCTATCAGCCACTTCAGCACTGCAGACAGGAATATTGATGTTAAACACTCATGTTTATAACAAAAATAGATGTTTATTTACTCACTGTGACGGCTCAGAATCAGGGATAAGGTCGTCGACCCACCTGTTTTGAGCAGCTTGATGGCTTGCGTCCTCTCGTCCTGCTCTCCCACCTCGTTCTCCTCGACCACGTGGTTCTGGATCTCCTCGTCGCCCTCGGTGAGAGGCTTCAGCTGCAGCAGAATCCGCTCTGTGAAGTCGGAGATGCGCGGGGACGTGGTCGGCTGAGTGCATGGCAAGTTGACATCGATCATGAAGATGTACGTGAGCACGCTGGAAGGAAAGCCAATCAGAAGTGATACGATGAGACACAAAAAGCTTTAAGAGTCATTAATGACATTCACTAGGGATTTGAAAAAAGGACCTTACCTGCCAATGCGTTCCCGTACATTCTTGTACACCTGTGTGAGTTTGGGCTCCAGGTATTGAAGCAACCTGTGGAGCAGCTCTGGAACACGCCACTCCTGCTGAGCAAGGCCTCCCTGCAGCACATACAGACGACTGGCGAGGAAAGAGAAAGCACAGTTTTGTCATTCACATCAACATCAGAATCAAATTCAGGTTTATTGCCATGTGGGTTAACACATAAGAGGAATTTGACTTGGTGTTGTGGTGCATACATAAAAATAAAACAAATTAAAAACAGATAGAAAACTATTTGAAGAAAAGTATAATAACATTACAAAAATATAATAAAATAAAGCAGTATTTCCATTGAATATGGTTGAAGTAGAATTGGTATCAAATATGTGTAGTAATGAAAAACAAGATATTGTTTACATTGTGTGCATTAATGTAATGCACACAGTCTATGATGTGCAACATGTGCTTTAGGCTGCACCCTCTCTACTCACCAGGCGTCGACGAAGGAGCCCCCCTCTCCGTTGACAGGAGACTCCATCAGAAGCTCAAACAGCCAGTGGAGCTTGCGTGGGTCTCTACTCTCCTATACGAGACAGAATCATATAAAAAGGAAGAATGAGTGACAAAAGTTGAACAAATGGAAGATTAAAGAAATGATGCATATAAACGGGCAGAAGCTTACACAGGCTGTGGCAATGCAGGTTCCCCAGTCTGCGTACGTTTCTATGGTGATGTTGGACAGGGCCGTACGGAGCAGCGGACACAACAGCTCCCAAAGCTTCTCAACCTGTAAAAGTTCACAAGGCGGGATACATTAAAAATACTACATATTCTCCTGAAATTCAGAATCAAGTTTATTACACATACAAGGAATTTGCTTTGGTGTCTGGTGGTGATAACATAAACAATATAAAAACACAAGTTGCAAAGTAGGTAAAAAAAGAAATATATAAGGATAACAAAAAATAAGTATTTTAAGAAACAATTTAGCATTAAAAAAGGATGCTAAAGACAAGTATTAACACCAATTTAAATGTAACTATACACTAACCTTAAAAGCTTAGGACAATGAGTATATGGCAAACTACAGTGAATTATATTTTTGAAGTGGAGGGCTGTGCAGACATGTGTGCAAAAAGCGAACTTCAGCTAAATTGTTCACGTTTACAAATTCCGATGACTTTTTAAATGCATCGTCGGAATTTCCCAAACTGTTTGAGTCAGCTTACTTTGTGAGAATGTCCTTTCCCCTACCTTTGCATAGCTCCAGTGCTTGCTGCCTCTGATCAGCCCGGAGATGATCTCTGCAACACAGCGCTGCTTGCTCTCGTGGGAGTCGGCCACCAGGCGCTCCATGTGTGGCCGCAGCAGGGGAAGAAAGATGTCTCCGAAATTGCGGAACAATCCCTGGAGAGAGCGGGAGAAGGGAACAGATTCATTTCCTTGCCGGCCGACTTTATCTGCTTCAATCCGTTTAACACTACCCTCAGCGAATCTCACCTTGAAGAGACAGAACCTGCGAGGGCTGAACTTGTCCTTTCCCTTACGCTCCTCCAGGGAGAGGAACTCGATGAACTGATTGATGAAGACTGGGTCGGAGAAGTGGTCAAAGATGATTTGTTCCCGCTGTCGGGACACGTTCAATTTAGTAAATGTGGTTAACATTCTTTAACATTACTATGTGCGTTATATATTTTTCATAAGGGGAGGGCGATTGTGCACAAACCTCTGTCATTTCCTCTCTGGTCAGGTTCTGTTTGGGCTGCTCCTCCAGGGGGGCATATATCATCAGTTTTCTAGAGAACAACATTGAAGAGAGGATGAATAAAAACAAGACGAAAGAAAGTATCCAACATTCTTCCAGACAGCAAAAGACAATCAGGTAAAGAAAATAAGACGTATAAAACCTTGGCCAGCTGTAATATCCCCAGTGTGTTTTCTCCACGAACACACAGGCATCCCAGTCCTTCTGTGTGCGTGGCAGGCTGCTGCTGTCATACTGGAGCCACTTGTTGTCTTGACGATCCCCTGCTACATTACAACTCAGCTCCTTCCCTCCACCTAACAAAGATTGGTTATTTTTGAGACCAGTTTTAAACTATATATACAATGTGAATGGAGATACAAAATTGCAGACAAACAAGCCCTTGTGATTCTTACAGAGCTCCGAGGGGCTGATGGGGACTTTCTTATGCAGCCTCTTTATCTGTTTCATGATCCCTGCCACAGCGGATATCGCCACCTAGTGGAAAACGGGAGATATTTCAGACAAAATGTCCACAAGAAACACTGGACTGCATCTATATGCATTAGAATCACAACACCAATAATACACTTCTCATTATGTTTGCATTTTCCCCACCTTGCGAACATAGAGGGAGTCATGGTTGAGGCTTTTGACGAAGAACGTGACGGCAGCTGGTGGGAGCAGGCGGTCGTCTCTCAGCAGCAATGACATGAAGCCGATTGCAATGTGTTCGAACTTCCAAGGCCTAGAATGTTAAAACAAAGTCATTGTTACAGGCCAATAAATGCATACATAAATGATTTGAAGAAGTCACTTTGAAATGAACATACATGTTGCTGTTGTTGAGGAATTCCAGCAGATCTCCAATGAGCTGATGGTAATTCCTACAAACAAGTAGAAGAGCATTAGTTCTTAAACCCTGTAATGGAGCCTATCATGTTGACATTCAATTAGTGAGTTAGCACATCATCTTAACAAATGCTGTGTAAGTACTTTCAAAAGGTCTATTCTCCAGGGAGAAAAGAGCATGTTGTGAACTTGAGAAATAGCATCTTTGAATTCAGCTATAGATATCTGGTCTTTGTCTCGAGTACCGATGAACTTACTGAACACATTCTGCGTTCTTGAGCCCCTGCTTTTTCACACCCTCTGCTACTTCCTCCTCTGACGGAACAGGCTCCTTGGGAAGAGGATTCCCAGTGATCATGAGTCGTTTGGCCACAGTAGAGCACTCACCCTCAATCTAAAGGAATGCAGAAGATGAAACATATAGTATCAGACATGCTTTGCTCAAACATGTCAGAGGAAATCTAACTCAAAGCAAGCCCTAACAGGAGGGACTGATATGTATGTTTAGAGTGTAATGGAAAAATAAATCCTATTTAAAAATATGTTTTGGGAATGGCTCTATGGGAGAAAGAATACTGAAATGTATATGTAAAACTACAGATACATTTTTTCTGTTTACAAACTCAAAATGAACGTTGCAACCTTTGAAACGAATGAAGATTATGACATTCTAGTCGTAAAGATTATTGAGATATTATAATTGAAAGCTCGTTTTGAAAAGATTTGTTTAAAGAAGAAGACAAACTAGCTGAAGAGAGCCATAAATGCCCCTCTTTATGACAGTGTTTTTTTGCAGCTTTGCTTTAACTTAGCTGCTGGAGACAGGAATTAAAACAACTGTATTAAGAACATCTAATTAAGAGACTGACAGTAGAGCTTTTATTTATTTGGTTTATTATATAAGACTTTAATTTATTTTCTTTCTTTTAAGTTTTCATGTACTGATTTGTATGTCCAATGTCGGTTGAAATGTCCACCTCAGTACTGAAAACAACATTGTTGTCCAACAAATGTTGGAACCAATCAAACTTCCCCACATATTTTGAATCACAAAATAAAATACTCGGATATTTGATATATCATTTAGATCTATCCTACAATTGTGGGGCATGTGTATTTGATATATTGAGCTTCTACTATAACAGGTAGGCAGAGATCAGCATTGCCTTTGATTCTATGTTCCATTTGTGAAAGCCTTCTCTGTGATGTACTTACAGCAAAGTCGATGCCGATGGTCTCGTACTGGCGATGGATTTTGTCTGCGAGGTCATCAAAGAGCCGCACAATGGAGGGTTTCTCCAGAGACATGGCTGAGCTGAGGCCAGAGCGCACGATGGCGGGCCACGTCAGAGCAATGCAGTCCCAGTCGTGCAAATTGGCCAGGCACACTCCACCGTGGTTCCCCAGGAAACAGTACAAGGCACCCTGGAGAGGCACAGATGTGGAGCATGTTTAGGAGCGAAAACTCAGAAGTGTAAAAATGTGTGAGTTTGTTTGTTGTATAGCACAACACAGAAAAGGACTGCCGTACTTTGAACTGCTGCTGTGAGACACTGCTGGTGTCCGGGTTCAGAAACTCCAGGACATGGGGGATCAGATCTCTGCAGCAGAAATTGTAGGTCCCCAGTGCCGTGAACAACACATTTTGAGCCCTGGTGCGTACCTGGAAGGTGATAAAGAAAAGTCTCAGTTAGATTATTGTACACTGTCAAATGTCTTTGTGATGTATGATGTGTAATTGCTCAAATGTAAACAAACTAATGCACAATGCATTACTGTTGAGTGTCACTCACTTGGCTGTACGTGCTTGTGGACAGCCTCAACAGATCTCTCATCAGCTCCCGGTGAATGCTCCTGTACTGACATCCTTCCACTGTCAGCTTCCGCAGCTGGTAAAACGCAAAGATTCTAAGTTATAAATAGTAACAATATACAAGGATACCCAATAAGGTCATTTCTCTGGGAAAGACTTACCTCATGCTGGAGCATAACTCTGTCTATTAGCAGAGCTCTGATGTGCTGCTTTCTGCCGTGAAGCTGCAAATACAACGGTGAGGCATTTTAGATTTTTACAAACATAAATAGAGAAATTGCAATACAGTACAATCTAAAAAGGGCATTATACACTTTGATAAATGACAGAAAGGATAACAGCAGTATAAAAGTAACAGAAATACAGTCAAATGTTAGGTTTCTCACTCTGTTTTCCATTGATTTCTTCACAAGGTTGAAGCTCTTCCAGCGGGAGTCAAACTCATGTTTGTGAGAACCTTTGAATTGCAACAGGTCGCTGATGATCTGAAAGGTATCACAGACAGAAATATTGAGAAGAGTTGGGCGATAGGATCAATACAAAGCTCCTGGCAATAGCCTGTGAGGAGTATTGAGTGATTCAAGGCGGCAAACGTGATTAAAGTCAATTCAGGGATAACCTCTGGCTACACAATGTCCCACGCAGTGTGTCATACCTCCAGCACACGCTGCACTGTGGCCTGAAATCATGCGAGTTTGGCTTTCAACCCAAATATATAAATTCTGGTAGGGTCCGGCAAAGTACAACAGGGAAAATGTGCCGTATAGCCTGACCTCTGATCTAGGCCTGTCGCGATAATCGATAAATTGACTTATCGTACGATAAATAAAAATGGACTCGATAACTTTTCTGAGCTCGATAAATTTCCGTTTACATAAAGATGTGACCAGCATTTTAGCCTGGAGCGCTGTGGCTGCCAGACGCGCTGTGAGGGGCGGGGCAGACACACAACCAGGTCATGACACTCCGCGTGCACGTGCAGCAGCGTAGCAGCCAAATTAATAATATAGCGACAAGCGGGAGACAACGTGTGACTTACTCGCAGGGAATTTAAAGTGAAATGGAATTGGTTACAAAACCTAACTACACATCTCGATTCTCTGGTGTGGCAGTATTTTGGATTCAAACCAAATCAACGAGGCGAACCTACGGACTTGAATGAGCCGGGCGGTGTGTCGCATTGGTTTAAAAAAGGTAGCGACAAAAGCAGGCAATACCACGCATTTTAAACCACCTAAAAAACACAACCACCCCATTCCGTTTTCCCAGCTGGGAGCAAACACGGCAGCTGGAGATGGAGAGGCCCCGCCCGACAATGCAAACATGTTGGTGTTCCTTGCTCGAAAACTTAGAAAAACAGATTTGGATATGGCCTGTTGAGGCATCTGGGTCTTTGACAGTGGACTGTACACTTGACTGTTGTTTTAAGGAGGTGTTTTTTGCTTGTGAGATAATGTGTGCTCATATTTATTTATTTATTTATATATATATTTATATATATATATATATATATATATATATATATATATATATATATATATATATATATATATATATATATATATATATATATATATATATATATATATATATATATGAGAGAGAGAGCTCTGTTTTCCAGCCTGACTATTCAATTTATTGTTTTGGTTGTGTGTGATTTAATTAATTTATTATAATTTAATTAATTGGTTTTATTTATTATATATAATTTATATATTTTAATATTATTTCACATTTCATTTGCAATTTTGAATGTTCAATAAAAAGTTATGTTTGAAAGGATGTACTTGAAATATTATTATATATTATCATTATGTCTAAAATGGTCTTAAAACGGTGCCGACAATATTATCGTTTATCGCAATAATTTCCAGAAAAATTTATCGTCCAACACAATTAATTATCGTGACAGGCCTACTCTGATCTAG
This sequence comes from Notothenia rossii, assembly GCF_949606895.1. Taxonomy (NCBI): domain Eukaryota; kingdom Metazoa; phylum Chordata; class Actinopteri; order Perciformes; family Nototheniidae; genus Notothenia; species Notothenia rossii. The sequence goes on from NC_136909.1 coordinate 70,784,665, forward strand.
GCACATTCTTCAGCAGAAACACATAGGAGTATACAGACTAATATGCTACTGTGTGTCTACCTTGATGATGGAGAAAAGAGACTTGGTGTCGTCTTCAGAGTGCTCCAGGATGTAATCTGCAAAAAGAGTTTGAAGTTTATTGTGAGTTTTTCTTTTAAACCCAATGAGACTACAGCCTGGTTAGAGATGTGGCTGCAGGGAGAGTAACTGAGGGAACACGTACTCAGCAGCTGTCTCATCACTCTGCACACAGCATCTCTGTAGTTCTCTCTGGTGTCATCTGCCGGTACAGATAATATTACAGTGTCAGATAATAGTCAAACAAACCCTATTACTTACACTTTTGTCAACAAAACAGTTTTTAAGAAGGGCTTTGCTTACCATACTCCACTCCAGTGTAGAGGGTGGTCTCATCTAGATTCACCATACTTTGGACCCTGAGGGGTAAAACCAGGTTCAAAGCCAAGTCAGCTACTTAAGTCTTTGAAACTAAAATGTGCCGTTCAAATGACTTCATAAAGTCCTTAGCAACAATTCTACAACTGAAGAAGATATACATATAGGTCATACATCCATTTGGGATATTTCTGTTGTTCTTCAGAACCAAGCATATCTGCTAACAGTTTTACTTGAGGAGATTTCAACTAAGATGTGTTTAACTTTGTCTTTCTTGCTCAGAAAGGAGATGATTATGTGAAAGCATGTGCTCACAGTTTAGGGATGGTCTCTCCCTTCAGTGCCGGCATCAGACTTCCAGCCCCGAGGAGGCAGTGCTGAATGATAGTCAGGCTCTGTAGGACGTCATCTCTGAAAAACACAAAAATCAACGCGAGTCCTATAATACAGGCATGACAGAGCCAAACAGAGACGGACTGAAACCAGTTTAGCAACTTCTGTATTTGTATTCCTGAAGGAGGCACAGGTGAACACACAAACTTAGTTTTGCATACCTGCTCATGTCCTGTTCTCCCTGTGCAAATCTCTGAAGGCGCTGGAGCTCAGGCTGGAGGATCAGGTCGAGTAAGTAAAAAGCAAAGGATGTTTCCTCAACACTGGGCACATGCCACCGGATATCCAAATTCCACAGGTCTCCAGGCCGACCCCAGTCCTGCGTGGGACAAACACATTGTGCTTTTGCTTAATATAGAATACTTGTCGTTGACTTCAGGCTACAATAACACCACAAAATAAATAGATTTGGTATGTCTACATATCATTTAGTATGTTCTCATCTGATTTGCATCACATTCATGTTCTGAAATATATAAAGTAGGTCCTGAATATTAGGCATTACAACTTTAATATCCACACACAAACTTCCTAGAGACTGCACGTTGACTAGTTACTAAATCCAATCATTATGTACAAAACTAAAACCCCACTGACACCACTATTTGCCTGTTTCATGGGTAAAGGTAAACATTTTAACACGTGGTTAGACATGCAGTATACAAATGCATTAAAAACAAGTATATATAGTATTTATCAAAGACCAAGCAACACATAACACATTATTTACTCATGCTGGCAAATGTAGTAACCACAAGCGAGATATCTCCTGTTGTTCTGCAGGACACCGTAATCCAGTAAGGTGATCTTGTATCCATGCCTGCACTGATGAAGCTACTTAATGGAATAAAGCCACGAGCTGTCTTCACTCTAACTGTTTGAAGGGAGGATTATTCAAACCAGGCCATAGTGAGTGCCACACAGAGTTGTATGGCTTGTCTGGGCAAAGGTTGGGTTGTAATGTCCCCTTTAACCACTTTTGCTTGGACCTTGATTTGATCCAGAACCAAACTTTATTTTGCGGTAGACCACACATCTGTACACTTTTAAGACTGTAAGGTTGCAACTCAAAAATCTTTCAACATACAGGCGGAAATGTAAACACCTGGCAAAGCAGACAGTACTGCTTTTCCAGAAATGCCCACTACAGTAGGTGTCTCCACGAGTACTTTTTGCCATGAAGACACACAAATAGACTGACACACAAAAGCAGCTTTGCTGTACCTTGATGGGTAAGTAGTCAGTGATTGGCTGGTGGAAGCCTCCTGGCACGCTGCAGTACTCTTTGGGGTAGAGGAGGGCTGAGGAGCGGAGGAGGTGGTGCAGCAGGTTGCAGGCCAGAGTGTAGCCCTGCTTACACTTGAGGTGGAGCGTCAACTGCAAAATCTGGACCACCTCGGAGCGATAGGGGAGGACTTTGTCGCCATCAACCCGGGTCACCTGAGGTGCACACGGCATAGAGGGCACAATATAGTGAGTACAGATTTATAGGTAGGAGATGTTGTCTATAGCAGGAACTTAGAGGTTAAGTTAGTGAATAATAAGTGCTCCACATTACCTCAGACAGTAGCTGGAGATTCCACATCAACTCCTTGTCAAGCTCCTCCTCATTCAACACTTCCTCATCTGTTTAAAAATAGTGTGTCAGGCAGATGACAAAGACTCATGGAAGAAAACATAAATGATGAGTTTGAAAACCTCCTCTTATAGAAATGAAGAGTACTTACTCTCAGCGATTTGGTTTATGGCATTGCAGCAGTGTGGCACAAACAACTTGAGTGACTCAGCAGGGTGACACTGAAAAAAGAAGCAAAGAGAGGATGAGAATAGTAATTAATAAGCTACATGGAAGTTGATGGGCCATAAAGAAGAGTCTGAGGGGACTCACCTTGGAAGCGGCTCTGCACATGTCAGCCACCATTCTGCCAGCTACTCGTGTCTCAAAGATGTTGGTGGTTGCAAAGTTGAACACCTTTTTAAGAGCAACCTGTTAAAACAATGGGAAAAATGTGTTCATATTTATAGTAGGGCTGTCAAGTTAACGCGTTAGTAACGCAATTTCCTTTTAACGCCACTAATTATTTTAACGTGTGATTAACGCATGTGTATTTGTGCTCGGCCCGCCCCGTAGTTTGAGAGCCCAAAGGCTTAACGTTGTTGTTATTAGTTGGATGGTGGGAGATTCTAGCGAGAGATATGGATACAAAAAAAATGTTTTTTTTTAACAACAAGCCAAGCACACAGCTGATGCTGACAGCCCCGCTCCTGCCACTCGCTTGCGGCAGACCACGCTTGAAAGTTTGCCGGGGAGACGCCTGGACACGGCGTCTACGAGCAGCAAGCTTTCAACAGCGATAGCTAAATGGGTGGCGGTGGCTACAGCTTGCAGGACAATTAACATTGTGGAGGACGAGGGACTGTGTGAGATCATTCGGATCACAACCAACGTGTTGACTGCACATCACAGCGCATTATTTTGACCCCTGTGGGAACTTCAGTCTCATGCTTTGACTGTTATGAAGACAGAAGAGCGGCATTTCGCCGACAACTCTAAACAGGCTTGTCTGTTTGAGCAACTGGCTCAGTGCAGTGAAGTACACAGGTTGGGAGAGAGTGAAGAGAGAGAGAGGTTCCAGGTTGTTGTGTTGAGAATATTCAGGAGAATATTTATCATTGTTGCATAAGGCATATTTGTCCACTCATATGTTGATAAGAGTATTACAAACTTGAAAAATATTCCTCTAAGGTACATTTAGAACACATAAAAAATGTGTGATTAATTTTGTGATTAATCGCGATTAACTATGGACATCATGCGATTAATCGCGATTAACTATGGACATCATGCGATTAATCGCGATTAACTATGGACATCATGCGATTAAATATTTTAATCGACTGACAGCCCTAATTTATAGTGCTCTGAAAAGGATGAATGAGACGTGACTCTTCACCTTGAAGATGTCCAAGGAGCACTGGGTGAGGATGGTGCTGAAGGTGGAAGACAGGCCGAGCTCTACCAGACTCTCCAAATGAGTCATCTTCTCTGTTTCTGTTTCCTCACGGGTTTGTTCCAGAGTGCTGCTGTCTATCAGGGCAAAGCATCTGTGCAAATGACAGAAAAGAGTTACATTTTAAAGTTAAAATGTTTGGATACTATTTCACTCGGTATAAAAATCTACTCTGGTATAAGACGGTTTTTTTCTCGAGTCAGAAGCAGTGTTTCTTTTAAGTTAATATGTTAGTACTTTTGCTGTGTCAAATTATTCTTTATTAAAAGTGGAGAATATTTAAATGATATTCAGATGACTGGACATCTTGTTTGAGCCATTACATGAACAGTACTTGTATTGTGGATAGACCTAATAAATCTCTCCTATCACAGCTGTGTCACTGACAGCCACAGCTGCTGATGCTGTTCTTACCTGTCCATGAATAGAAGCACAAAGTCTTCAAACTCTGCTGAGGCTGAGCACATCTCCCTTTCCACCTGAAAGGCATACACAAGATATGACAAGGTAAACCCAAGGACCATTCAACAACTTTTTTATTTAGGAGATGATATATAATTATGATTCACCTCTGTCAAGTCAGTTCTTTCATGTAGGGCGGACGAGCAGTCCACCAAAGGCACAAGAGTCACAAAGGTAGCAATAAATTGGAATGTGATCTGTGGGGAGAGGAATGTTTGTATCAGATGGAATAACTTGTTCACAACCCTCCAAAAACACAGTGGGAGCGCTTTGAGAAGATAGAAGTTAATCACAATGGAGCTCACCATGCACTTGCTGAAATCATTTGGGTCAACGCCCGGCAAAGCCCTCATGAGCAGGGGCAGCATGTGAGTGGGCCCCTCAGGATAGCGCTGCCCACCTGACACTAGGCTCCGTGCCACTCCAATCATGCAGCTCAGAGTGGCCGTCAGCTGGTGGGGCTCTGTGAGAGTCTCCAGAGCCGGATATGTTCTGTGGGAGAGACGGAGAACAGTTAGCCCTTTGTGTTCCTTTCCAAAAGCGGCCTTGTCTTTTATCTAAAGCGGGAAACCGCGCTCTAGATTCTGAAGAGGCAGAACTTGGGTCAAAGATGGATCATTGAAAGTCTGTCGTTTTCATAAAAGACTTACCTCTCAAGCACGGGGGGGATAACCAGCTCAGGCCTCATCAGAGCGAGGTTCTGCAGGGCCTGGGCTGCATCCATGCTGCCCGTCTTGCTGAACATGGCCAGCAGCACCGGCTGCATCATGCTCTCCACAAAGGCTGTGATATCCTCCTCTGTGAGCTTGTGGCTGTCTGGGACTGGTGTCAGCCATGTGGGCTTCCTGTAGCGCTCTCTGTGCAGCCGCCGCACCACGCTGGCTGGGAGACGCTGGAGCAGCCTCATGAGTTTCATCTGGACATGAGGACAGAGGGAGGGATAGAGAAATACATGAGAAGGCAGTGAGGCTAACACACAGGTGGAAAGTGGACATCCTTGTAGTGGACACATGGAGAATTGGATGGTGTGTTGACAAAATGAGACACTGGATATATTATCTATATGTCCTGTATGCATAAGATAAGATATTACTATTGAATGGACAATTATAGAATCATTTTAGTACAGTCAAATCACTTGAGTATGAATGGAAATTCATTCGGCAAAATATAATATCAGTTTGTTACACAGAGACAAAAGAGTGAGAATAAACACTTATCTGTTTTAACTTCGCCCTGGCCAATACAAAATAATCTTTTCATCTCTAATTTCTGCATGCAACGATTGGTTTGTCTTACTGAGAGCTACTGTAGTTGTGGTAGGATTGTTGCTGTTCTGAGTTTGTATTTATTGCATTTATTGAAAGTCACTTTTGATGAAACCGTTAGCTAGATGAAGTTATAACAGCCACTTTTCCTTTAGCCAATAGCTAAGCTAATTCTCTGAACGATACAACCTGAAGTACTTTTTCCTCTTAGCTGTGGTTTCATTTCATGTAGACAGTTGTGCAATCAACTAAGTGAATGACCCTCTCACGTGTTTCCAAGCAACAGCCAAATATATGGACAAACACAGGCCCCTGCCAAAAATGAAGGTTTATGTATGAGGACACGGTGGTGCTTCGAATCTCGTATCGGTGGATCGTCATAACAGAGAGGCATTTGGCCCTGCTCCCGGTGACCTTTAATAGCATTGTAGGCCTCTCACTTGCAAGTTATTTCCGAAGTTGATACAGAGAATCAGGAAACTTGATTGTGTTGCCACTGAGCGCTTTGGTATGCTGTGTTAACTTCAGCCAAGTGAATGATTTAAACTCCCTGGTAACAGTCATGCACGTGTAGGTTGTTTATCATTATTCTCTTCTTATATTTCTTTATTTTCGATGTACGCTACTGCTATATTTTTTGTATTTATCACAGAAGTACACAATCTGCTGACCCCACAGAGTCACTAACAAGTTATTCATGCAGAATTGTCAATGTTTTGACCTGATGCCCAACAACACAGCTGTGAAACAGTCAACATCCCTTGTTGTTTATAATTCCACAGTCGTCCAAAAGAAGTGTGAAGTGACTCACCAACCAGCGGCCATGGTTTGACGGGTGGAAGAAGGATGTAATACTGTTGAAAAGGCCACTGAGCTGTTCCTGAGCCTGCTTGCTGGGTCCTCCCTGAAATGAACACAGTAAGGGTCAATCTAGCAATACACTTTACATTAACAGTGACTTTCTTAACAAACACATCATTTCTGAACAGCAAACTAACCAGGAGCGATGAGACCCAAAGCACCACATGGCCGATTTCGTAGGCATTGGTGACATATCGTGCTACCATCATCTGACTCGTGCCCACAGGGAGATTCAAACTCCTCAAGATTCTTGTGAAAATCTGAAATGTGAAAAGCAAAAGCAATAAGGGTCTAATAATTATTTTCCTTGGGAAAAAAAGTCCTTAACATATATTTGGAATTAACATTTCATGAGATAAATAACTCATACTAGTGATGTCAAAATTCATGCATCAAAACAATCCCTCAGTCGAAACAGGCATGATGCAAGTCACTTCCAGTAAGCAACAGCAACACGGACACTTGATAGGTTGCTTATGTCACAAGCACATGTGAAATACAAACCGTGTTCCCAAATCATAAAGGTCAGACAACACATTCAGATTCTACTACATTGAGTAATGGGTGATTGCATAAAAAGAAAAAGGGACAAACCTTCGGGATGTAAGGGTCCCAATCAATGTAGCCGATGTTGTCATTGGACAAGCGAGCAAAGAGATTGACCAGATGCTGCAGAGATGAAGGAAAACATGTTAAACTGGGAAGATAGAAACACTGACTATTGCACATTCAAATGTCTTTCAGACAAATGATCTACTCACCATTTCCCAGCTCGGAAGATTTTGCACAGACAACCATAAAGCTATGAACTCATCGAACCACAACCTGTCGGACAAACAAATGGTTACAAGAGAAGAAGAAAGCCCTACAAAGTATGAACATGTGACATTTAACAGATAGGTCAGTGAAAGTAAAGGATGGGGGAGGATTGGCTGGTCATTTTCATATAAAAGCCTAACAATGCAGTTTGTCATTAACACTCTTCTCTGGCGAGGTAAACAGGTACACCTGTCGACAATAAGTTTTGGTAGAACATTATTTGATGGGTTAATATGTTTGATATGAATCCCATGACACGTCATTTGACATAACAGGTTAGAAGTTCAGGTTTTTACTTATAAGTAACACAAACCCATGTTGTCAAAAGGATCATAACAGACACTCTGTTGAAACTGAAGCATGATGCAAGTCATTTCCAATCGGTGACCAACAAAAGATCATCAAGGAAACGTGATAGTTTGTTTCTCTGACAAGCAGCATTGGCAATGAAATACACACCATAGTCAGGAGATACTATACGTACACTTGTGTACAACAAGTTAGGGCAGTGCTTTTCTGATGGGTTCATAATTCGGAAAAGGTTTCAATCTAAAAGACCTATATACTTTGGTATTGGATGTTTAGGATTATCAGGAATATAATACGGATAGTATTCTTTTGGTAAAGTTACAATGATCTTTACATTTAAGATGATTTAGAAATGTTGTCAGTGCCTGCTAAAATGTGTCTATGGGCTGCCCAGGCATAAACGTTTGACAAAATATAGGAAATAAATATTCAAAAAACTAAATAATGATGAATAAAAATTGACTAAATCATAGTTATCTTCAGAAAACTTCAGAGAAAATGTTAAGGAAGTTATGGATACGGAACATATAGTAGAAGCTAGTACTTTCCTGTCATCCAGATACACCTACACCTTTGAAGGCATACCAGATGCTACTAACAATTGTTATTAATTCATTTCCATGCTTACAGAGCCCACTTATGGGGCCAGCATTCCTGAGGCCAACTGCTGCTCATCCCAAAGGAGTTCTATTGGGTTGAGATCTGAGAAGCAGACTACTGACACTGTCAAAATCCTGGAAAGATCTTATGACCCATTTCCACAGTTTGGAACGGCTGATGTTCAATTGACGAGGTTCTTTTGTTTGGTTGCCAATGAAAGGATCCAGCAAAATTGTTAAAAGTTGATAAGTGCTAACTTTAAAAGCTAAGCTACTCGCTATAAGACCTTTTTAGACGGAGAAATCTTGGATCTCCACATGTCGGATACAATGAGAGGTTTCTTACTTGAACCCCTTGCAGTGCAGCTCTGGAGGCAGAGTCGTGGGTAGAAAGAGTTCAAAGTAGCTGATGGCTTTTAGCATTGTGACATCAAAGGGACAGAGGAGTGGTCTCCATTCATCCAGCATCTCCTGAGAAGCAGACTCCGGAAAGTATCTGTATAAACAGAGAGAGAATAGCAATTAGATTCACCAGATTATGAATATAGACAACAATCCCAACAAGCAGAGCATTTTGAGGAGTGCTACAAAAACATCACACACATCAGATTAATCTATGATGACTGGGTTTTACTATTAAAAGAGAACCCTAAACTACATTTGTATAAAGTAACAAGAATAAGGACTTAGGTGATAGCTTCGACCCAATAAAAAACAATGGTCTTCACGTTATAAACAAGCAGTGACTGGATTTTCAATGTTCACAATCAGTCCAAAAGCATGACATAACAAATCATACACCTGACATATTCTTAGCAGGTTAAATCCTGTGGGCTCAAAGTCCCACATGGGGATGTCCATGGTTTATTATGTGCTTGAGCACGTCAGGTCACATAGACTCCGTGCGGTTTCACATCCATGCGAGGCCTTGGTCACTTCCAGCCATTGCTACTACCCCCCCCCCCCCGCTTCACCAATGATCAACAGCGTTGCAGCAGCTGACCGCAGCTGACCACAACTCCTCACAGTGACAGGAAACTCTCACACAAGACAGAATTAGAGATGATAGGATTACTGCCTAAGTACAAACTGAGGGACGAGTCCTAGGAGGCTCCTAAGATACCTGCAGGGGCGCTACTAGAGGGGAAACAATCAGGTAGCTGCTGGTGGCAGGAAAGCTTTGGAATTATGAACACATTGAACTCTTCCTTATCCTTATATTAGACTAATATACCGCTAATGTTTTCCTGCACATACCCCAAAGGAGCCAAAATGCAAATAGAAGAGACAGTTATAGAAACATAATTAAATGAGATGTACTTACGGTCTGCAGCTTTTCACAAGTGTTTTCAGCACGTTTTCCACGGAGCTGTAAAAAACAGAATGAAAGAGGAATGTTATGGCATGTCAAATCCACCCCCCCAGAAACAGTGATGTTAAACTATCTCCACACCAATTCAACTTGACTTCGATTGCATGCACACAGAAACTTCTTCAAACGCCTGAGTGGTGTACAGTGAACGAGGAAACCCTAGGATCTGGTGTGAAGTGAGAAAATCCTAATAAAAAGTCATTATTATCGGACTGTAATCAATTCACGGATAATAAAGTGCCAATCGTTTTTTCCTGTTGACCTTCCTGGATGGCATCGTGCCAATATATGGATTCATAATTCAATTAAATGTTCATTCATAATAACACAAATATTTCAATTCGATCACAGCTCGAACAATTTCTCAAGAGGTGGTTCTGGATTAACGACTAATTATAAAATGTCTTGCACATCACAAACTCCTGACATGATTATCTTCACAACGTCACATAAAGCTCCTGACCCGATATAACCACAGCTTTTGAGCTCCCAGCCCACAATCCCACCGATCTGTTTGCATGCAAGCTCAAGCCATGCCTTGTTGGAAATGCCCGGCCAATTCTACTCCAACAACTAGTCACTTATTTTCAAAATATTTACAGTCTTCTTGTAGATGGCATCCTCTACATTTAACATTCGAACAAAAATTGAATTATAGGTGACACTCAAGCAGCTGACACTATTTAAGTGCATGACTATAGCTCAAATGTTTAGCAGTGTAAGCCTGAAAAACACCAGCAACAGACCAAGTACCAACTCATGCACTGCAAATCCATTAGCAAGAGCTAGTGAAACCGAGTGTCCCATTACAAGTTGCTCAGACACTCAGAGGCCGAAAGGAGCCCAGACTACACTATATGACCTTTGTATCCGGGTTTAAGTGAACTCTCATTCACCCTAAAGCATTCCAGGAGAGGAGGAACGTGTTGAAAATGCTGCGTCGTACTGAAGGTATGGCTAAGTAGGGAAAACAACAAAACTAAACCGAAAACATATAAAGTAATACTAATCCCACTGGTAAGCAGCATATAGAGCAATTCATGTTGCATATAAACGGTTTACTTCCTAATATTTTTTTTATATTGTTACTTTATTGCTGCCACATAACCCGCTATAGATAGAAATAAACTACACTGTTGTCTCATTTTGGATATGGGGGAGAAGAGTAAAAGAATGTGTTAGCTGCAGTGCGACAGTCTCCAATATGAGTGAAATGTTGACATTGCTTAAGTCTTGACTTTTCTTCTGTCACAATGTGGGGTGTCCAGTTTTGGTTTTCACATGCAATGTATACAAAAATAATAAAAACAAAAACAAGTGCCTCAAAAGATGAATTCAAAGTAAAAACACAAAGAGAAGTATTTTCCTTACCACCTCTGAACCAATTTTATCATTAAGTGTTTAGAGGATGAACGAGGCCTTGGAGAACTGAATGTGAAAGGAGACAAAGGCATAAAGAACACATTCAGCACACAACAAAGTGCCAATAACTGAAAAATATGAACATACTTTGCATCACAATTTATTATGCCATTTCAGAGAATCAGTTTTGTGTGCGTTAGTAGAGTTTTGAAAGAGTTGAGCTGGAAATGAGCCAAAGTAGCCTGCTTTCATCAGCTGTAAAGTAACAGTGACGCGTTAAAGAAAAGGGTCAATGTTCCCATAGCACCATAAAAGAGCACCTCGCACTGCTTGCTACATCATAGGGACTTTATAAGGGTGTTGCATAGAATAAATCGACAACTACTTAGAACTGCTTTCTAAAACTGTGTAAGGGTCATAGTGGACAGTGTTCCCTGTATAAGGTACAGTTATGAAAAGGTATGTGGCGCACAAAATGTTCCTTTTGTTTCCCAAGAACTGGTCCAATCTTGCAAAGACAATAAGATTTTAGTAGAACTACTGAAACCCATAAGCGAAGAAGAATGTTCAAATTTCCCTTGATATATATAATAGTATCCATGTCTCTAAATGATTACAATATTCTGTGTGTACTTTAGAGTTGTGAGAGCACCTAATTAACAAAGTGACCCTAAATGTCAAACATTGATTAGACTTCCATGTTATTAATACACTTATTAATACAATATCAAAGTCTTTGATTATGGATATGTGGAATAAAAAAAAAAGGCATTTAAAAAAGGGATGGGCCTTTGTGTGATACTCTAAGAACATCAGGGAAATGGTCATGTAAGTATTGATTAGTGCAAGCCAATAGAGGTATTCCCTGTTAATGATCAGTTCCAAGAGAAAATAAATCTTACCTCCAAGAACATTTAATATTCAGTGACATCAGTCTAAGTCGTCAACATTAGCTTTTCCAACACCAGAAATTCTGTCACTTGATATCTTCTGTTTTTCCATGATGGGAATGCATGCCAAAATGATTGTGACGTTTTTCAAAAATATATGGATTAAATAATTACTTCACTATCAACAGCCTAAAAAGATAATTGGGGGGGGGGGCGCATTCTACAAATCCTGCTCGTGATTGATGACTAAAGTGTAATTAAAACAAAGGTCTTGTTAATGTCCAAATGTGGCAAATAAACGTATAGTTTCCTACACCTCCACCTTCAGTGAACATTTGAAATACAGTGAACACACCAGCCTCACCAAAAGGTCCATTGCATTTCCACAATTATTTGATTTAGCATGAAGCAACACAAAGTATCAACAGCAGCAGTGAATAACTGAGGGCCTACTTGGGGAACCAGTTGAGACCCAGATGCTCTGTCTTGGAGAAGAGAATCCTGTCGTACAGCTCATACAGCGGTCTCCAGTTCAACTCAAGGTCCTCCCGGGACAGTAGCTCTCTTTTCCTGCAAGATAAATCAGACATGCAGATAGATGAGAATAATACAAAGAGCCTAGGTTATCATACAGCATCACTTTCACAAAATTGATATCAATGGTGAGGTTGCAGGGTTTTTAGCATTTAACTTAGCTCTCACAGAAATCCATTAACCCTAGATATTACATGTTGCTTTGTATTTAAAGTGCATATTTGCATTGTGAACACGTTTTTGAGTAGAACAGTTGGGGCACAGTCTTACTTGAGGAGGTTGATAAGAAGCCGAGCAAGGCCCTGCATCATGCTGATCTCCAGTTTGGGGATCGTCACTAGCTCGTAGAGCAACTTGATGAACAGCACATGGTCTTCTTTGCTGAACTTCCGCCCATACAGTCTCATATACCTAAATAAAAAATACATATTAGGGATAATTGCTCCAGTTTGAACATGCATACGTTTTCAGTGCCCCTGTGAGTAGCATGAACAACATTCATGTATGGTGCTTATGTTCCCTTGTGTGTAAAAACATTAGTAGAATAAACAAGAGCAGGTTTTTAAACACAACTGAAGCGGCATAAGCTATGTTGAGACCTTTCAATATGACTAATACATATTTCCATCACTGTTAAAACGCTAAAAAACTAGGGAACAGAATCTGGGTCAACTCAACAGTAAACTTTCCGTCTCTGAGCCGGCAGTGACTCACATTTGTACAGAGCATTGCACCAGCACTGGGGACTGAAAAGGATTAAAGACAGCACAGCAACCAAACACATTAAACAACAGTCTAATTATGTAATGTACTATGCACAATATGTTATCTTCATCTTTAATATTCATTATTAAATACCTATTAGATCAATTCAAAAAGGTAGTAACACTATGTTGGGATAAGTTGTGTTTCATGAAATAAGAATGAACAGTATGCCATGACTCATCTGTTTAGCATTTAGCATGTGAACAAATAACAGATGATGATCTCAACGTCACACTGAATATCAAAACATGTGTGTTGTTTGAAGCAACTTCAAAGGAAGTGAATGAATCCATAACATTAGAACGTGTTATTTCTATTTGAGATTTTACATTTCCCCTCTGTGGGACCAATAAAGGTATCGGATTCTAAGATATTTTGTAAGTTGTCTCCTGACCTTAAGAATAAAAAAAAATGTCAGTCATAACACAAGCACAACTTTAATAACAATAAGGTACATTATGCTATACTGTCTGTATCTGTTTAGTGTAAGTTGTTTGAAATGTACTTGTACTGTATGTCTGTATTGTATATCTATGTGAAGGATCACAGGAAGATTAGACCCAACAAACAACAATATAGTGCCTGGGTCAGGTAGTGTATTTCACAAGGTTTCCCACTAATTATGAAGCCCAGATCGTTTCTTTAAACAATGGGCAGTTTAGTTTCAAGGCACAACATAACACGTTATCGAACATCTAGAGTTAAGCTATAAACAACACATTATGTTCGTGACTTTGACCAGAATGTAGTTGCAACAGGAACAAACTGTTAGGCAAGCAACACTTATATGTTCAATGTCAAATACACATGTACACAGAGATATGTTGCACAATATGTTATCAGTCTCAAGATCAGAAGTTTTTTTTAAATGTGTTACAAATACAACATTTAAGTGAGAGTACCAAAGATGAATGTTAGCTACTGTACTGCTACTTACGTGGAGAGTTTCCTTGTCCAAAACAGCACACCGGGCCATATCTCTCTGAGCTGTACAGCTCGGCACAAGTTTCCTTTTATTTTACTCAAAATATCATTTGATTCATCATCTAGCTTTTCTGCATAGGGCAGAAGTTTGTTGTATACGATGTCCTTTTGAGGAACAAACCCCAATGTGTCACACTGCGCCTTTTTCATATCACAAATTCCAACCGGCTAGCTTCACTATGCTAGCGAATTTTACTGTGTCTAAGTTCCTTCGGCTTCTCCGTGCACGTTTTTAATGCTACTTGGCTAATACGACGGATAGCAATTTCTCTGCTAGCTACCTCTTAACAGTGAATCGTTAGGATTGTTATGGAGTGAATAAGTTGTGAGATTCACAAGTTGATGACACACTAGCTAGTCATCTAGCTAAAGTTAAGTTAGCTTCCTTATTAACAATAACATTAACAACGTCATATTTAAAAAAATATTAAGGCCAACGAAAGTCACGAGTTAGTCCAAATAATGCGTTGGCACCCGAATTCCTCTTTTTCGGTCAATGTAATCCTAAAACCTGACAACCAGCTAACGGTATAGCTAAAGTTAGCTCTCTACTACAAAAGCACAGTCATAACCCAAGGACTGTGAACGTCGACTGATTCATCCAACTACGGCAAAGCAGAGGGCAGACGACACCCGGCTACAAGCTACATAACACACCCGTCATATCCGCTAGCTACTGCTAAGAACTACACTTCCCAGCATTCCCCTCTCCATTCATGCTTTTTATAACTGCTTATCCTTTAGCCACTCAAACAGGATGACATGAAATCCACTTAAGACCTAGTGTCCTCTGGTGTATTTCCTACAGCCACTGCAGTAGCATTTATTTGCTGTTCGTATGCCGTATTAAGACAGTTATAAGCTCATGTAGGACATTTTTATTATTATTATATTTATGAATTAAGCAAGACAGTTTAGCAGTATTACTAGGTAAATTATGAGGTTTCTGATTGGACTTCTGCTCCAATGAGGTCCATGACCTCCACAAATAGTTATGAGTTTAGTACATTTTGGCATTTTTTTACATATTCAACTTAAATGCATTTTTTTGTTTTGATAATACGTTTATTTTTTAAATAGTGACAAACCAAAGTAAATGTAGACACCCCAGAGTTAGGCAGGCAATGGCTGCAACTCTATTCTTTTTATATATTATTTTTCCAAAATTGTGATTGAAGCAGGCTTATGCACTTATATTAACAGGCTTATTCATGGAATAGCATACTTTTAACATTTCAGTATTGTTTAATGACTTGAAAATCACATTCATTTATACATAAACCTAAAATTACAATTCAAAAAAAGAAGAAGTCCAATGTGGAACTTGCCAATGTTTAGTAGCCTATATTGTGAATATATAGAAAACATATGCAAACAAAAATGCTGATAATACTAATGTTCATATTTGTAACTTTCCATACAATCCACGGATTCAACAATTTGTAGTTCTTGCAATCTCCTGAGAAGTAACAGAGGGCACATGAGCACATGCAGCGCTGAGTCCAGTAGAAGTGGTTGCCACTTTGTTCCCCCCTTCAACCAAACTCATTCAGAAGGGCTTGGCAGCACAGGGTTAGGAAACACCTGTTATTGACTGCCACTACATCAGTGTCATGCTGTATGTATGATGACCCTCTTCCTCTTGTTCTAAACTGCACACATGACAGAGAAACACATGTTTGTTAACTTCCATTTGCAATACTAGGGATGTGTTTTCTAGTTGCCTTGGCCAAGTTTGTAGACAAACCTGATTTGTAGTTCAGATGCTTCCAGTATTTAGCATCTGAACAGCAAATACAACTAGAGAATGCAGTTCCTGAAGAGATTGCTAGTGGGAATGCTTTATGCTGAAAAGCTGACGCTGAATTGCTATTCTGAAATGTAATGTGTAAGAAGAAAGGGAAGAATTTAGATTGAAATGATAAATGAACACTTGGGGCTTGAATGTGTGATAAGAGAAGAAAATAAAGTAAAAAAGCTTGGAAAAGCATCAGAATATTTGAACTGCAAACTATTGAACTAACTTGATGAGGAATGATCTGTCGCCATGGCAACGGTATTTGATGACACCCCATAATATGCTTAGATGTTTTGATTGCTGCATCGTTAGCAAACCTGTGAAGTTTTGGGCCGTTTGGAGCATTTTCACTGAAGTTATGAGAAAACCGTGTTTCATAGCGAGCATTGTGCTGCCATGGCAATGGCATTTGAAGAAATTTCAAAACTGTCACGTAGATGTCTTCACGGCTCGACTGTTAGCGCTCGTGAAGTTTGAGCACTTTTTGACCATTTTCATAGGAGTTATACAGTAGCAATATCGTGTTTTACGGCGAGGGATGCGTTGCCATGGCAACAGCTTTTGAGGAAAACTCACTAATAGCACATACACATGTTGAGGGCTGGACCATTAACTGTCATCTGAAGTCTGGTGGTGTTTTGACCATTTTCATTTTTTCAGTGTTTTGGCGAGGGATCTGTTTCCATGGAAACAGCCTATGGTGAGATCTCAGATTTGGCGTAGAGCTGTTTAGGGCCGGACCATTAACCATTATCTGAAGTCTGGTGCTGTTTTAGACCATTTGCATAGGTATCACCAGCGCCGGGTATCACAACAACATCGTGTTTTATGGCGAGGGATGCGTTTCCATGGAAACGGCATATGATGACACCCCATAATTGACGTAGAGCTGTTGAGGGCCGGACCATTAACCATTATCTGAAGTCTGCTGCTCTGAGCATGTCAGTTGGAGTTATGACATCATCGTGTTCCATGACACAGGTGTTTATATTTGAGCTAACGATATGTCCAGAGATCAAAGGTTTCCATGGTGATGTAATCAGTGAGAGGAGAGCATTTTTATTGTTCTGAATGAGAGATAAACCTCTAACATGTGAACATTTTGTTGAAGAACCGTAACAGATATCAGTGAAATTTCAAAGCGTAAAGCATGTCAAGGAACTTGAGCATCTGAAGTGTGCTTTTTGTGTACTTTCCGGTTAATAATGTGGCTTTTTGGTAGATTAACTAAAGGTGTGCGGCTGCTGTGGTGGGGAAAGATGAGGCTGAACTTACAATGGGGTTTAATGGAGACATGTTGAAAGTTTTTGTTACTTTATGCCCTCAAGAGGCATTTTTTTAAATGATTTTGCTTAATTTATTTTTATTTTTCAAGCTGCAATATGTTTTCCTACATTTCTCATGAAAAATGATGTCTCAGGAATGTAGGGTTTGGGAATTATGGCAGGTTTAAAAGAAAGTATGAAGGCAAAATGAAATCTGTCCTCCACTCTAGCTGTGACATCACGCACTCTAAAATCTGAAGAAGGCCTCTTTACCAAGGTCTGAACAATGTTTAATATCTCTCAAAGTAGAAATAAGATTTAAAAGTTGTGTTACACGGATAATATCAGAAAGATGTGTAACACTTTAAAGTTGGAATGAGGTTTTTGAGTTAAAGTATGAAGGAGCAGTTCGCAATTGAAGAAGGAGCAGTTAGCAGTTGAAGTTGCATGAAGATTGTTGAAGTCTGAAAAGTTTCTCCATTTACTTCCATGTTAAAAATGTGATGAATTATGGGATGTATCTCTGGAATTATGACTATAAGTTATGAATGATAAAAGTAATAGCCATCGATTCCCGACCGAGCTGAACGTTTTGATGTTCGAACAGAGTTTCTGCAATGTTCAATGGGAGAAGAAGAGGCGCAAAATAACCCGGCGGAATAATAAAGAATTTTGTGCGTAGCATAACAGATAGTTGGAATGCTGTGTCAGCATTCCCACTAAATAATGAGGACCATGACTGTCCGGGAGGCCCGCAAGAGACGAGGGGATCTCCGCTACCGTGGGACACCAGTGCAGATCTACGAAGACTTCACACAGGAGGTTCTCGAACAGCGGGCGAAATACCGAGACATCATGTCAAAGCTGTACAACCTAGGCCTCAGACCGGTGTCGGTACCAGATGTGTTCGGGGTACCATATGTGTTCGGCTGTATTGTGATTGGCTGTAGGCTACGGTAATTTACCCAGGGGTGCTCGGGGGCAAATCACATCTACAGATCATGACGAACCGAATTGAATTATTCCTATGCTCCTAGCGTGTGAAAATGTTTGTGAAAAACATGTTAAAAAAACATGAAAACGGAGCATGGCTGTACGCCATTGGCTGTACGGCAACTCAAGAGGACCATCATACACGGTCAAATTCCGAACACTTAAACATAGCCTACACTTCATTCTTTACTTTGTCCGTTATTATATGTAGAAGATGAACTACCTCTCTGAAAGGTCCCAATGTGTTCATTTTGATGGGCTGTCTTCTGAGTGGTTAAACCTCACCAATGATTTTCTGACTTCTGACTGCTTTGGATATATAATTACACCACAATTAGGTTTTACTATCACAGTGCACTGAGATTTGTGACAAACTGTAAAGCACTTACGCATCACTGTACACTGTAAACCAAGGCGGTTTTGCCATAACTTACTGTACTGAGGCTCAGTCACTGGTACATTTTCATTTACAAAGCCATGTTGGATAAAGTACCATCTTATATCTGCTCCCTGACCTCTCGGCAAATTGAAAGTACTTATTGCCTGAGATCTCATGCTGTGGTTTTATTAAATGTGCCAAGTGCTAGGACTGTCTTAGGGAAGAAAGCTTTTAGATGTGCAGCTCCACTAACTTGGAACAGTCTGCAAAAAGAATGTAAAATTACCAAGCTGGTACCACTACATGTTTTTAAAGCTCGGTTGGATGCTCCACAGTCAGATGCTGTTGGTACCTGTACATGTGGATAGATATGTAAATTGTAATCCCTGTAATTTTTGCTGTATGATGTCCTTTTGTTGTTCTGTTGTTTATGTTTTTATGTCTTCATGTGGAACCTACTGCGGCAGGTCTCCCTTGAAAAATAGATCATTGATCTCAATGGGATTTTACCTGGATAAATAAAGGTTTTGAATTGAATGTCGAGCATTAACTGCAAGTCACTCAAATGCATAAACTGGAGAATAATTATGTTACAAGTGTTACAGAAAACATATCCAAGTGTAACAAACATCCAGTATTAACCTTACTGTTTTTTACTAACAGTAACCAACTAATAATTTTCATAAAGTGCATATTTATTCCAAACTCACAATATATATATATATATATATATATATACAGTATCCAAAGTCTTTATGCACTGGTCAGAGGAATTCATGTAAAGCAGATCACCAGAATCCAATACTGGTAAAAACGTTGCAGAGATCAAATGTTTCCTTGTCTGAAAGGAGAAACCTAATTTTAAAACAACATTTTCAGTGTGTGACTTGAAAGATAAGTTCTGATCAATAATAAAACCTAGATATGTGTATGTAGTGACCCTTTCAATGTCAATGTCAGTCCCTTGAACAGTACAAATGTTGGGGAGAAAAGAAGTTAACTTTTTGCCATTTGAGAATATCATGAGTTTGGAGTTGTCTGCATTTAATACTAACTTGAGTTGAGATAAATGGGATGGAATAACATCAAAGGCAGACTGGAGGAAATCAAGACTTTGCTCTATAGAAGAGGATGAACAATAAATAACAGTATCATCTGCATAAAAATGGAAAGCAGCATTTGAAAAATTATTAGAGATTATTTACATACAGTATATGGTGAAATTATTGGTCCTAATATGGAACCTTGGCGCACACCCTTTCAAATCAAATCAAGTTTTATTTATATAGCACATTTATAAACGATTTTTGGTCGAGCCAAAGTGCTGTACAAATAATAAAAATACCCTACAGTAAAGACATTTTACAGCTAATACAACAGCAGTTTGTTCAGAATATTAGTATGAGAAGAAAACGACACCCTCTGTCCTTAGACCCTTACATCGTACAAGGAAAAACTTCAAGAGAAAAACCACAGTTTAAAGGGAAAAATGGGAGAAACCTCGGGGAGAGCAACAGAAGAGGGATCCCTCTCCCAGGACAAACAGACGTGCAATAGATGCCGTGTGTAAATCGAAGAGATAATACATTTTACAACATAGGTAGACCGAATGTTAGGAAATGCATGTGTCTATAATAAGAGGATGAATCCAAGAAGATGTCAACAATCCTGTGGGAGCCTTCAGGGAGGCAGCACGACGAGACCATGACCCGAAGTCCACGACTTAATCCAGAACTCAGGATAGAGGATCCAGGATGCGGGACCACAGCAAGAGGATCAGCCTCGACTCAAGATCACATCAAGACACAAAAGAAGAAAAATTTGGCTGGGTTAATCGGAACATGAGAATACACAGATAGACAGACAGAAGGAAGAACAAGCACTCCCTTTGGAGTGATTTTTTTTAAATATTGAAGTTAAATGCATCAATCTGGTGCACTTTGAGAGCAAAATGAAGAGATATATGGATACCTCTCAACATCCATATGAAACAACTGTAAACAGATTTACTTTGTCTTTATGGATTCGATTGTGGACTTGATTGTGATTGCTGCACATTATCCCTTACTTAATAAATACTTTTTTTGATAATCTATTATATAGAAAAGTATATCATATTGATATATAATATATAATTTATTGATAATATATAATATAATCAAATATAACAATCAAAACGAAATAAGTAGTATTAAGTATTAGGGCTAAGAAAATATTGTACATGTGAAATAGTTGTATGTATTGATTTAAATTGACATGCATACGCTAAGCAAAAAATAGTCCGTTGTTACTGTTTGAACTAACGTACCAACGGCACTGAACATATTACATATTACCTACCATATTACGTTATATACTTCTTACCTTCGATTTCTCTTGTTCTTCTCCTCATTCGTCTGTGTTTTTCTTCAAGTTTTATTGTATTTCTTCAAGTTTTTATCTTGTTGGTCGAATGCACTTAAGCGTCAGCTAAATGCAATGTAATGTAATGATCAAAAAACCCCTCTATACGTCTAGACAGCGTGAGTAAATTACCGTACAGCCAATCACAATGCGTGACGTCATTGACGTCATTACGTCGTGACGTTGTACGTATTGACGTCACTGGTAAGAGACGGACCCCGAACACATATGGTATCCCGAACACATCTGGTACCGACACCGGCTCTTCTGTTCCCTGCTCGCCTGCAGATCACACTTGGAAGCAGTAGCGTGGCGTGAGAAAAAAAATTAGGGGAAGCCAATAATACGTCCTTTCTTTTGGGGTGGGGGGGGGGGGGTGTCGTGGTCAATGTAATAACGTAACCAGATGAGTGATTACAGCGCCCGGTATCATTTTACACACATTTGTATCATACAGATGCAGGACTTACACACGCCTGTTATCTGACCGACAGGTCCGCACGCACTCTCCAGCCGAAACTCTAATAAACATTAATTCACAAACTAAATCAGGAGGCCTTTAACGTTTTACGTCCGGTTCGCTCCTTTGTTCCTCGCTGTACACAGCTCCAGTTTGGGCATTGGCCTGTCATCAGATTGTATTTGTTGTAGTCCAATTATTTTTGATTAAATAATCCAAATCTCCACCCTCCATAATTGCAATTGCTTCAGTTGCTTGCTTCTTTCTAACGGCGGTGAGAGTGGTGCAGTGGCTCTATCTATCTTCTATCGATTAGATGTATGATTCGAAAATTATAAAAGTAGGGTAGACATGTGGATATTATCCGACTGAACAAAACGTGCCATTACCTAACAGGTTCGTTTTCCACTGACCTTTTTTCGAGCTATTTTCCAAAATCCTGTGGAAAAATCCCATTGCTATTTTGTCGAGGGAAACCGAGCGCAGCTTACTTCCGCTTTTTGGGACGCGTCACTGCACCACTAAATTGATGCGATTTGATTGGATTGTGAGGCAAGGCCTTGGAATGGCCCTGACCAAGGTTGGCAGGGGCATGACGTGAGCCTCATCTGATTGGTCAATCCCTCCATTTTCTTTCACCAAGGGAAGCAAATTTCGGCTGGCCTCCTCTCGCAACAGAGAGTGCAATCTACTGTTTCACCATAACATCTAGAGGGGTGCTGTTTCACTCTTTGTAAAATACTCAATGAGAATGGGGGAGAGACGGGCCGGCAGCAACACACAACAAAGAATTTCCGAAACTAAACGAAGTGTTTTTATTTATTTATTACAATTATAACTACAATCCGAAAAAACAGGGGAAGCCTGGCTTCTCTTGGCCTCCAGGAGAAAACGCCACTGCTTGGAAGCGCGGCTAAGAAAAGGTTCCCCTCGGCCCTGGAGGCTGTAGCCTTTGCAGCTTGCTATGAACGCGAGCCGGCTAAACTAACCACTGATGTTGTGCTAGGCTAGTGGTGGCTGAGCTAGGCTAGGCTAAACCACGCTAGCGCTGCATTGATGGTGGACTGGGTACGTTACAACCGTTATGTTTGGACACAATTGATTGTATAATCTAACGCAGGGGTCGGCAACCCCTGGCACGCGTGCCAGCATTGGCACGCGGCACCTTAACCAGTGGCCAAGCCCGCCTTAACCTGCCATCAGGCCCTGGGGCTGATAGTTTTTGTAGGCCCCCTATTTAAACAACAAATCAAAGTCATTTATAGCCTGGGCAGGCTCTGTGATCGCACTTCTCCACTCTGCTCTACACGCGCCTGGTCCTCTCCTCCATATGAGTGACGTATCGGGCCTCCCTCATGTATTTGTCCGGTTGCCGTTGGCTCCCCTCCACGTAGCAAGTCCTCGTCGTCCTCTCCATCTCCTCCAACAGATAATGTCCCTCCTGTCTGTTTTCCCTTTCCCGCTACTCCATCGCTATCAGAACCAGACGGCCTACTTGTCTCCGAGGCCCCGCGGCCGGCACCGCTACCGCTCGGTACAGAACTCATCTGTCCTTCCTCCTCATCCTGGCCTACAGCTTTAAAATAACCTGTAAGCTTCGGCATTTTTTGTAATAGCTGCTTGTCTCGAAACTCCTTTTCCCTCAACAATTTCCTTTTCCGAGTGCCACTCTCAAACTTTTTCTTCACTCAATCACTCGCAATTTGAATAAGTCACATGTGAAACATATTCTCATTCTGACGTGTGGGTGTTTGTGTATATTTGCGTTTGTGTGTATTGTGTTTGTTTCCCGGGGAAAACACTCACGAGAAACACCGGCTGTTGTTATGCCTGCTGTGACGTCAAGTTACTCCGTTCTCCGCTTGCAATTATGCCATTACAAGCTTCAAAGTTGTATTTATCATCTGAATTTACCGAAACAAGTTTAATATTCTGAAAGCCAAGACTTTGTTTTTTTAAAATCAGATGAAGACAAACTGTAACGGACCTTGCCGTGTTATCTATGATTACTATACGTCTTACATTAATAATTTCAGTGGAGGGAGGGGGGGCGGCGCTGTGGAACAGCAGAGTGGCGAGGGAGAGCTGTTGTCTTCCCTTTACAAGCTTCAAAAATGTATTTATCGTGTGATTTTGGAAATGAAAGTTTCATATTCTGAAAGCCAAGACTTTGTTTACTTAATATTTTTTTTAAAAACACCCGAAATAAAAAAATAAAAAAATGGATTTAAAAAAAAAAAAAAATTAATTGGCACATGATAGGCCCCCGATCTCCGTAGGCCCCTGGGCTTCAGCCCAGGTCAGCCCGTGCATTAAGGCGGCCCTGCCAGTGGCACACTAGGAATAAGTGGAATAAGTGTGCAAAAATATTTAAATTGTATTTTCGGATCCTGAACGAGACCGCCGCCAGAGCGCGTCTCCCCATTACCTGCAGAAGGAAGCCATGCACGCAACGCAGCCCCGCTCTCTTTATCTCCAGGTGACATTCTGCCGCTTTCCTCCGTGGTGCAGTGCTGATCGTTTCACCACGGAGGAAAGCACTTCACTAATTGCAGTAGGCCTACCCATAAGGAGCTGTACAAATGCCGCCGTTTTTGCGTGGCTGTGTATTTAGTTGAAAGCCCAGTGGCGATCTGCTCATCTCTCATCGACATAATATGCTACAAAGGGGCGGACTGGCCATCTGTGTGTTGAACTTTCCTGTCGGCTCCCAGACCGTAGTCGAGGAGGGCAGAAGCAACAAGCTTCAGGTTCGATAACCCACTTTAGAGAGAGGCGAGCTCTTCTTGGGAGGCCGTTGCATTTATTTAGCTGTTCTTCTGTTTCACAAAATACATCACAGAGCTCTGTTTTTCTGCTTCCTCGTTTCACTTCCAGAAACATACACACGTTCTCTCCATAGGTTCTCTCACTGTCGCTCTACCATCCACAAACACACATGCACAAGCCACACCCCTCTCTCTCTCTCTCTCTCTCTCTTAAAGGGACAGCGATCTCATCTCACTCTGCATGACCCTAATATAATAGCATGTGTGCTCTGGAGAATCACAGAACGGACGATCGTCCTTATTATTATGCCGTTTAAACCAATTATTTAAATGTGTTTGTTAAATTCGGCATCATGCGAGTTGCGCTGACAGGTCCACACACTGCTTCAGGTCCACACTGCTTCCCCGCAGCGAGGCTCCCCCGCCCTCCTGCTGATAGTTGACGAGCGTCAAGCTCCTCCGCGGATATAATGTTTATACAAGAGACACATCTATGTAAATCTGATCAGCGAAAGCTGAATAGGCCGTGGATTGGACAAATGTTTCATTCACAATTTAACCTAAAGACAAGGGGCACAGCCATTTTAGTTCGGAAAAAAGTAAATTTCACCCCTACTAATACAATTTTAGATCCAAATGGACGTTATGTCATCATTTCTGGTACACTATCAGAAGCCGGTCATCTTAGTTTCTGTGTATGCTCCCAATTGGGATGATCATAATTTTGTGAAGTCGCTATTCCCCACCATCCCCAATTTGAATTCCCACCTATTGATACTGGGAGGAGATATGAATTGTGTTATAGACCCAGCACTAGACAGATCTAGTTCCAGAACTGTGGCGCCCTCTAAAACGGCACAAACTCTCTCTGCTTTTATGGACCACTATGGCTACGTCGACCCGTGGAGATTTTTACACCCCTCGGCTAGGCAATACTCTTTCTTTTCCCATGCACATCGTTCATACTCTTGCATAGATTATTTTATTGTTGATAAAACATTTATTTCGTCGATTGTCTCTGTTCAGTACTCACCGATAACTGTATCAGATCATTCAACTGTGATCCTGGACCTTCACTTTGATCATAAGCCTAAGGAATTTAGATTCTGGCGTCTTGACCCTCTTTTACTTTCTGATGCAGCCTTTTGTGAGTGTATTTCGGAATCAATTGCATTCTTCTGTGAGACCAACCAAAATGAAGAGACCTCTGCGTCCCTACTCTGGGAAACTCTTAAAGCTTTTCTTAGGGGTAATATCATCTCGCATACGTTCATGTTAATAAACTTTGTAGAGCACGCCAAAGAGAACTGGAATAATCTATCATTAATCTAGAAAACCAACTATTTTCCACTCAATCACCTGATCTATTTAAAGAACGGATGGGGCTCCAAACAGAACTTCACCTTCTCCTAACAAGAAAGGCTGAACGACGACTCCTACATTCACGAGGGTCTATATATGAACATGGTGATAAAGCTGGCCGTCTCCTGGCCCACCAACTAAAGGCTAGGGTTGCCTCGATCCAAATCACCCAGATTCGGGACGGGTTGGGCTCTCTCACTTCTGAACAGGGAAAGATTAATAACATCTTTAAAACCTACTACTCTCGTCTCTACACGTCTGAATCCCCTGATAACGAAGGTCAGCTACATACATTTTTGGATAAATTAGATATGCCCAAGATTTCGACTAACGACCAACAGACACTAGATGCCAAACTGCAGCTTGCTGAGATTAAAGAGGCAATACAGTCCATGAACATTGGCAAATCACCGGGACCTGACGGAAACCCGGTAGAATTCTACAAAAATTTCTCAAATCAACTGTCCCCATTATTATTAGATAATTATGTTTAATTCGTCGTACGACCAAGGTTCACTGCCGCCCACCCTTATGCAAGCCTCTATCTCTCTGATCTTTAAGAAGGGCAAGGACCCGTTGAGCTGTGCATCATATCGCCCAATCTCGCTCCTTTCTGTAGATGTGAAAATACTTGCGAAGATTTTTGCTCGCCGGTTGGAATCTATTATACCCTCCATCATTTCGGAAGATCAGACGGGATTCATAAGAGGGAGGCACTCCTTCACAAATGTCCGAAGATTTCTCAGCGTCATCCACAGCCCGCCTTCTCCTGCTGAACCGGAGGTTGTCATATCTCTTGATGCTGAGAAGGCCTTCGACAGGGTTGAGTGGGCCTATCTGTTTTCTGTCCTTCAACAGCTGGGCTTTGGTCCAGGCCTCATCTCCTGGGTTAAACTTCTGTACTCTTCTCCTCACTCCTCTGTATGTACGAACACCCAGTGCTCCAAATTCTTCCCTCTTTTCCGCGGGACGCGTCAGGGGTGTCCGCTCTCCCCACTACTATTTGCAATTGCTATCGAGCCATTGTCGATTGCTCTAAAAGCAGAGAGAGGAATTAAGGGGATTCAGAGAGGGGATATCGAACACAGGGTCTCATTATATGCTGACGACCTTCTTCTGTATGTGCGCGATCCTATAGCTAGTAATCCACACATACTCTCACTTTTGACCACTTTTGGTTCATTTTCAGGATACAAATTAAACATCCAAAAGAGTGAATGTTTCCCTATCAACCAATTGGCTGCAGAATTACCTCTTTTGTCGTTGCCTTTTAGAATATCCAACTCAGGGTTTAAATATCTGGGCATTGCAATCACGCAGTCTTTTGGTGCGCTACGGGAACAAAATCTTACTGTCCTGACGGCAACAGTCAAATCTGACCTAGAGAGGTGGGGCCACCTGGCACTCTCTTTAGCGGGAAGAGTTCAGACGATAAAAATGAATGTACTGCCCAGATATCTATACATCTTCCAATGCCTACCTATTTTTTTGCCTAAATCTTTTTTCACTGCTATTGATAACATTATTTCCTCATTTATTTGGGCTGGTAAACATGCAAGAGCTAGTAGACCATTACTGCAGAGGGACAGGTTCCTGGGTGGGCTTGGTTTACCTAACCTTATGGGTTACTACTGGGCCACAAACACACACAAAATCATGCTCTGGTTCACTTCACCCCAGAGTGACTGGTGTCTTGTGGAGGCCAACTCATGTCGATCCACGTCACTTCAAGCCCCCGCGTGTAGCACTCTGCCCATTTCCCCCTCACAATTCACATCTAAACCCCTTGTAATTGGCACTTCAAAGATCTGGGCACAAGTTAGACGTCACTTTGGTTCGCTTACTCTTCCTCAAGCGACTCCTGTCTGTAACAACCATCTATTTTTACCAGCAACAATTGACCCCCAATTTTCTCACTTGGAGAGGGAAGGCCTCCGCTGCATAGGGGAGTTATACATTGATAGCCTGTTTGCCAGTTTGCCACTACGGGTTGCCTTAATCTAAGAGGATCTGATTTCTTTAGATACTTTCAACTAAGGGATTTTGCTAAGACCCACTCTCCACAATTCCCCCAATCCCTGCCTCCCAGTGGAGTGGATCTTGTACTTAGAGCAAGAACTTTGTCTAGACGCCATGTCTCTTATTTTTATGAACTTCTTTCTGTGGTTGATGAATCTGCCATTAACAAGATTAGAACTAATTGGGAAAAGGAACTAAAGTTCACCTTCTCTGATGACTGTTGGAAGGAGGCCCTGAGAGCCGTTAACTCATCCTCCAGTTGCGCTAGACTCAGCCTAATACAGTTTAAAGTTCTCCATAGACTACATTATAGCAAGGCTAAGCTCTCCAAGATTTATCCAGATAGATTAGATGACCGGTGTGATAGATGCTCCCAGGCCCCCTGCGACCTGACTCACATGTTCTGGTCATGCCCTACATTATCTAGCTTCTGGCAATCTTTCTTCGAGTGTATTTCTGAAATTGTAGGTCTAAAAATCTCTCCATCCCCTCATGTAGCTATTTTCGGTAGGACCCCAGATGAAATCAACATTATAAACACTCAAACCAATGTCATTGCCTTTACCGCCTTGATTGCTCGTAGGAAAATCCTTCTTTTGTGGAAATCTCCTTTACCTCCCTCTTTTAAAATGTGGCTGAGTGATACTATGTCTCTTCTAAAGCTGGAAAAAATTAAGTTTACTCTCCGGGGTTTCTCGGATAAGTTTTACGCTCATTGGAGGCCACTGATCAGCTATGTAGACCGTCTTCCCCCTGATATGGTGTCGCTGTAAGGATTCAACCTTTATTTATCCATCTATAATTCTGATATGATTACTCCCCTGTCCGCCACACATGCAGCGCGTGTGACATCCCTGAATATTTGTTAGTATGTGTACATGTATGTATGTATGTATGTATGTAAGTATGTATGTAAGTATGTATGTATGTATGTATGTATGTATGTATGTATGTATGTATGTATGTATGTATGTATGTATGTATGTATGTATGTATGTATGTATGTATGTATGTATGCAGGTATGTGCATGTATATTATTGTATCTATCATTTTGTATTGTATTGATGTACTGTTGCCTCAGTGCTCCGGGAGAGGGGTGGTTGGGATGGGATGGGATGGGATGGGTTGGGATGGGGCGGGGTTAAGGGAAAGTGAGTAAGGGTTCTTTTGGGCGGGAAAAAAATGAAAATGCCTTAATTGCTGTAATGCACTGTTACACTTTTGTCTTACATGTGAATAAAAATATTTTTGAAAAAAAAAATAATGAGGACCACAGCATCCGCTATGGTGATGCTGGAGATCTAGTCTCAACCTGTTCGATACAGCTTAATCTGACTTTGCTCCCAGTCTTATTTTGCGTCCCTTGTACAAAGATGGAGGAGTCTTTCACAATACCTTCACATGTTTGACACTTAAAGACGTGAGAAGAGATTACAATCATTCTTCATTGCTGAAAGTTGCATCAGTGTAGCATATGAGCCCTCT
This sequence comes from Notothenia rossii, assembly GCF_949606895.1. Lineage (NCBI taxonomy): Eukaryota > Metazoa > Chordata > Actinopteri > Perciformes > Nototheniidae > Notothenia > Notothenia rossii. Next base: position 70,813,623 of record NC_136909.1, read on the forward strand.
CCCTTTTCTAGTCATAAGATCCAGTGGAATATTTCCCAGCTGCTGAGCTTGGAGGGGGCTCTGCCAATTTTGCATATCCCTTTCTGACGAGTGTGTTGGTTAATCTGGCAAGGCATTGCAACACTTCCAAGCTTTCATTTTGACAAAGAACATAAAGCTCCAAGTTAGTTATAGCAGGTAGCCTACTTTGGGTTGCTTGCGAATTCATTTATTAATCTACAACATTAAACAACCCAGCACCAAGAGAGGAAGGAGAATACTGTCAGACTTTATATGTTGTATGTGCTCTATTTGCAACCACCAAGACAAGACAGTTTCCAAGGAAAAGGAAGAATGGGCTGGTTTAACCTATTCAGTGTGGGGATTTCCAAAAGTAAAACATGCATTGTTGTTTTTAATCTCATCCAGTCATTGATTTGCAAGTTGTGATTTAATTAATTAGAAGTATACCATTTTTTTTATTTGTATATTGTGTTAAAATATAGTATACTACTTTACAACATGTCTTGAAGCAGGGCCTGTCAGTACGTCCTAAGACTAAAGGTGAGCAGTGATTGCCATCTTGTGGTCAAACGAAGAGGTACAAAAAGGAAGCAACCATGAATGTGTTAAAAAAATATATTTTTAAAGAAGATACATTTAATGGTAACGCATAGTAACGTGTAGCGTTAAAAAAACGGAAGCGTGGATGTTACATATTTAAGGTATATAAAAAATGATTGGCAATGCAAATTTGAATTACTTATGTTGTTTTAACTTGTGTGAATCGTTTATTTGTAGGCGTAGGCTGCTGTTAACGGAAGTTGATGACGTGTCGGTGTCCTAGCAACCTGCGAAACATGTCCACCTACAACTTTTGTGTAGAAGAAACTACATATCTTCCTTAAACATGAACTAACTTTAATGTCACTGTTGGTGAAGCAAAAGTACCTGTACGGCATGACTCCTCGGTTACTTTTAACGGGAATTAATTAGCGTTTTCTGCTGGCGCGGCACTCCACCAGAGTTTCCTGACAGGAGCAAAGATGGTGACTGAAATGCTCAGTTTACCTTGTGATAGACTTCTGTCACACCGACAGCTAGCATGTTGTCACACTTATTGTGGCATACCAGTGGAGGGCAAGAACATGTTAATTTACAGTAACATGGATAAAGATAACAAGGTTTGTATTTATGTACACTTTTTAAGAATTAAATTGGCTAGGTCGCTATGTTTGTTAACATGACTGCAAGTGCAAACCCCAGGATAGCTTGTTTAAAGTCCTCATGTGTAGGCGTATTTGAATAGGGTATGTTTTTTAATATGAAATATTCTGTTTTTCAACATTCTGTACATATAAAACATAATCATTTTGACAATTAAACAAAAGTTGATACAATGTCGGCCTGTCTAATTAAAACATTTGCCTCACTAAGGTAAGACTAAATTATATCTGACATGGATACATATTTTATATTGCTTTTTTTAAGATGGAGAATGACAAGATTGATCTATCACAGAGCCACACATAACTTATTATACTACATTGCATATTTTACCAGAGTCTGTTTGTCCAAAGCCCCTGCTGCTAACAGGCCACCATGGTGAGATCAGTGCCATGACCTTTGGGAAACTACGTGGACCTGTTCTCCTTTGTTCTGCCTCTCCTGACTATATCATTGTCTGGGATATTGAACTGTGCCACAGGAGAACACAGGAGGGTGAGGAAATATGTATCTCTTCGTAGTGCAAAACATAGTTGCTCCCCTGGCCAAAGGTGGTTTTCAGCAAGAGTTTTTATCCAGTGTTTATTTTATTCTGAACTACATGTTTTTTCTCCCAACCCTCATTATATTGCCCTACCAGTTTAGTTCCCTAATTAGTTACAAGTCAACCCTGTGACACAAATCTGATATCATATAGGCTACTGTGAGTATGATCATTTTCCTGAGTGAAACTCTTAAGAAGCCTGCCATCTAGTGAAAAATATCCAGATAGCCCACTGATGTCTACTATGGTCCTGTACGTCATTTGCTTTGCTTATAAACAGACTCATTTGTTTGCAGGTAAAGTTGCTGCTGGAACAGTTATTGGGACTTTACTGGGAGAAGTCGTCCATCTTTCATTCTGTTTCTCTGATGAACGAGTGGCTGCATGCTCGGGATCAACTTTGTATATTCTCAGCTCAAAGGTACAAAATAATGTTACTTTGAACATTTCAGTATTCCTTTGTGCACATAAATCCTCCCTGAATGTTCTATTTCTCACATGGATTACAAATACTGCTCTTTCTTTTACTTCTCTATGTTATACGTTACAGACATCTAAAATATGTGTCATATTGTTTATTTGCTGTAGCCATCACTCTAATCAAAATTGTTAATGTTATTTTTCACATTAGAGACATGAAGTGATTTTTACCTTTACCAACCACCTGGGACCGTTGACGTCAGCAGAGTTCTGTCCCTGGAATAAAAACATTCTTGTCACAACTTCAGAGGATCGCACTTTTAAGGTACCATAATAAATATCCCACTTTTACATTAATTTATATCAACTGTTACACAAACTGTAATAGTTATTAATAGAAAGTGTCTCTTTGCAGGTGTTGGATTTAAAAACTGAAGCTGTTTGCTACCAGTCTTTTGTGCTTTCAGGTATGATATTAACTCTTAAAAATCTTGTAAAAGAATGTACACACCTTTATTCACTTTGTACAGTAAAGGTGGTTTTATCGCATATATTAGTGGGATCTATTTAAAATCGGGAATTGTTATTATATATCAATATAATAAATATCAAATTATAGGTGTCAAAGCTAATCATTAAGCATTTAACTATTTATGTTTAAAGGCATGCTTCAGTAGTGGTAGCTGTAGAGGAGTCAGGGCCCTGCTTTATTATTAATAATATAATATTTACTACCAACCTACCCAAAGTAAATTCTTCAATTCTTAAGGCTCTCCCCTACTCAGTGTTTTCTTCTTGGAGGAGAACAGGCACCTTATCACTGGCTCAACTGATGGACAGGTGAGTGACTGAGGCACACAGTCCTTAACAGCTCACACTCACTATCTGACTCAGTCTGTGCTATCACATGACGACATTCCACTAGCTGCTAGTAACAAACCTGTTCCTGTTTGGTTTAGCTGTGGTGCTTTTCTGTCACCGATGACCACAAGTGTCACCTGGTGTCCAAAATGGACCTTCAGAAGATGGAAAAAAGACATCTACAGCACCAAGGCACTGTCAGCGACCCAGCAGGTGATGTTACTGATCTATCAGAAAAACAATGATGGAGAATATCTTGTACTGGCTTTGTGAGGAAATGTATTTTCATAAATCATTTCTTTATTTTCAGCTACGTATATGATTATTTTACATATTTTGAAGGTTTTGGACATTTTCTTCTAGGGTTCTCAGAACAGTTAGCTGAAGATAAAGTGGATACTTCAAAACCTGTTCTCAAAATGGCTACATGCAGCTCATTAATTGATACCAATAATGAGCTTAAAAAGTAAGTTAATCCTTTTATAAACATTGCTAAATGTTAATAGGAGTTATATGATTGCTTGGTATGGTTTGACACAAGAGACTTCTGATGTTGTTGAGCTGGGGTAACTGCAGAGTTGATTAAATCCTTTAATGTTTTCCAAGTCCCAGAAGCAATTTCTTTGAATTTTGAGACCTAGATAAGTACTGACAAGAAGGATATGCATAGATAGATTTCATAGTTTCACAATAGAGGCCGATCTAGCTCTCAAGTGCTATAAAATGATTAATAGTTTTGAAATGTGACTTTACCACAGGGAAGAGCTGCTTTGCTTCATTTGTGACAAGGAATCTTAATGTTGAAACAAGACTTGATTCTGTCAACACTGTGGCCATCCTCAAGGGCTTAATTCTTATTTCCACTAGGTAAAAGTTGTAGCTGATCCAGGAAAATATTACACAGGCAATTCAAACACAGTTGTCATGAAAAAAAAAACAAATAGCTGCATTTTTCTTCCAGTAACACTGCATAGATTTCTGAAAAGCCTGCACCAAAATGCAACCTCTTCACGGCTACTTGCGGCACGTGTCCACGTAGTCGCTTCAAACGTCACAGGAAACTTCACACATCACAGGAAACTTTGCAGGCTTGTAGCATAAACTGCTTCAGGCTGTTAAAACATTTGATGTTATGACAGGAAGCAGGCACTTAAAATGCCCCAGCATAACTTTCTGTGTATTTTGTGGACCACTGGAAATGAAATGGACGTTGATTCCTTATTTTTCCAAGCAAAGCATATGATCTTGGAGCAGTATCTTCATAATCTTAACTCAGGACCTCTAACAGACGCTCCAGTTCATCAACCGCATGATGTCTGTCTGCAACCACGGTTTTACTGGACTCCATTTGATGGGCTTTAACAAATAGGTCTTTCTTTGCTCAGGTGTATGATGGGTATGTTTGCAGCTGGAAAAGTTTCTGGTTTCACATCCAGTGGAAGCTGACTTTTCTACTGTTAAAATACAGTATTGGTGAATAAAAGTGCTATATAAATATGGTTCTGGGGCTTCAAATTAGCTATTGTTTTTAGAATACTTTTTTAAATACTAATGTAAGTATGTTAAAGTCAGTATATGTAGGATTTAAGACTTTATGCCCCCCAGTAGAGAATACAAAATATAAAAAAAACATTGTGGCTAACAGCAGTAAACCTTAATCTACGAAGCTAACAAAACAATTTTTGTGCAATTATCACATAAACCTCCACACGCAATGGTCTCCATCCTGCACTGAAGCCCACGCTCAGCATGAATATAATGATGCACTAAAATATAAAATCTGTCCCACAATGTTATAGCCTCAGCATGAGTCTCAGTGCAGGAAGTGGATGAAAAGGATCCTTCAGACTCAGCTCGCAAACCTTTACTCGGTGGCAGTATTTTCCATCTTTCTGGGTGTACATAGTTTAGACTACGTGAAGTCAATGGAAACTTGAATAAAAGCCTATAGTTCTATGGTGTGCTTACCATGCCCCTCCATCACATCAGTATGTTTTTCTTTAGTATGTGGTTACATTGTCTTTCCCCAAATGATCTGTCTTTCCCCAAATGATCTGGAAAAAAGGGAAATCCTGTAACAGTGTTTCCATACTTTTCTGTGTGGGCCCCTGCAGGGACAACAGCTGGTTATGTATTGGAAGCTCCGACGGCCTGTATGTGGTGGAGCTGGCTACTTCAGAACTCCTAACAGCATTTTATTTCAAGGGTAGGCTGCTGGTGGTGACACCTCTACAATTGCTACTCTACTCTGTAATTTGTTTAAGCACTAATGTTCAACCAGTGCACCATTACACTACAATAGGAGACATTGTATACAATTATTTCTTTTCAGAAAGGTTTCACACACCTAAGGGAATTCACTAACAACCCCATGAACGATTTGTCTAGATTACCCCATCTTGAGCATCTCAATGGCAGGGTCGTGGTCAATCTCTCCAGGCTGGGATGACTCTGTGAGTAATTACAGTAATATCTTCATGAAACCACATTGAGACATTGCGCTGTTATCCTTTCAACTGTAACAATAATTAAACTGTCCTTCAAAAGATGCTTGTACTAAGTAACCCTTATGAGATTTTTGTCTCACGAAAGTATTCCTTAGTCAGACCACATGCTGAGGTTGATGCAGGCCTGGCTGCTATTGTCAGTTCTGCTAAAAGTTGTTCATATCTGATGATAAAAGTCACACAAAAATGAAAAGTTAACTACTGAATTATAAATATATAATTATAATATAATACTTAAATCAGTTCATTTTCAGGGTCTGGATCTTTGTGGAGTTTTTCGTTTTGATTGACTTTTGAAAAAAGTTCTGAGATGCTCCTCTTCTCATTCCTTACGCTTTATTTCCACAATCCGTTCTTGAATAATGTGGAATATACTTTTTTTGAAACAGGTATGGAGTGATGCAATTGTTTGTTACTAATTGATTTCTGAATTCCTTGTCACACAGATGGTGTTTTTAGTGAGCTCTATGTTCACTCCATGTGTGGCCCTGTTGGAGTTACGTCTGTGCGTCCTAAGGAGCACCTTGGCTTGTGGTGAAGGCTTTTCGGTGTTCCCGAGGTAAGCTCGGAGTCAAAGGCAAATATTTGGTTATGCATTGGTATGTGACATATTTGATGCTAACGCCCCGGAGGACAAATTGTCCTTTTTTATTGCTCTGAGATCTGAGCAACGAATCAGCTCTGTGAGTAAAACGTCAGTATCTTGTTTGGCACACCTATGACACAGTCTGGAAAAGCATGCTGCTGGAACCCAGGTTTTTTTAATGTTATAGAATGCCAAATGCTAAATACTGTATCTCAGCCGCTTGTATTGCAAATTATTCTGTCAATTGTTTATTCATTGGCAATAGTAGATTGTATTATTATTCATTCTACAAAGAGCCTAAGTAGAAACATACTTTCCTTCAGATCAGGTTTAGTTCCAGCCTGGAACTGCTCTGCTCAGTGAGTTACTTCTACTACTCTGTGTACATTTTTTAAATGTAAGCTTTTAAATCTGTATGGGTTTTAATAAAGCTGCTTGAATCCAAAAAATCATAATCAGTCATTACTCTCACAATAACATCGCGTAAAAAATGCCCAAAAAATGTAATTTTCTTCTGGGGAAGGAATGAAATCCACACTTGTATTACCTGAACCTCCAAAATCTAGCAGCACCAATAAAGACTTATAATTTCATTAACGTTATTTGTTTTTGTGCTTTTACAAATATGCAATTTATCCGCCAAATAACAATTTGCAAAAACAGTGCAGTTGTAGACTTTTGTTGCTTTCTCTCAGACACTGGCCACCAGCAATAGAATATATACGTGTGGTCAATTTATTTTTTAATTGGCCTCATGCCTGTGACTCCTTGTGACTCTGACATTTCCACATTAACTTGGCATATTATAACTATTCTTGCCATCTGGTTTCTCATGAGTCAACAATATCAGGGTACTGAGAATTAGAAGGGCTAATAATCCACAATGCTGGAAAATGCTATGCTCCTTCATTTCCAGTAACTCTTTCCCCCCATTTCACCACCCTCCTTTGTTTTCAGCTCTCCTCCAGTGCTTGAATCTCCTCTGAGTGCCGAGTTTAAGAGAAAGGAGCCCGAGCATCCTAAAAAGAAAGGTCAGAACACTCACTCCCCCTGACTCAAGCTCATGCACATCAAATAAACAGGAGCAACTGCTGTTTGATGACTGTTTTTAAAGTATGACCCATTTTATAGTTCACCCCATGTCTGGCTCGTTGTCTGTTTTGATTGGACACTTCTCTTAAATTGTACTTATTGTAGGTTTATAGAAAGCCTGTGTGGCTATTACAAGAGCAACTGAGAACCTCTTCATTATCTGTAAATATAGAGGATGGAAAATATGCCCTTCTTTGCATTGTGAGGATTGTTGATGTGGCATTCTTAAAAACACTCCCTTCTGTTATTATTTGCCACATAGGCAGTTCTTAAAAACAGGGAGAGTATACCACATTTAGACTGACACATTCTCCTTAATTAGCTCATGTACGGTTGCTTCTTGCAGTCGTGGATTCCGAGGTAAAGTGAGCCTATTTGTGGTTCTTTGGTGTGTCATTAGGATCTGGCAGCTTGAAACTCTCCTGCAGGAGACACACAGTGCAATATACTGTGGTTAGCATGTTGCTATTACAGAGAGTTACTGCTGAGAAAGCCAGTATTAGCAGGGCTCCTCACTGCTGGAGTGAAGGGAGCTGCCACTTCTATGTAGGTGATCTTCAGGGACTCCATAGGTGCTTTTCGACTGCATTGTCAGACCCAAAACCTACAAGCATCTAAGGAGCATTGCAACCCACCATGCTTCCCCCACGCATCTCTACATTTGTAAGGATATGTGCAGAACTTTATGCAAATTACATCTCAAACCTCTGAGATTCCTGGAAAGGAAATTGTTTTTCCAATAGTACATCTTGTGCAGAGGGCTGTGAGAGCACATTAGATATCTGTTGTCACATCACACTGCCTGCCACGTTACATAATCATGAAACGAACCAGGACTTTTATGAGATGATGATAATCAGCTGCCACTATTCTTTGCATGATGTCACTTGTCTGAAGTGCAATGCCTGAGTCTTTGCCTGGATGAAGTTGTTTTGAAGTTAGGGTTATAAGGGGACCACTATAACAGCAGTTGGAGTTGAATATAATCAATTACATGTTCTGAACTGAATGTCTGTTATTTCGCTCAACAAAGTGATTACATCAGTAATAACAGTTAAAGTTAAATTATACAGATGAAATTGATTTAGTTGTTTTTCATTTATCTTTAGATGTCAGTACATTTTGAAAAGGAAAGATTGGCTTTATGTAATCCCCAGCGATATCAGTTGAATGACTGCTGCAACACATACGCCCTAGATCAGTAACATCGATGTCTTCTTAAGAGCTAGAGAGGGGTAGAGTAAGATGGGAAAAACAATAAGTGACATACAGTGGTGGAATAATTACTCAGATATTTTACTTAATTAAAAGCAGAAATACAAAATTGCAAAAGTTTTGAAACAAGTGAAAGTCCTGCATTCAAAATCTTACTTAAAGGTGGGTTAGGTAAGTTTGAGAAACCAGCTCGAGATACACTTTTTGTTATATTCCATGGAATGCTCTTAACATCCCGATAGCAATGAATATCTTAAGTGCTTTGACAAAACATCCATACAAAAATGTTCATCTGTGGAAGCCGTAGTACTGTAAAAAGCACGACCAATAATTTTAGCCGGCCCGGCTAAAATAACTGGATGGCCTACCTGCCTGTCAGCCTTCCATCTGTACACAAACTTATCTCGTGCCCTCATTGGTCATGTGCGCGTTCGTGTGTGTTGGAGGAGGGGCTCTGTAAGGAAGTGGCAGATTTCTTCCGGCTGTGTATTTTCAAATTCTAGCGCACTCGAGTTGGTTTCTCCAAAATTACCTACCCCACCTTTAAGTAAAAATACTAAGTATTGGCATTACATTATACATCAAGTACTAAGAGTTTACATACTTGAACTGCGTAATGACACAATGAGGAATCGAATACATTTAATTACTGGGCTATGATTATTGATGCATTAATGTGTTTATCACAGCTTGTAAATGTAAAGCTAATTTGAAATGCTATATAATGTTTCTGGATATTTTAACCAAAATAATTATATATTTATATGTCATCATTAGTTTAATGATTGATTTATATTTTGTATAAGCTAATACTCCTAATCGAGTAACTAAAGTTGTCAAATAAATATAGTTGAGTAAAGAGTGCAACATTGCCTTACAAAATGTAGCTGAGTAGAAATATAAGGTAGCACACATAACAAATACTCAGGTTAGGTAAAGGTACCTCATAATTGTACTTAAGTACAGTACTTGAGTAAATGTATTTAGCTTGTATCCACCACTGGTGACACATGAGGAATTGTTTGCTTTTGACTGCTCTAGTTTAAAGGAAATGGGAAATGGTTTCATGCTGTTAGCCATTTACGCCATTTGTCAGTGCTTTGCAGAAACTACTGTACAGAGTACCTTTTGTTTAGTGATTCCATTTCATGTCTAGCTCTTTGATGAGGTTTGATATTGTGGTTAGTTCACATAGCTACATGTAGTAGTTCTTTGCCCTCTTTGTACATTTCCCCCCAGTATGCTACACACATGTTCCACATGGAGAGCATATTATTCAGGTGCTACATGATTTCCATTGCTGTGAGCCCCTGAGTTTGGCTCCTTATTGGTGGATGCTGTCAGTCTTCAGTTACCGAGCCTCAGATACCTTCCTTCTTCAGCTCTTGTGCTTTCTCCTACCGTGTGACCCACTTTTCACAGGTCAGTAAGGCTATAACTCATACCAAAGTCTCTGGTTACATTCAAAGCAAGATTGCAGAGACACATATACCTTCTATGGTTTATACATTTTTAAAAGCTTGAATTATTTCTCTTTCTTTTTTCTTGGGTCACAGCAGGAGGTCTGCGTTTTCCCATCTCCTGTTCTCTGACTGAGAACAAGAGTTAGTGGTTTATTTTAGAGTAAACTCCAGGCTAGCTGAACCTTGTATCTTTTTAAATGCAGACAACACAAACCGTAAAACACTTAGTTTTTACTTCTTAAAATCACAGAAACTGAAGAAAGGATGTATTTGAAACTTGTTAAACCTGACCAAATACAGCTGATATGCCCTTATCGTACCATTGCTCATTTGCTGCTCTTTTAGCTGTTGCATCAGAGGTTAAAAATCCTCATATTAGAATAATGAATTTAAATATTATGAAACCTTTTTTCCGTTGTTTGACAGTTTCTGACAGTTTAGGCTGAGCTAAGTCTTACATAATGAGTGCTGTAAAAAGAGCACACAGGCAACCGCTGTGATTTTACGCAGATATGACTCTACTTTGAAATGTGTCTGAAACCCTTGCTTTCCTTCAAACAGCGTCTAGTGTAAAGTCAGCGTAAAGTATGAGATTTTTACTGCCCCATAAAACTAAATGGCCATTATATATCAACAGGGGGTTAATCGGGAAGGGATTGTGTTGCCAGGTAATTAAATTTCTGGACTAAAATGTCCTGTTTGTAATCTGTGCTGGGTCAAAAACACACCACATTATCGGCAATAGAAAATGTGTACTTTTTTTATCTGATTAATGCTATATTATCAATTTGTATTTGTATATATCCAAACCAGGTTAACAAAAGTTGTAACGCTTGCTTCGTAAACACCTCTGACCTCTGTACAAAGAAGGCCTCTGAATAGAAAAAGTGGAAATAAGGAAATCAATTGCTTCTACAGAAGCAACTCGGCATGAAAAGTATCAACAGCTTTATTCCTCAGGGCTGAACAAAACAAGCAACAACATGTCCCCTAACAAACTCACATTTCACTGCAACATCCAAGAAAAATGGAACAGGATGGTTGTTCAGAAGTTGTCAAGTGTGCTTTACAGGAAAAAGTCCTTCAGGGCCAAAACTGGAGTGAACATTGGCACTGCTGATCAAAGATGAAGACTTCCAGATAAGAAAGGCTTGAAAATAGATCAAGATGTGCTTCTTTTTTATTTTGACTGGTTGGTTTAACTTGTATTATTGTTTTGGTCTGAGAGCCAAAGAGGCACAACTAAAAGTACCAAACTCTAAATTAATGATTCAGATTCAATAGAGTCTGATGAGCTGTAAGCAGGGTTTGTAGTCTTAATGATTTATTAGCTAACTTGATATACAATTAATAACCATACATTTGCTTGTGGTAATTTACTGAAGATAAGTTAAAATGCCATCGTTCCTTTTGACAAATAGTGAATTAGCTTATGCTGTGTTTGTGTGTCACCAGATAGGACAACATTACCAATCAGTCTGTGTTCTTTAAGGTGAATTTGATAACACTGTCAATGAATTACCTTAGATAATAAATGACTGTTAGTTGTCTTTAAGATATGATAAGAAACTCAAGAGATCAAACACTTACAGGCAGTCTCCTTATCCAGGTTCATTTATAGTTTGGTTGGTCAATTAAACCCATTGGTCAATTATTTAACTTGAACAAATTCAGGGAAATGTGTTCTTAGTTGAGAATTTAGTGGTAATGCTATCAGGCAAATTAGTATATTATGTGTTCTGATCTTAAATTAAATCTTAAATTGCCACTGGGAGATTTTTCTTGCATTGCCTGTATTTGACAGGAGAACACTTTTTGGAGAGCTTCACACATTTTAATGGTTGTGGAAAAAGTGAGCTCATTGTAATATAGTAAAGGCACTGACAGCAAACAGGGAGCAGAATGAACCATCCCACAGTTTGTGGCTAATGCACTTAATACCCAGAGCAAGGATAGTTTACCCTATAATATTGTATCTTACTTCACATGTTATAATTGATGAAAAGCCACTGCAGTATAATGAGCATTATGTCCTAAACATGGAACATAATGAACAGGAATTATTTGTTCCTTTTGACTCATTTCACTTATCTTTTATTTATAGTATATTTTATCTTGACTCTGGGGTCATTTATACTATTTTTCAAATTGTTTGGACTGAATGTATTTGTGCGTTGTGGTCTGGGTCTAATTTAAATTACCACCTTATTTTCTACAAAGGAGGAGTAAAGGAGCAGCCTCTAGTTTTCCATTCTAAGGTGAAGTCATCTGGATACACCAGTGCCCCAAGGTAGGTCACTGAGCAATTATTACATTACATTACATTTAAATGACAGGAGGATTAGAAAAGCAAAACTCAATGCATTCCTAAAAATATATTTATGAAGTTTGATTCACCAAATACATTGATACATGAAACATCACAGGAACATTTTGTTTTTGCTTTTTAGAAGTGCTATGTTTTCACCTAAAACAAATATCCAGAAGAATCCCTCCTCTAAAAAGGCTCACAAAAATACGTAAGCAAACCCATCCTTAAAATGCAATTTTGATAAGTTAATCACATTTTATTGTTGATTAACATATTGTACTCATTTTGATGTTTTTGTAGAAGTTTACTCCTCAGAGATTACCCAGCAGACAGTGCAGCACCTACTATTCCACACACTCATCTAAGCATTGCCAACAAGTCAGTCCACTGCCTTCAGTATTCAGGTGAGACAATATGGCTGCAGCAATATTGACAATAATATGTGGAACATAATGTCATTAATGTTATATTTTAGGACAGATGTTTCTATTTCAGACAAAACACCTTCCTTGTATTACTGCTGTTAAATAAATGGTCTGTTACCTGAAATATCCTAATAAAACTTTTCTGTGTTTCTCTGTCTCTCCCAGGTGACGGGAAACAAATCCTGTGTGGTCTTGGCGACAGCTCCGTATTATTGTACAAGTCCTCCCTTACTGGCAACCCAACTGTCTACACAGGTGCATGAAGTGGTCCTGAGTATCAATACCGTAAAAACTTCTGGGTTAACAGTATTCGCCCTCATTCACCTCAAGGCATTTACATGTTGTTAGTTGTCTTTGCCAATAGAAGGACTTATCGTATTGATGTTTTTTTCTATTGATTTATTCATGTATTAATAAACTCCTCACAGATAATATTCATATGTTAGAGCAAGCCAAGGGTGAGATGTTGCCCCTGCTGTTTGAAGAGACAAGGAGGATCAATACCTAAAACGCCATCCTCAGCATGGTCAGCCTTATTTGGGATACTGTGATTAAAATACCTTGAAACAGATTCCATGGCTTAAGATGAAAGACTCCTGGAACATTCAAACATTCACTTACTAAGCTATCACTGTCAAAGTGGTTGATAAAGCATAGTCTTCTACCAGGAAAAGCATGGTTTGGTTATATTCCAATGCAAGAATTAAGTACATACCGTCTTTGATTTTGGCAGACAGTAAAACCTAGGTGATGATCGATGAAAGAGCACATTGTCTTTGGACACCAAATTCCTCAATATATTTCACACGGTATTAAAAAGTTAAGCATTACCAAGAGCATTCAGTTCTGTCTGCCACCCAGCGATCCTAGGCAGTAAACACTGACAGGCGAAGAGAGGATATCCATCCATGTCAAGCATCTGTTTCGCACTTGCTGGCTGAAGTGCAGCGGGAACAAAGTCTTCACAAGGGGGCGCCAGAGATAATATGAAAGGAGTTGAGGTGACCAGTAGGTCATTGTGTGCCTTCTCTCTTCGATCTGCAGCACTATAAAAGTAAATGTCACAACCGCACTCTGTTTCCAGGTTCACTTCAAACTTCTCTCTTTACAAGCAGGGCATGACAAGCCAGTGGGCAGTGTGAGCTGGAGCCTCAACAGACAGTGGTGGCTGAGTGCGTCAGAAGACCAGTCCCTACGAATCTGGACCCATGGCAGCCCAGAGCCTGCCATTATCATGGTAAATGTCCTGTCATTCATGAAAAGACGCCAGGTCTTCATTTAGATTTTTATGGGTTTTAATTTAGTCCCTATCACCCTAATCTTATCAACCATCCCTAAACTTAATCAAACCTTCCCTCAGCCCATAAAAATCAGTGAAATAAGGACCAGCCAGAGTGAGCTCATATTGCAAAAATGTCCTCACTCTGAAGGTCTTAAACTCAAATTGGTTTAGAAGGATAAACAATAAGTACAGACACATGCCGTTCAGCCTCACTCCTTTCTTCAAAGACGGCTATGATTGCTAGAAGGATTTCCCCCCAATTGTAGTGTTGTGAATGGGGCAACGATGCCACACTTGAATGACAGTAAAAATTAGTTGCTACTGTATGCACATTATTTTCATTTGCTGTTCTCAGCAACCTGCTTTCAAAGTATAAAGATTAGATATTGGGATCAAGTAAGATAATAAATTAAAAATGTTTTTTAAGGTGGATTGGTAGGGTGCGCTATTTTATATAGTGGGAAATGAGGGTAAAATACGCTTTTATGCAAATTCTCTCATTTGTTTTGTCTGTAATGCATTAGCAGTTGGCATACCTTTGTAACCGAGCCTTTTTTATTGTTAAAGTGTATATTTTTCCTTTTCTAATAAGAATATCATCTCTGAATTAAAAAAAAAAGACAAACACGAAATGAATTGGGATGATGACATTGTGGGTTTCTTGGCTTAGAGACGGTCCCTTTGTCATGCAAAGCATCTGCTGGACTCAGAGCGTCCAAAACACTGATCATATGCAGACCCTCCTTACTTCATTGGGTATCACGTTCAATAGGACAGTCAGAAGTGTGTCTTTGTCCCCATGCCAATCGCAAACTAAATCTGGGGTCTCCCTAAAGCTGATGCTTACCATCCGCTTGTCTTAGTGAGATAGTTTTGAGCTTGGCGGGGTCTGCAGCCTTTGACTGCTCTGTGTTCTTGTGAAAGAACTTGGCAACAAATGTAGGGACAAGGGTTCTGGAGGGGTTAGCCAGAATAACAAATATCTTTGTACAGTTGAAACCTCTAAAGGAAACAACCACAAATGACCACTTAGTGTTCTTAAAGTCTATTGTCATTGGAAGTCTTCAGAGGTCAGATAGGTGGGAGATAAGTCAACAGAGAAACCGTTCTGACATGACGGCCTGACTGTTAGCTTCTGTTATCTTGACAACATTGAACAGTTTGGGGGTTAAGGCCCTACTGGATGCTATTTCTTTAGTTCACTCGCTCCTTTTTTGGATAATCTTTTAGTCTTTCTTTCCACTAATCTGAGTTGGAAGTGTTGTGGTTTCTTGGCAAATGCCTGGAGAAAACAGACAGTAGTTTATCTGAATATGTTGCAGGTATCAATTTGAGAAATTAAAAAGCCATAGCAGTGAACAGCACTTACTGTTACAGCTTTTTATTGCTTAGTAATTCAGCAGTGACTTTGCTTTAAATCACCTTCAGGCAACATGGAGTACCAAGTTAGAGAAAAACAATTTAGAAACAACCATTTAAGGTCTAAGTCTTTATTTTAGCATCAATGTAATGATAGAAACACACAAGAGAATTTGATACAAATGTTTTATTTTTTGTTATATTCTTTGTTTATATTTTTAGTTGTCAGTACTACAGTATATGCTCTGGCATCATAAATGTCTCAATCTTTTCAGTATATCAGTTTAATTTATGTCTTCTTCCTTTCACCCTTTAGGGCAACAGTATGTTCTCCAAACCCGTTAGGAGTGCTCAGTTTTATTACCTCGACAAATTTCTGCTTCTGGCATCTGGACCCTCTCTATACCTGTACCTTTATAATGTGGACATCACACGGGACAACATCAAAAGGTAATCACAAGGGCACAATCACAATAGTTCAGTGTTTATACTTATAGTGAGTAAACTTGCTATTGCTATTGAATTGGTTTAACTTCATTTCATTTATTATTTTATATACAAAATAAGATGCAATGACAAAACTGAGAACGCTTGACAGAGTCCAGGCAAAGATTTCTCTCATCTTTTTTCATACAATTTAACACCCCAGTCACTGCTGGGTAGTCAAAAGAAGTCTATAACCTTTTAGTGGCCCAGCCTCAAATCATTCATTAACCTACAACATCAACATCTTAGTGGACTGCCATAAAGGATATCAAAATGAACAAACAAAACATATAGGTTTAATACTACATTTCCATATGAACACTGTATACTGTTACTGTTTGTATTTCTTCCATTCTAGTTTTTGTTTAATCTGTAACACCTTGAAACCATTAATAGAACAGCTGAAAGAAATGTAACTGAGGCATGGTACTGGCGTGTTGGAGAAGCATCATTACATTAAATACATCTAATGTGGTTACACAGTCACAGGGGCTTCCATTCAACCTCAAAGCTGCACAATAGGATCACACTCTTGATGACATGGTAATACTGACACATTGAGTGCCGTTCCCAAGAGAAGATTAAAAGCACTTGCAGGCTACAGAGGGAATTTTTCAGAGATGTAAACCAATCACCCACCACTTTTCATCTCAAGCCTTAATAATAATGACCACCACATCTATTATAACAGCAATGCAATGCGGATGAAAGGGGCATACACTGTAGATCAAAGGACTGATCTTTAGTAAGACATGCAAGTGTTTATGTAGGAAGCAGGTTTTGTTGCTTAAGCTAGATTTGTTACTTATTTGATGGCCGTCTGGCTATATTTAGCTGCTACCACACACTGCTGACACTCGTTACCACCAAAAGTACATGACTGTGTGTTGTCAGGCCCTATTTACTGTACTAGACTAGGGAAATCACAATTGAGTATCTGCATTTCCTCTTTAAGCAGTGCATGTTGCTTATTCGTCTTTCCCTTGTTTTAGTTGTATGATTTGTTACAATAAAAACTAAATCAGAAATCCCTCCTAAAAGGTAGTGCATTTTCTCCAACAGCCGTATAGCTCAGACAACAATTAAGATGTGTTCAAATGTTAATCATCATTTTTTTTTTTCTGTTTTTTCCTTTTCCGTTTTATGTTTATTTTCATGGCTCTGTTGTTTAAGTTATATTGATAAGCATTTTTTTTTTGTTTCGCCCGTGTGGGCATGGAGGGAGGGGGGAGTGTAGTGAGTATACTGTTATATTACAATATAAATGAAATGGCATCGATTACTGTACACTATAATGAAATAAAAAGACTTGTAAAAAAAGAAAAAAAAATTTTTTTATCATCTAGTTTCTTTTATTGGTCTAGAAACTGATGCAGATTCTTTTTTTTCTTATCAGGTATCAGCAACGGAGTGTCGTCAAATTGGCTAAATGCATAACGTCAACATCAGCGACAGACATCACTGCCCTGTCTGCTATCAATGATTTCTTCTCTTGTATCCTTTTGTCTTGGTATTATTGCTTTTGCAGCAGGAAGTATTCTATACAGTAGACTGCACTGATGCTGTGGAGAGCAAAGTGAACAAGTGTTGCCTCAGGGCAAACACTGCAGACTGTACCTGTAAATCATTTAGGTGTCTTAAATTGTTCAGGAATGTCTGCGTTCCTGCCCCTTTTTAGGTTTTTACGATGCATTTACTTTACAATAAATCCACTGGTGTGAGCTGCGTCAGGATACGTGGGATCCTGTCTGTAGTTATTTTGCACCACCATGTTTGGGAGTGGAAAATGGCTATACAGTGATTACAGTAAAAACTATTATAAATGGGATATTTTAAGTCTGGATTTACCATGTCAATTAAGGATTTATTGGTTTATCATTAAAAACACACAATTAAGTTAAACAGAAATCTCTCTTTGTTGCCTACAGCACGCCTATAGTATGTCAACAAATAATATCATACATTTTCTTAAAAGCTGTCTCAGACATTGTTCTAGCTTGTGGTTCTGATCGATCCATCCAGGTATTTGACATGAACAGGGGTTGTGTTGCCGCAGCGATCTCTGATGCTCACAGCAGATCCATCCACTGCATTACACAGAACAAGGTGAGTCCATTTAAATCTTACTTTCAAAAAACGGACTGCCAAATCCTTTTTAAGAGTCCTATCTTCTACAAAATATGTTATCTTTATTATATGTATTATAATGCGATGTAACGTCGATAATGTCAACATGTGTGAAGTACCTACGCATAGATTCTTCATACATAAGAAACTGGTAAGTATACTAGATATTAAAACTGGAAACCATTGAACAAGTTTTACCCATATCCTGACTATTGTGAAAAATAACAGGTAAAAACACAGCAGTCTGCAACTTCTGCTTTTCCCTCTTCAATAGGCAATAACAATGAGTGTGATTCATTCAAATAGAGTTTGCCTTAAACCACAGACATTGTTTTTCAGAAAATGGCCTATTTCTTTACAATTATATTTGTCATTGAAAGGGAACCGTTTTTGGCATTCAAAAACTCACCCATAAACGTGTTTTGTGTAGTTCCACTAAAACTTACAAAAATCTTTGAACCTTTTGTGAATGGAGTCAAAAACATAACCGACAGACTGAGTGACGTTCAGACCTGACCCATACTGCAGAGATTTAGCTTGGCTTGGCATCAATTGTAAGTATGAGCTCCATCTTCCATTTAACTCTTGAAGGGGCTACTATTTGGCAGAGGCTGTAGTCTTACATAAGACTTCTAGGAGTGTTGTGAGAGTTACATAAGGCACAAATCATCTTTGAGCAAACAAAAGTGTTAGTTTGTGGTGTGACTGAAGAAGGTCATGGTTAAAAACAGTTTCCATGACAGGCAGACTGGACGTGCCATCATCAGTATCATTCATCTTGCTGAGAGTTTGAATGTAATTCCCTGGTGCATCAGGATTCAGCAGGAGATGGCAGGCCTTGGAGTAACGCTGTTCCATGATGCACTTTGGGTTTTTGTGGCCTTACTCACTCATCACTGTCTTGGAACAATGTGGGCCCAATTTGCTTGTATCTAACAAGTAGACAGCTTGGGCCTGTATCCATATCCATTATAGTGCTATGAAGAATTTAATACTGCGTCATCACTCAAAATGAAACTATAAATATCAGTTATGAATTCTGGGTCTTTTTTACATTTCTGTGCAGATATGTAACCTTTTTTAGAGTGGAAAGAAGGTCCTGGTTTGCCTGTTTTTCTAATTAAAAAAAAAAGACATTACTTTTCATCATAATAAATGCGTAAATCATTCAGCTGCTAATATAACTTGTCTTAACCCTCCTATTGTCTTCGTTTCCCCCCCCCCCTTACTTTGGTGTTCGCGGTCAAATTGGACCGGTCCTGTTTTAACTGCTATTACATTAACACAAAAATCATTAATCATCACCAAATTTCATTTAAAACCCTTTCAAACTGTACATATTGTATCAGACTTCTGGTATACATGAAGAACTTCAGTAAATATACAAAGAATAGACACTGAACATATATTGCGTGTGCCAGGTGTGATCCATGTGGGGGGGTGGGCACATAAGAGCGGGAAATGTGTCAAATTGTTCTGTGTGTGTGTGAGTGCCAGGTGTGATTCATAGGGGGGGATTGGGCACATCTAGAGTATGTGTGTGTTTGTGTGTGTGTGTTTTATCTGATCCGGATGGTTACTAATTCCTTTTCTTTATGGCGGTCATTTTTGACCGGGAACACCATGGGTGACTAAATCATCCAAAATTCAATGAAAGTGGTGGTCAGCCATTTTAAATGTTCAAATGTCTACTGTGAAGGATATCATAAAGTCTTCATGCAATTGAATGTAAAACAAAAAAGTTATGATTGATGAAAGTAGTAAATCGGTCAGATTTGACCCGAAGACAACAGGAGGGTTAATACAGAAAGGTGTGTATTTGTGCGAGCTTGGGCCTGTATCCACATCCATTATAGTGCTATGAAGAATTTAATTTAGCGTCATCACTAAAAATAGAGAGAAAATAAACTATAAATATCAGTAAAAAATTCCTGAATTCAAGTCTCAGGTCTTTCTGCATTTATTACATTTCTTTGCTGATATTTTTCATTTTTCAGTGAAAATCAGGCCATGGTGTGTCTCCACTTATATTGATGTTTGACTGTTTTTGTAATAGCAACAAAGCTATTAGTTTTCATTATAACTCATCTATAAATCATACAGCTGCTTACATAACTTATCTTAATATAGAAAGGGGTATGTTAGTGCGAGCTTGGGCCTGTATCCACATCCATTATAGTGCTCTGAAGAATGTAATGCAGCGTCACCACTAAAACTAGAGAGAAAATTAAATATCAGTTAAAAATAACTGTTTCAGGTTTTTCTGCCTTTTTTATACATTTCTTTGCAGATATGTTTCATTTTACACTGAAAATCAGGGCATGGTGTCTCTCCAGCTATATTGATGTTTGACTGTTTTTGTAATACTGTAGCAACAAAGACATTCATTTTCCTCAAAACAAATCTATAAATCATAGCTGCTTATATAAGTTATTGGAAAACAGAAAAGTGTGTATTTGTGCGAGAGAGAAGCTTGTACCCAGTAACCCTGAGCTATTGACTCTCTGCATGTTGACCTGTGCATACTTGACACTCAGGGCCAGCCTGGATTAGCTGGACACACTGCAGCTAGCGGCATGGATTAAATGCATCAACCCATTCAACTGCAATGCTCTCTTACACACAGCTGACCACACTCCTTCCACCCAGAGGTGCCTGTTCTTTGTCACGCCAGCTATTGTGTGCCATACACTGTGGAAAGCCAGCAGTGTGTTGTTTCAGCTTGGCTATTGCGTCAATGACGGGTCCTCCGCCTGGGTGCCCGAGGGCCTGTGGGTGCTGTAGGGTTAATACCTGAGGATCAGAGGGATTGCCCCAGCCTGGAGACTGCACACATAACATCACTCTCCCCTCCCCTCTATAGCTTTGTCGTCTCGAGCTGGACCGAACTTTGGGAACTGCAGCATGTGAATCAGCTTTTCCCACTTCAAATTTCCATGGCCTCTTTGGCAAAATTCACCTGGAACTCATCAGAGCTGAGGACTTCTCGGAAAAATGGAACTGGAAATGCCCTCTCAGACTCCTGTTCTCACACTCTTAATGGAAATCTAAACAAAAAACACCCCCACCGCTCTCTCTCTCTCTCTTTCTCTTGCTCCCTCTCTCTGTAACACACACACACTCCACTGTTTCATCTGATAAGTTGGTGTGAAAGTCATATATGGAATGTATGTATACACGTGCAATGGAAAGTCTTTATATTTATAGATGTACCGTATCTCAGAGTGGTGCAGAAAAATGAACTACATTTTTGTTTCCATTACAGTTTTCCTTCCAGCCCCAATGCGCGTAGATCGCCCTAAAGTCACCTTCTACTTTTAGGAAGTATTAACGCTACCTGGAATAAAAATGTGCTTTATTTGCCAAGACAGGATATACAGCAAAGAAACTTTTCCAGTACTGGACATTGATTTACAACCCATTTCAGTCAAGCATGTGCTGACTAGTCATGTTTCTCTTTTTTGTGTTTAATTCACAGGGCTCTATTTTCAGCACACAAGCTCCAGATTCATACAACCTCTTCCTCACCAGTGCAGTCACGGATGGTGTGAAGATGTGGGACCTCCGTTCACTGAGGTGGGTTTCAATATGTTCTTTTTTTTGTGTTTGTTATCGATGTGCATCTAATGTGATAACCAAAAAAAGTGTGTTCAAACGCCTATGTCATTAAATACACACTTAGTAAATACTTCTGTAAGCTTAGGTTAAAAACCCATAAGCACAACATTAGTGGCATTACAGTATACAGTACAATGGATAGCAACTTAACCAAAACAAGAAAGAGTTGAAAACTCTATATTCACATTATCTTTTAGGACACTTGGCTTAAAGTGCAATACAGAACTACTGGCATTGATTCTAAAATAACTGCCTCATCCTGACGTAATAGGGTTTTGCCATTATTTCAGACAGTTATTTTGAACACCTGAATGCAACCTCTGTAAGAGCTTAGCCTTACTGTATTTTTCTCTGTTTCTGACAGAAAGCTTAACCTAATACATTAACTGTGATGAGTAACTGTAATCACCCCATTTGTTTTGTGCTGGCTTTACCGTCATAATCTCTACAACATTTGGTCCAAAAGAGCAATAGATATTCCATCACATTAGGGAAGAAATATGAAGTGCTAAATGACCTTATATTTCAATAACCCCATAAGATGTTCTCACAGAAAACAATCCTCAGTTGATAATGGAATCTGCAATTGTTCAATTTCCAAAGTTACAAATATTTTTCTTCTGGCATTTAGTAGCCGATCCATATAAGGCGGATAATTCAAGAAGGCTCTCTTGGATTTAAAAATGTTCCTTTTGGCCCAGATGAAAGGCATTTTTAGGTAGTTCGTTCATTCATTGCTGAGTCTGCTTTCATGTTTAACTCTATATCCCGGACTCAATCAAAACCTTATTTTGTATCAGATAAATATTTGTGCATGGTTTCCAGGTCAACTTCTGCTCCTTAGAGCTGTCATCAAGCATCCCTCAGTAGATGCAGTTCCTCTGAGTTGAAACATGTGTATGTATGAAAACAACAGCATTTGTCAGGCCTGTTCATTTGATTTCCCTCTTTGATAAATGTTATATGTCTGTTTTCGTAGCTAGTGCTAACCACAAACAGTGGTACAGCTCACCTAAATTAATATATATTTATGTGAAGTTGGCCGCTCATGGGAGTAGTTAGGTCAGTTCTTGGTTTTATGTTCTTTTTTTTCTCTGAATTATATAATAAGGCAATATAAAATTCTTGGAAATATTGACTTGCACGTGTAAAGCTGCCATAAGGTGCTCATGTGACTGTTGTTTTTGAACAACCATCAGCATCACAAAGATATGTTTGAAGAATGTTCAGAAAAGAATATCTCTTAGCCCAGGGATGTCAAACTAAAGCTAACTGAAGTGCTAGATATCCTTAAAGGTAAGGTAATCGATTTTTTTTTTGATTTTGCCTTTAGGGCCTAGGCTAGTAGGTAACTTATTGGGCGCTTTTACATCAACATAATTTTAATTTAATTTTTTTTTAATTTTTTTATTATCATTTTTTTTGAAAATTAATGAGACCAGACATTTTCTCACGACACTGACTCAATAAACCGTCATTCCGAGGTTGATTTCTGCAATCTGTAGAGTCATTGCCAATGTATTAATTGGCATGTTTTACAAACTGTTTTTCAATTAGACATTAACAGTAATCTTATGACTGTATCGTTCTAGTCCATAAACACTGCTGAGGAATGAGTGTCATGGCTAAAAGCTGTTATTCTTTACATTGAACATAAATACAGTGTGGCCATTTACCCGTAAAGTTAATGGCGTAATATTCTTATTGGTCACAGAAACGCATAAATTGTTACTGTAGGTTGGAACAAGAGGAAGATTACTGTTTCCCCTCTTCAATCAAACTATAGGAACTTCTAGGAATAAACCACAATGGGAAATGTACATTTCACTACTGAAACTCAATCTTCCTTTTTATTTTGCTCTCACAAGAGAATCCCCAGCCCTTCTTGTACTATTAATTTGTTTATTTATATGGGTTTATTTTTTAAAGCCTTTACTCACCCCTTGTATTTCCTAATCTTTATGTCTTGACGAGTCAACACTTTAGTATTTAGCACAGTTTCAAATCCCCTGCAATCACATAACAGATTTGATTTAAAGCTGCAGACAGTGATGATCGGGTCCTCACACATCCATGTGTGTTGGGCGTATTGGTGGTACCCTGAGGCAAATAAATGTGTTGACTTACAGCAGTTTCTTTGGTGAAACATCAAAATGGCTCTGCCAACCCAAACCATCGTAACTTTTGCCAAATTTGAAATCCTTTAGAAGTAAATGCCCTTGAATGTTAGAAAACAATTTAAAATTCAAAATGGCAGCTGGTGAGCCTTTTTGCCATGCCCATGCATAGCACAGATGTTTATGTAAATGATCACCAAGTCTGTATTTTGTGCAAGTTTTAGTCAGTTTTAAGTCCTCTTAAGGTATATAAAGAACAGTCATCCTAAAGATAGATTTAACAGATGTTTTTTCTTTAGTCCAGATTTGTATCCCCATGAATCTGGTGAAATGTCCATATTGTGATAAATGAATGCAATATCAATAATGCATTTATCTGAAATGGTAATACTATAGTACAGTGGTTCTCAAAGTTTTTCTGTCGGACCCCCCCAACACAAATAGTCACGTAATGGGCCAAGTTAACATTTATTAAAATACATCAATGAACCTGAGCATTCCTTTGCTCGAACAGTGATAATAAAACAATGCTCCATAAGTCTGTGTGGTCAAACAAATAAATACATAATACAATTGTGCAATCCCTTTGCTAGAAAAATAAGTTATAATACTTTGCCACTTTGCAATCTGTGCAAAGAAATGAAAAGAAAGAAAATGCTGATATTTTTGCAAAGAAGTGTGTCTTATCACAGCATTAGTGGCTGCAATGAGCCTGTTTTGCACTGCACATTTCTTCAAAACGGGGTTGCAGGCTCAGTGGCGGCACCAGATAATTATTTTGGGGGTGCTGTGGGGTAGCTTGACGTTTCACAGAGGGTGCTCAAACATTTAGGGTTTCCCTTTAATGTACCCGACTGTTACAATGAAGACTCTATAATCAGCTCACGGCATATAGGTGTAAGCAGGGGTAAAGTGCTATTTTTATAAGTTGGGAGTGGACCTAACATAGGGGGTTCCAGGGGCATGCTCCCCTGGGAAGGGGGATATTTATTTTTTAAATATTGAAGTTAAAAGCATCAATCTGGTGCACTTTGAGAGCAACATGAAGAGATCTATGGATACCTTTCTCAACACCCATTTGAAACAGAACTGTAAACAGATTTACTATTTCTTTATGGATATTTTACAAATCACTCCCCTTTTAAACTTTATTCTTTTTTACTGTCATATAGTCATATATTTCATACCTGTTCATTTATTCTCTTATTTTTTTTTAACTATAATGATCATATAAACGTGTGCCTCGGAAATAATTATTTACATTAATGTTGGCCAAAACGTTTGAGACCCACTGAGATAACACTGAGAGAGTCCTTTAGATCGATGAGTCCCTCAATCTGACAGGAGAGGACTCTCCTCCACCGTGTTGTTGAAAAAGCTCCTTATATCCATTAGCGTAGCTCGCTAGCACCAGAAGCTAACAACAACGATCTCTGGTACCGGTGCGCTCTCTCGCTCGCGCACGCACACAAAATGGCTCGTTCCACACACACAGAGCCGAGCTTGAAAGAAACACAGAGAACTAGACGTACTTGTACTGTATCATATTATCATACCTGCCAACCCTACCGATTTGGGCGGTAGTCTACCGCTTTTGACATGTTTCTACCGCCTACCGACTTAGCTTGCTTTCCCTACCGATTTTCAATCTTCCCAAACTATAACAAATAAAAATGACACTCCATAGACTCTGGACTCGACTTTTGGCGGACAACGTTTGTAACGTGTCTGTGATCGCATCATACAAACAGTCCTCTGTGTTTCTGAAAGATAAACAACGTGCAGACCGTGGGGGGGGGGGCGAGGAAAGGCAGCGTTACCCCCGGGGCTGATGGGTAATCACTCCCAAATTGAGGGAACGGGAACAGAGACGAGGCATTTGAGTCCTGCAGGATTTCCCCGTTAATATCAGTGTCTCGAAAACACATGTTGGTGACTGGAAGACATCCAGTGTTTGGTCTTTTCCTGAAGCATCCTTCACCTACACTGTCTCAACTGAAAGAGGACCACAAACACACACAAAATACAATACCATTTTGAGATTTGGGGATATTTATCTCCCATTCTTTCACTTTTTCTGACATTTCCAAAACCAAACATGTCGTTAATGTCTCTGTTTAGTGAACAACAGCAATCTGAAAGCCTGCACATTATCTATATCACACTTTATCAGTACAAAAATGCAGGAAATGACTTTTTTAATGCAGTATTTTCTGATTTATGGCGCAACACAAAATATTTCGCTCTGTGCAAACCTTTGGCTCTAATATGTCATCAACATGAAACAAGAATATGAACCTGGCTTTATCCAATTTTCACGTAAGAGTTCTACATCCTGACACATCCTTCATCTACACTGTCTCAACTGAAAGAGGACCAGAAACACAATAAAAATATAATAAAATGTGGAGACTTTGGGATATTTATCTCCCATTATTTTACTTTTCGGGCATTTTACAGACCAGACATGTCGTTGATGTCACTGTTTACCAAACTACCACTTTTTCTGAAAATGCATAAAATGATGCAATATATGTTAAATACATGGTTTATACATGTAATTACTGGGGTTCCATTCAGGGCCGGCCCTGCCCAATTTGCCGCCCTAGGCAAGATTTTAGCTGCCCCCCCCCCCCAAAATGCAGACACTCACTGTGATTTGCGTATGCATGCACGGTTGTGGCATCACCAAAACAGAAAGATATGGACACAAGCTGTGTGCAAATGTATTTAGTGTCCTATCCATTTGAGCATGATTTAAGTGGGGGGTGGACCTCACCTTCTCTAGGGGGGTCCAGGGGCATGCTCCCCCGGGAAGATTTTTTTTTAAATATTGAAGTTAAAAGCATCAATCTGCTGCACTTTGGGAGCAACATTAAGAGAGCTATGGATACATCTCTCAACACCCAGATGAAACAGAACTGGAAGCAGATTTTCTTTTTCTTTATGGATATTTTACAAATCACTCCCCTTTTAAACTGTATTCTTGTTTATTAATAACAACTTCATTTTACTGTCATATAGTATTTTATACTATAAGAGAATGGATGAAAATCTATTCTCTTATTTTTTTTATAGCTATAATGATCATATAAAGGTGTGCCTTTACCTCACTGAGCTGAGGTTATCAGAGCCTCTCAGTCTTTCAGGAGAGAGCTCTCTAAAGCTCTCCCCCCCCCCCGCGGCTGCTTAAACAGTAAATTCCAATGTTAATAAAAGCTGTATATGTTTTTTGGGAGTTTGATTTATTTTAAATTAACACAAATACAACATTTAAAACCTATAATTGCACACTAAAACCATTATTTCAAAAAAGAACTATTTCACATAAACCTCTGGTTTTTACTGGGGCTGGGGCAGTTCAACTTGATTGGGGGGGGGGGGGTGCGCCATAGTTTATAAGCGTTGTACGCAATATAGGCGTAGTTTTGTTAGTATAAGATAATAAGATGTACTTTGTTGATCCAAAACCGGGAAATTGTGTTGTTATGAAATTTTAAAAAATTAAAAATTCTAACTTTTTAAAAAATGTTTGGCGCCCCCCATTGATTGATGCGCCCTTAGCATTCGCTTATACTGCCTATGCCAAGGGCCGGCCCTGGTTCCATTTCGTCTGATTACCTCATTTGGGCGTGCACATTTGCCGCGCGCAAACCTACCTCTTTTGGATTTGGAAAGGTTGGCATGTATGTATTATTTTGGAATCAATAATTTTTCAATTATGATTTCTTAATTTAAAAAAAAACATTTTTCCTCCTTGTCTCCCCCCGGTCATGCCTCTGCACAAGGAAAAGCTAGCCTTTGCCTGATTTGGTCTGACGAAGTTAAATTGGGCCAAATATATTGGCTGCAAATACAGCGCTATGATCAGCTCGTTGATTACCTCGATGACTGACACTGAATCCCCTACTGGATTCAGAATCTGTAAAGGCTCCCACTAAGTCATTAGGAAAATGCCAGATAGTCATCACTCACACAACACAGAATCTGTGTGTGTGTGTGTGGAGGGGATTCTGCCGAGCACCTCCTTAAGGCTTAGCATTAGGTCCACATTCTGACTAAGGAAAAAGCAGATGAGTGTTTATTCTAACTTGTTAAACTGCTTCTTATCAGTGAGATAGTGACAGGTTGTGTCAGCTGAACTGTAGACCTGCATGTCCAGATGTACTGAAGGGGATTTAGAAACACATACTTCTCATCCATCTTTCTATGCATAGAAATGATTAGAGATTTGTACTATGTTTCTCACAAGAAGCTCTCACAGGACATAATATGACAATGTTTTGTACCATATTCATAAATGGAAGCTAACCTGGAATTTTTTTTTTAAACATTAAAAAACGTTTTAGTTTTTAAAACAATCTTAGCTTTTTTTACTAATCCCAACAGTCAGCTATATGTTATTCCTTCCTGCAATGTTTTTTCTTTTTTCCTTTTCACTAAGTTGCCTTTTTGTGCTGCATTGTGAATACACTAAAGGTTTTTGACTAAACCAACTCAGTACCATGAAGTGTTCAGTTACAGCCAGAAATACTTTTATGACTTACTATTTTACTGGCAGACAGCGTAGACAGCAGACTGTAACTATATTCTAGCAAAATAAAAAAATTACAGTCTATACATCACGAACACAATCAACATTATAAGCTTCATAAACGTTGCTTTATTGGATGCTTTTATGTATCATTCTCACTGTACTGGGTATATCCTATGTCTTTATGATCGCCAGTGAATATGACCTACTTTTAGTCCAGCCTAATAGCATAAGCATGTGAATGTCAAAGACATTCTCTCACCATATCCTGTCAAAGCCCTGCCAACATGCCTGCCCACTCAGAGACCCTCACTCAGCTAGCTGTTAGTGGCATTGTAAAGACATTACATGCAAACCAAAGAAACAGTGTAGAATTTGCACAAGGGGGCCATTCGTCAAATACTACCTCCACTTTCCCGTGTTTTACTTGAGTCATGCTCAGCTCCTGCTCCTGGGTTCAGATGTCTGTAAAGCGTGAGATCTGCAGGGTGGCATTCTGCTCCCCAACTGTGGAGCATGTTTTCTGAATACCTGAGGTCGGCAGAAACGGTCAACTCTCTTAAATCAGGGCATAAAATATTATTGTTTCGGAAGTTTCTCAAATAAATTACATATACAACTTATTTGTATTTATTTATTATGTAATTATTTATCTGCTTTCCTTTGCTTTTTTTTGTTTTCTAATTTTTTAAGACCTTTTTTTACATGTCAGTGGGATGTTTTCTTAAAATCCTATGTTTTATGTTAATATATTTCAATGTCCATTTAATTTGCTTTGGTCTGAATGGCGCTTTCTCAACCGCCTTGTCTTGGTTTTTCCTGCCAGAGTTCAGTTTGCACTAGAGGCATTTTCATCTAGCATCACAACAAATCACAAAATGTGTGAAATGGTATTTATGCCTCTATCAAAGATGGGATTTTTTCTTTTTATGTTATAATGTTGTAAAATGTCCCCTACAATATTCCAGTCTTTCTTGACTTTCTTGAGTGTTTTATTGAGTTTGTAAGTTAGTCATTAATATCTCTCCACTGTGTTCCTCTCCATCTCAGGTGTGTACGGCGTTACGAGAACCATCTCAATCGCTGCCATCCGTGCTCTGCAGCCATCTCACCATGCGGCCGCTTCATTGCCTCAGGCTCTGAGGATAACTGTGTAAGTTGGAATATTCCATATACTGTCTATCCGTCAGTCAGCTTTTCTTTAAGCATAGTTGGATAATTGACTATGTTAGTCAGTCATTTAAATAAATGTTCTATAAACTTGAATGGGGTGATAAAGTAATTAAGGGGAGCTAAGGGGATTGCAAAAAGTTGTTTTAAAAGCTGTGTAAAAAACAACAACATTGACCACCGACATGATCATGCGTCACTGTTACTTCCATTTTTGAAGAGTTATAGAGTGGTTAGGCCACTGTTAAAGAAGTCACAAAATAAAGCACTTTGATATATTAAAAGGAAAATAAAAGTTGTACTATTAACATAACGCATAAAGGCAGATACAATGAAGTATTTTTCTTTGTATCAGCTGCTACACTGTGTGTCAACACTGTGTGTCAAGCAGAAACTCGTGACAATTAAGCATCTTAGAAATACTTTTTATGGTACATATCTTACTGAACCTTGTAAACCACAAGGACAGAAGGAAAACAGCGGCATATCTGTTTCAGTTTCACCTCCATTTAAGGTGAAGTCTGTTTGTGCTTGACTCAGAGATTTTGTTTGGACTTAAGCCTTTTTCCAATTTCAACATTCATGTTGAAGCAGAACTGTTTAATTGCTTTTCCAGACCGGACCTTATTTCTTTCAAAACGTTTTCAGAAGCATGCCTCCCTTTTCCTTATCCATCTCTCTTTGCTTCTGGTCTACGTGCTTTTTGAAAGAAGTGGAATAATATATACCCACCGTTGGTAATTATTAATTATGGGGACTCGGCACAGCAAGGACATTTGAGAGCATCTCTGTCGAGATTGGACTTTTTTTAAGGTTTCTTGGAAATTGGTATACGGTAGTGAGCTACAGCATATTTATTTGTTGCTGTCCTGAGACTTTCATAAGCCAGACACATTTGTACTTGTCTTAATATATCAAAAAGTAATCATGGAAAAAAGACCCTGAATACTTTAAAAAGACTCCCTAGATCATATTACACAGTTTCCAAAAACACACGGCCCAAAAAAAATCTAAGTGGAATATGATTTCAGTGTGGTCAATATTAACCTGTTATACGTTCAGTGTTGCCCTCCGCTTCAGTTTCAGTTAATATAAACTGATACATCTGGGGATCCATGTTATATTCAAGCATTCCTGAAGGAATTTCTTTCTTCCACGTATCTAATGCCCTGTTAGGCACCACACACATATGCCTCTGACAGGAGACACTCTACCCATGGACCGTTTGACAGAGCTCACTTGGAGCGTTTTTTTAGCAAACATAATAAAAAACAGCTGCAGGAATCTGATGAGTCGTCGTCTGGTAACAAACATCCCCACATCTGTTTTTATCTGTGCTCATGGCACTGAATCAAACGAATGGGTCTGAAAACTCACTGATTGTATTTAGCAAAAGAAAACCTGTGCTAACAAGCTGATAATACATTAAACATATATTCTAAGATTCACATAAAGTGTTGATTCTAAGACGTCCACACCAGCCTTCTGCAAATGTCTTATTGTGCACATAAGACCTTGTCTTTATATTCACACCTACTTAACACCTTCAAGTAAAGAGATGATAAGTGAGGCTTTAAATACCTCTAAGCCGAAAATAACTAATATTTACGCAAAGGTTCATTAGGATTATTAGTGGGTCTCAATGGCTACTTATTTGGGAAGTGTCTTTTCCAATTTAAGGGCAACTTCTAATTGTTGATAAACTACTTTCCTTGCTACAGGGATGTAGAAGTGGAATCCAAAATAAATGCTACATAGATTTAGTTTGTTGCTTAAAAATTATGAAGTTTGATAACCAGCCCCTGTTTTGCCTTTCCCCCAGAATCATTTGGGTTTCATCCAGCAGTAGAAATGATTCAATCTATACAATATAGCATAATATTATGTGTTAAATTATCAATAGCCAAGTCTCACCGTCTTTCCAATCTCTGAACATAGTCACAAACCTTTGATGATCATTAGGGAAACTTTGATTAATTTGATCTTATTTTAAGGAAAGTATGTTCTTAGGTA
This sequence comes from Notothenia rossii, assembly GCF_949606895.1. Classification (NCBI taxonomy): domain Eukaryota; kingdom Metazoa; phylum Chordata; class Actinopteri; order Perciformes; family Nototheniidae; genus Notothenia; species Notothenia rossii. Next base: position 70,844,959 of record NC_136909.1, read on the forward strand.
TTAAGGTGAAAGAATACTCTGATATTCACCCCAAAGAACAATTGAACATGACAGTATGACAGATAATTCCCCCCCCCCCTTAAAGTTGAAATGATCCTGAAAGCAAACCCACATGTGTTCATGTCACTTTGTATGTAGTTGTACCACATTCACTACATCTGGACATCACCGCAGTGTTAAAGTTCAAACCTGCTTTTGTTCATGTAGTCCATCTCTTTCATTTCAGGCTTACGTGTATGACATCCGCAGCAGCAGCTACCTCCACAAACTTCAGAAACATTCAGACACGGTGCTCAGTGTAGCTTTCAACCCTGCCACCCCACAGGTAAGTCTTACCTTTTGTCTCTGATTCGGTCATTTCCTCTTGAGTAAATGGTTTGTACGGTTTCATTAAAGACCTTACTTTGACCTCTTTACTGACATCAGATACAGTGAAGTTGATAGAGAAAAGTGTTAATGCGTTTTTACCCTCCTCTCATCTATGATAATGTCTTCCAATCAGTGTCATCTTTATCTCAAACATCTCAAACTGTTATGAAAGAACAATCTGTAAAAGCAGGTAAGAGGTCAAGGTGAAAAACAGTGTCAGTCAGAGGCCATGTCTTCATTCCAAGTAAAAGTATCACTGCTTCAGTCTTTTGTGGGGGGGCAGGGGGCTAATGTAAATTGTTCGTAAATGCCACTTTGTTAATTTGCAAATTAGTATTTGACAACATTTCCAAAGGTACAGTTCAAATAAGAAGAGAACTTTCTGATGATCCTAACATTAATTACTGAATGTTGTTTTTCAGTCATAATAACATGATTTGGTTAACATGGTTTGAGTGTCATTTATAATTCTTTCTCTCATATTTCATGATGTCAGGCTGTTACATAGGTCTGCAGTATCTCTACTTTTATAATGAAGGAGATATATCCTCAGGCTGAGATCATATAGCAGGACTTATTCAGACCATCCTAAAGTTCAGGGTCAGTCTACTTTATGAACGTGACCTCACAGACTTTCTACTAGTAGCCAGGAAATCTATATCAATGACAATAGAAATAATAGGAAGCTTTTAACATGTGTTGAATAGGTGCTTTTAAATGTATTTGTGTGTATGTTTCATTGTGTAAGTGCAAACATACCCTTGTCTCTAAAAGTACTGCGTATTATACTGAAATGGTTAACATAAGATAACACTTGTATAATTTCAATGTGTATAAACCGAAACTAAAAATGCTGCTTGCAACTAAAACGACTTCAAAGACAACACAATTTTTTTCTTAATGTAAGCCTCCTGGAACAAAACCATTTCCATTTAAAATGAGTTTCCCCAAATCGCTCTATAGCAAGTTCATAGTCCAATCAGATAATGACTACCGCTCTATTGTGCCATGTGGCATCTATGACTGGCTTTATGCACTGTGCTGATCCAAGTCCATGATTGGCTGCCTGCAGGGTTATTCCAGCCTGTGATTGGCTGCACAGTTCCACAGTTAACAAAAGATGAACAGTATACAGGGTTTTGCTTGTTCAGTTCAGGAGCTGCTTTCCAACTTTGGTGACTGTTTATACAATTTCGAACTGGATCCATTGTAGTTTAATGTCATGCCAGACTAAATTCCAAATTGATGGCACTGTGTGAGCGCCAAATGTAGAAATGCTTTGAATGCTTCAGTATTTGATCTCTTTATTTCAGTTTATCCCCAGAATTAATTTAAATCTGTTTCTTTGCTTGACCTACTACCGAACTAATAGAAATTCAGGGACTGTAGAGTCTCTCCATGGAAAACATAAAAGTAAAGTGCAATACAGGACAAAGAATGTGTCTATCTTGAATTGCCATTACAGGAGAATAAGAGTTTAAGTTTATAGCTTTACTTGAAAACGGCATACTTTTCAAATCTCCAGAGCCTTTCCTTGAGGGCTACATTCTCTTTGTTATGTTTTAGTGTCCCCCAATGATTTTCCTTTGGAAAAGTTACAGGCCAGTTGTTTTGCGAAAGAAGCATTTCAAAATATAACATCTCAACCTCTGCTAGACTTCTTATGAGACTTCTTGTTGCCTTTCTTTTGGACTTGAGGTTTTAAATCTTTTATGTCATTCTGTGTAATTCAGTTCAACTTCTCAGAAGAACATTGATACATTCAGATTCTCCAGTTGAAAGTGGACATTTTGATCCACGGCCACATACTAAACTACATATTCACAAAGTTTGGCACTATGGACTTACCTTTATTGTATTGTCCACCACAGGTGTTTGGACATTAGGATATTGCTTTACATGTTCCAATTTGTGCAACTACTCAAAAGCACTTTTCTTCATTTTAATATATTTCCCTTGTAGGGTCCTGTCATGTTGTATCACTCATAAGGTCATCACTTATTGTTCATCATTTTTTTTTTCTTCTCAGATTTGTCAGTAGCCATGTTATTTAAGATTTTACCGATTTAATTCGTAAAATCCAAAAATGCATAAAATAATTAGTTTTCCAGAGTGTCATGGCTTCTTTGAATCATGGAAAACTTAGTTAGGCAGAATATCTGGGTCTTTTGTTGTCACGCTTTCAAACTTTGTGCTTTTAAAAGACTAATATTTATTCAGGCATTATGTTCACTTTGGTTGTGTAATTGCCTTCAGATTTGAGCTTTAAGCACAGAAATAGGTGCTCATACAATACATGTGCCTTCTCATACTAACCAATAACCACTAAAAGTGTAGTTTATTGAATTAACTGTCTCCTCCAGTGTTTGTCAGGCAATTTTCTGAATGCAATTAGCACACAGCTGCAAAGTCATGTGTATCCACTGCTGGACAGCTAGCTTTCTGTCTGTGCACCAGAAGGGAAGGGGCTGTTCTTCATCCGTGTCTGAAATCATCATTCACTTTGGCCTATTTATTCTTTCTCAGGACCTTTGAGAGGGAGGTAGACCTCAGAAATTCTTAGCAAACATAGATAATACTGTATTAAATTGAAATTCACATCCTGTCATGGAACGCTTTCAGATAATTTCAGGGTGAGTGGAGGAAAACTAATTCCTGCCTCAGGTCTTACTAGCTCTCAACCGTATCACACAGTCTGCATTATTAGACAGAGATTACTCAATTGTAATGGAGAGGGATTTGTTGAACCCTGAGCTTTGTTAATGTTATCATTCCATCCATATTATTATTAGGACTTTGTGTTAGCTTCAAGTTAAGTGTGGAAGTCCACTCCTTCATTCTTCAGATTTCTCTTTTTATTAGAAAAAGTAATTTAGCAAAACAATCCCTATTCAAGATCCACTTACTACAATATCCTGAATGTCTCTTTTTGTAAGTTCAATCCCTTGTCATGCAGGTGGGTTGTTTGATTGACACAATCCATACTTTGATGGAAATATCTTCTTCTGACTCATATCCATACCGAAGTTGTGAAATAAATGTTTTGTTTCACTTTTAATAACGCAGATATTATTCTGATACAATTTCACAGTCACTTTTACAAAAATAAGTTGAATCAATTGTGTCATTGATTCAATTTATCAATGACACAATTGGATTTGCAATTAGCTTTTTCTGTCTTAGAAGAATGGGAATAAAACAGAAAAGAACTTGTGAAATGTAACTGATGCTCTGTACATTGCTGCAGATGAATGTTGCTGCTAAAGATGGTACCGATCTGATATACTGAGTGTCTGGCTCTGCTTTGTGAGGCTGCTTCTGGTTAATCTTGATCCGGTTGATCTAATGGCTGCCTGGAATGGACGCATTCATATCTGTCTTTTTTTTCTTCTGCTTGTTGCCAAATAAGAGACCTGTGAATAAAAAATGATTAAAAGATCAGGAAGTCCTGGGAAAATGTCTGCTTAGTCTTAAAGTTAACTGACACCAAGGCCATGTGATATCATCATGGTAACATTGCTGTATTTCCTTAGCCTGGGCTTTCTGAAAAAGTGTCCCCAACCTGTGCTCACCTTGCTTTCGAGACACATTTGAGGGCCAGATGTGCTCCATATTTACTGCTGAGAGAACCCTCCGATGCAAGACACAGACAGATAATGCGATGCGTATTTTCCACTCATTTTTCACTCATGTTTTCCACACTAATACTTAAAAGACCATCAAGCAGGCAGATCTACCTCCGGGGTTCATTCCCTCAGGTTTATTTCTGTACTTTAGTCAGTAATGAAAGATCCCAACTTTTACTGTCTCGTTCACTTTGTTGTCTTGTAAAATCTTGCGGGATTTCACATGGCATACCTCAAGTTTTGCAAGCTCTCCTGTGTAGAACCTACATGTGCTACCATAAAAGTAGACGTGCAAATTCTACTTGAGAGTACGTTCACACTTCACATGAGTAATTTCGTATCTGCTGATTCAACAAGGATATTCTCCTTTTTTATTTGATTTGTTGGAGGCTAAGCGTTCTAAGGGTTCAATTTGGGATTAAGGCATGAGTGATACTGTATCTGAAGCTACCTCCTCCAAATTAAGATTCATAAGTAAAAGAAAATAGCTTGAAAAAGATATCTAGGTCAGACTGGAGAAATAGACTTCATGGGGCTTTGCTCTATTTGGGTTATTCAGATTTCTGTACAGTCTCACTCCAGCTGTCGGTAGCTCCAATTGCATTGTTCCACATTAGCAGTGGAAACGTCTTTGTAGTATTTACAAGAGATTGGTTCTTCAGAAATGAAGGGCATGATACTAAGAGACATAAGGAATGATTTTCTACAATTTGAAATGTCAGTAAACATCAATGAAAAGCGACAAAGGAGGAGAAATACTAGTATTTTTTGTAAAGTTACACTGCATTCAAGAGAAAATAGAGAAAAATCCTTACATTGTTGTTAAACTGTCCGTATGTTGTGCGAGCCCTTTATTAGATGTGACTCATACTTTATGAATTGGAAAATCGGTTAGCGTTGTAACTTTGAGCTGTGGGGGACTCGCTAGATGTGGACATGGTGGTGCAGTAAGAGACATTTACAAGCCAGATCCATCAAATGAAAAAAGGAGTTTGCTTTGAGTAATCCTAAACCAGGTGTGCTTGATGTTTAAACATACTTGAGTTCCAATGTTAGCTGAATCAGCAAACCGTCAAATCGTTGCTGTATGCCGTCATCTTCATCCCGTAATGTCCGTTTACTGTATGCTGGTTGAAATGACCAAAATATCAACTTTAAAAACAGAAAATATTTTTATGTGAGCTTTAGTTTATACAGAAGTTGATGGTTGATGGGTCATTCTGCCTCAAAGTATTCTCAGATCACAAGAGAGTAAAAAAGACCACCAAACAAACTGAAGTGTTAGTAATCGGACATGGAAAATGTGTGTTTGTGGTGGAACAAAAGCAATCAGTTTATGGTGACTGAGGTTTCCTGTTGTTTAAATGTGTTTGTTTCTTTGAAAAATATCCTTGTGCAACTCAGTGAACCCTTCTGTCCCAGAAACACTGCTTCACCCTGACATATATGGGCATAAATGCAAACACGTGTTCTTTTTAGTATTTTTAATTTCAACGTAGGGATCAGAATGAAATAAGACCTTTTTTAATAATGGTTTTTGTTTCAGTCTTTTTATTAAGTGAGAAGTTTAGTTCCGTCAAATATTTTAGATCTCATCTGCACTTCATGTGTTGACTGTGAATGCTGACACAACCAGTTTTCTCTTAAAGTTCACATATTCGATCAGCCCAACTGGGGAGATGAACAATGAGTGAATCTGGCTTTCTAGTTTAGCGCTCCTCTTGTCTCCATATGTCACCATGTATCATCTTTGCTCTTTGCAGGCAGGCAAAATGTGCAGCTGGTGTCCCACTAGACCCTTTTACTGTATCGTATCATTTTTGTCCATTTGGCATTTGAAAAGCTAACCACACTTTTTCTTCTTCTATTTAATCCCTTCGTTTCCTCTTTCCCTGACCCCAGAGAGCAAAACCCTCTCTTCTTACTGTAGTGGCCAGATAGCAAATACAGAGCTGGACTTTCCTGTGTGCTCCAGAATGTGGCATTAGAGTGAGATACAGACTGAGCTGAGACAGCCTCTCTGAAATCATCTGGCCTGGGTTCAGCGCAGCTGGAAAGCAATGAACAGCAAGTGAGCATATAAAGACTTTGGGTCCAGTTGCAAAGTAGCAGGAGGCATTTTAAAGTATCAAAATGTTATACATTCAGTAAACAGGATTTTCTAATTTGGTCATGGTTGATCGATTGGTGTTAGTTAATTATGTTTTACTCCCTGAATAACCAAAACATAATGTGTTTAGCCTGTGCAGTTTGAATGCATTATCTCAGATATGCATATTTACATTTAGTATAAAAAAAGAAAAAAAAAGAAATACGTCATATTTTGCCTCTCCATAACAAACAATATTTCGATACGTTTTTTTTATTGAACACTATGCAAAGAGAGATCTAATAAATCACTAATCTTTGGTATATTGCATAATAACTCCAACCCACTCTCTTCAGTCTGCGAACAAATGACACGACTTTACACATTGGAAATGCGTGCAATAGATACGCAGAAGTCCAATTTTGCGTGCATATGATACGCTAACCATTCCCATTGAGATCTGATGCCGAGTTTTGCGTGCATATGATACGCCACGTTTTGTCCGTCGGGTCTTGGTAGACCGGAAGCTGTGTGGTTCATAAAAACATGTTCTTACTCAATACCAAGCCACGATTATAATTGTTTTTATTTTAAATCGTATAATGTCGTACTTTTTTTGCCGTCTTTGAGGAAAAGAAATACGGCTCAGAGCTTCAGAAAATGAAATCTGTATTTTTAAAAATCTTTTTTTCCTTCTAATTTGTTATTCTTTTCTAAATAATAACACACAATTATCCTTTTTTTTATTTATTCCTTTGATTCTATAATATTGGGCTTTTTACCATGCTTTTTAGCCGTAAATAAAGTCACCGGAAACAGGCGTAGACGGTCAACTGATTACCCAAGATCCTCAGCTTGAAGCTCGGGATGTTTTAGCCGCAATGCACGTTGAGATATGGTGTTAATGTGATATGATATCCGAAAAAAAATCAGAGTTTAGGATGGCCGAAGACACTACACTACCCATAATCCCCAGCTATCGTTTGGGACTACAGTCCCGTTGACAAACCCTGTGATTAATCTTCAAGCTCTGTGATTGGATGTTGGAGTGGCAGTGCGCCAAGGTTATGCCGAGCGTCAAACTCTTTGAAATGGAACGAAACCACGGCAGACTATTCAAAACTGGACTCGAACGCCCCCCCAGAACTACACATGCTGGCTAATGGCTATTGTGTTTCGCAACATGTTTTACTTTGGCACGTCTCTACTGGAAATTGTAGTTTTAAAAGACGTTTTCGTTGTTTCCAACATTAGAAGTTGACTGTATTAAACTGTGTACAGCCCTGGAGGTTTAGGCGATAGGAAACAAATTGGTGTGTACACATTTAAAACATGTAATTACTAAATGGGTGAAGATCGCTTTTATCCATAATGGGCAGCATTAATATATACCCACATGACAGCTCATTGTTACTTTGTAATTCTACTCCACTACAATTCAGAGGTTAAACTGGTATTTTTACTCCACTAGATTTATTTTAGTTACTTTGCAGATTCTGATTAATGATGTGAAATATAAACAACCCTTAAAGCAGACTTTAGTTACACCTGAGTAAAATTCAGAAAAGGTGATTGTCAAGTGCCAACAATCAGGAGAGATATTTGATAGTTGGTGCTTGAGAAGACTAAACATTTATCTTCAGATCTCTATAAAGTATATTCATTACTCGTTATTCTCTACTAATAGTTAATTAAAGACTGTATAATGGCTATTTTGCACATCCCTTTCAAGATTTTCAAAGGTTTATTGACATATCATATACATAACTACGGTGTAGTTGTGCAATGAATGAAAAACTTGGGTCACAGGTTCCTCAACAGCACATTACAAGACATCTATCAATATGTGTGTACCTCCACCATTAAACTGTCAAATTCTGCACATTTCTTATACTATCTACATACATAAGAGTATAATTAATGTGAATAATATCAGTTAAAATAAGTGCTTCAACATAGTTAACATTGCAGGAAAGCAATATATTAGATGTTAAGTATTTTGTCAGGCTTAATATATCTAGATAGATACCTCCAAAGCTTTTTTCTTACTTAAAAGAAGACCTTAACCTAAAGTATTCTTTAATGTGTTAATAAAGGTTAATTAGATGTCTGTTTTACACATCCTCCTATTAATATCTTTGTACATCCAACACTAAACTGTTTTGTTGTAGAGGTCACTTACAGTATCTTCTTGATTTTTTATATTCTATATTTATATCATTGACCTTCTACTTTCCCCCTATGAAAGTATGTACTCTTAATATGTTTTTCATCAAATAACATTATTCAACACAAATAATTAAATAACGTGCTTTAACCACTAGGCGGTGCACACAAGGTACACACAGCATACTAATAATAACTTTGTATTATTAGTGTAGGACACTTATGTATGCAGAACATCTGAAGATGTGTAGTTTTATTCATGTTTTCACATAATTTTACTGGATATTGCTATACTATTTCTCATGTTTTTGTTCTAACATTAATATCTGATTTATAAAACATCACAGACAGAAAGGTATGTCCGTCATTTAATGGTAAGCTATTGAAATTGTGATTCCATAGATGTGTCTCCCATCACCCAAATCCCCTGACTATTCTCTCAACTCAGTATTTACATTCTTATATTCAAAGAAAATCAGCAATATCTTTAAAAACTACAAGTATTTTTCTATCAGCTGCGCACCGTTATGGTGTAAATATAACCTATCTACCAATTGGATCAAATATAAAAGTCAGCCGAATTAAGGTTGATACTGCAAGGAGACGTATTGTTTGAAAAGAAATGGAAGATGTTGTTTAATTGCTGATATATTTATGATCCACGTCACATATTCAGTTTTGGCGGCAGTTCTTCCAGTTTGTCTATAAGTCTTCAAATCAGGGCTCTATAAATAAAGAACTACGGCAGATATGTAATATGTAATGCAGCCGAACCGTGAATTACAATGCCGTTATGTGATTACTTCCAAAGAGAAAAGCAAGCATACTCGGAATAAAGTAGGCTATTATTTTCTTTTTTTAAATGTTTTTCGGATTTCATATCGCATGAACACCATATCCCAACATGCATTGCGGCTAAACAATCCAATCACAGAGCTTCTAGCTCAGGATCTTGGGTAATCAGTTCAGTGGGTTTGTGTTGTGTATCGCGATGATGCTCGAGATGTCCCTTATAGGTCTATGTCTGTTTCCGGTGACTTTATTTTGAAATTCAGTTCCTGAGAAACGGCTAAAAAGCTCGAGATTATAGAATTAAACGAATAAATAAAAACAAGGATAATTGTGTGTTATTGTTGAGTAAATAACAGTGTGTTATTCAGAAAAGAATAACAAATTAGAAGAATAAAAATATTTTAAAAAATACAGATTTCATTATTCTGAGGCTCCGAGCCCCATTTCTTTTACTCACAGACGGCAAAAAAAGTCAGACATTATACAATTTAAAATAAAAACAATAATTGTGGCTTGATATTGAGTAAGAACCGGTAAGAACATGTTTTTATGAACCCGACGGACAAAACGTGGCGTATCATATGCACGCAACACTCGGCATCAGATCTCACTAGGCTTGTTTGAGACAAGCGAGACCTGCGCAGAGCTGCGCAATTTCGATCAACGTCTTGCTAGTGCGTTGCATGATGGTTAGTCATTTTGTCCGACTTGCTCTGGAGGCTCGCTCACATGAGATGTTGAAATCTCGCGGGACAAAGACGCCCGCAGCCTTGAGAGCGAGGTGCGCTGAGCGCTCATTGGTGATTTTTACCACGTGCTGGTGATGAAACTCTCCAATTGGCTCGGCAAAAGTTTGTTGTTGTTTTGTGTCAGTTTTACGTCTCCCCTTCCATTAACATTTTCATAATTGTTCCACAATGTTTATCATCATGAAATTAATATGTATATATGTTATAATATATTTGCACTGCTTACCGTTTTCATACTTTATATATCTTAGCATATTCATACACACTGTTCATACTGCTCACAGGCTGCTGTGTATATCTAGTGTATTCATACCCCTCACTGTTTATTCATCATTCACTTCATTCTATCTTTTATTCTGTAGATTGTGTACATTACTTTTCACTTTACTGGTTGTTGCACTCCTGGTTAGAAGCTAAACTGCATTTCGTTGTCTCCGTACCTGTAATCTGTGCAATAACAATAGAGTTTAATCTAATCTTGAGCAGGAACAAATGTATTTACTTAGTACATATCTGACATTAACAATTAAACACATGTGTGCCTTCTTTATAAATGCAAACCGAGTCAAGCCAACTCCGGAGGTGGCGGTATGCACCATGCGTATGCACCTTAAAGTTGTTTGCAATCCGCGAAAAAACCGAGAGGAGGAGGAGGAGGAGGAGGAGAAGAAGAAGAAGAAGAAGAAGAAGAAGAACCCGCCGACTCGGAGCTGTCCGACTTCAGGCGAGCTTTTTGAGACCTCCCCCGGCTGCGTTCGGCTATTCTCGTCTACTTTCGAGGCGAGCCGCAATGCGTCTCAAACAAGCCAAATGGGAATGGTTAGCGTATCATATGCACGCAAAATTGGACTTCTGCGTATCTATTGTACGCATTTCCAATGTGTAAAGTCGTGTCATTTGTACGCAGACTGAAGAGAGTGGGTTGAATAACTCTGTTTGAAATAAACTAGCATACTGTATTTCCGTATTAGTAAGTAATTATTTTTAATGCATTAATAAAATAAAACTAGGATTACACAAATAAGATTTCATCTTTTAATTTGTACGTTTTACAGAATAGTTTCCCTGTGTTTCCAGTCTTTATGCAATGCTAAGCCAAGCTAACTAGCTGCTGGCTTCAGCTACACACTGGTTGTAAAAAGATCCATCTTCTCTTTTAATTATTTATCATACAGATTCATGATGAAACAGATACACAAATAGAAAAAAAATATTTACTCAAAGTGGCTCAGATACCGACAGGCCTTCCGCTCCAACGCTGTTGCAATACACTAATAGTGTGTTCTGTGATTGTCAGCCTTAATAATCATTCACTTTTCTTTGTATTATGTGTGTTTCCTGAGAAAGAAACTCCATACGCGGCTTCTGGAGCACATGGCATGCTCGGAGTCTGATCATATCTGGGTTTCTGTTTTGTAACATTGTCCAGAGCCTAAAAAATTAGATCTACCTCGACTGTCAGAGACAAATGGAGGAACAGGCAGGAAGCACAAGCTGGACAGATACAGTATAAATATACTGTTACTTCCATTATTTGGAGTGTTTTATTCGTTAAGTATCAGTGAGATCTGAAAAGAGCTGAGGTTAATGCAATGAGAACGAAACAGCAAAGAACGTCATGTCTTCAATCCCTGTCTCTGATTTGAATTGGAATTTCCTGAAGATAGTTTTTATTAGATTACAATTTTCCTAATGAGAAAAAAAAAAAAGACGTTTTTTTTTTTTAAGTTACCTGGAATTTCCTTTTGTTCCAAGACTCTATCAGTTCCCTAATTTAAAAAGAGATATAAGAGAAATGTATAACACATAATAGGCTTGACGGCAACAAAAATAAAACACAATGTTAACGTTGGCTTATATAAAACTTTGTTCATTAATACTTTGAATGCATAAGGAGAACTAGAAGGTTAACAATAAGTCCCCAATAGCAACAGACTATGAATTTCTTTCCCCGACAGTTCATGTACTTAACCGCTGACACCGGTGACTGTCTGCTCTTTTTCTTCCCCGTGCAGCTTGTACAGTACAGAACATTCTGGTATGTTGGCATTTGAGAGGTCTGCACTCATCTGATGAATGATATCCTTTTGGACAAAAAGCAAATCACTCCTCATACCTTCAAAGCCTCAGTTATTGTTCATACCACTATCAACAGATGAACACTTTCTGTTGTCCAGCATGCCAATATTTCACACAATGTGTTCACCACTGGGAAGCCAACGCACATTGCATTCTTAGTCATGATCCACATTCTTTACTTTATAACTTTTCCTTTGTTCCTTTCTTTGAAATGATTAAAAGTCAAATATGAAAAGAGAAAAACATTTGCTTTTGTTTTGAAAAAACGATATTTCAATGGTGACAGGGTTGCATGAGGAAATCTGACAAATTCCAAATAAATCTTTAAACAGATGTTGAGGAAAGACAAATAACTCGCTTGCGATGGCATGACTCAATGCTACATACAGTGAACCGGCGTGCAAGAATTTGTGTCCTCTGACCCCAAAGGTCAACAAAACCCTCGCTGCTCATCAGCTCGGCCTGCTTCAGCCTCACTGAACAAAGGTTGAAGGTTGCAGAGATGGAATGTGTTGGATTGCAGATATTTGCTGCAAGAATCAGAAGCAAGAAATCTATAAGTTACACCTTTTTAGACAATATGTGATTTAGCTTCAACTCAGACACAGAGAAGTGTAATGCTGGTCGATTACACAGTTTAATGCTTTTAGATGGCCATTGATGAGCTCTGGTTGCTAATGGAGCTGTTCTCTGACCCTCTTAAGTTTTAATTAGCCAATTTAGCAGCCCCGGGGCAGGACCCAGGCAGCTTGGCTATTGTTGATTAAGGTCATTGAGCACAAGGTCAAGGAGTAAGATGACTTGCTCATAATAGAAGAGCTAGTAAAATGAGCTGTTAAATTGTTTGTTTTGTGGGAGAGCCTCAAACTGTTTTATACGTTACAAAAAGTACAACATGTGCTTTTGTAGGTGTGATGTGCTTTTGATTACTTGGCTGCCTTTTTTGCAGACATCCTCTTGTCTTTTGGCTCCACTCTCACATGTTCAAATCCTACGTGTGTCTTTAGGATAAGGGCTGCAGTGTTCCCCCGTCAGAAGCAGATTCATTCTACCCCAGTGTAGCCCATTGTTTGTTTGAGTCATACCCAGACCACAACTCTTGTGAATCCATTTCCCAGCACAGGCATCTGGCTTGCTGGTAAAAAGATAATTTCTTCTGCATAAAACAGCCTTAGTAGATAGGGAAAAAATGTTGGACTGTTTATACCAAATGTGGATTTTATCACTGTTTGGCAAATCATTTTTTCCCCCAGAATTCCTGCTGTTAGAATGCTTTAAATAGAAACTCTGACTTTACAACCATCTTAAAATCTCTAATATTACTTACAATAAATGACATTGACACTTCACAGCAGACCTTGACATTCACCCAATCACTTAGTTTCCTTATTTTTTCATTATGATGAATTAGTCATAATTAGGCAGAATTAAGGGTGGAACAAATAATCTTGGCTTAAGGTTGTATGAAATATATCTAAAATGGTTAATCATATCCACTGGTCATTCATGTCAGGCTTGAAATGAAAAAGGGGCCCTGTTATGCAGATTTTCAGGTTTCATATTGTATCTGTTGTGCTTCTACTGTGAAATGTACATGCTTTAAAGGGGACCTATCATGCAAAATACACTAAATGTAAAAAAAAAGGTATTTATTTTTCTGATAGTTTCTGTGCTGCAGCACTTCTTTTCACCCTCTGTCTGAAACCCAGTTTATAGATGTACCACCCCTTAGCCTCTATCTATCATGTGTTGGAGGGATACCTAATATAAGTGCAAGTGCTACATTGTGATGTCATAATTTTATGTAAGTAAACAAAGGACTACAAATGAGACGTTTCAAGCAAGGTGGGAGTGTGTGGAAGAGAAACTCCTTCTGGTGTGAACTCTGGGATTTTAGCCTTTTCAGACCATTTACATGCAAACAAACCTATATAACACACTACAGGAAAGGGAAGGGGGGAAAGCAGAAGGAGAGCAGTGTCCAAACATCTATTTTGGATATGATTGTTCTATCATATTTATCTATCTGTGGGAGGCTGTGGCTCAGTGGATAGCATGCTGGACTTGGAATCAGGAGATGGCAAGTTCGGGTCCCACTGCAGTCAGCATGTTGTTGTGTCCCTGGGCAAGACACTTCACCACAAATTGCTCCTGTGGGGATTGTCCACAGTATTGAGTATGTAAGTCGCTTTGGATAAAAGCGTCTAACAAATGACATGTAATGTAATGTAATCTATCTCTGAGCTACTGCAGTTATGAATATGTTTCAAGAGCTGAAGCCCAAATGTATTGTTTCCTATTGCTATAGCAGTTGATTGGCTGTCAGAGTGTTGAGGTAATGCTCCTTTACCCTCATCTGCACTACTAGTCGATGCAAACAGATGAGATAATCTTCCCTTCTTGTTGAGAAATATAATGAAGAATTGATTACATGTGTGCTTGTCTGCGTTCCGCATCCACATGTTGGTTAGAGTCTAATGTGTGAGTGTTTGTTTGAGTTTGTGAGCAGAGTGTGGATTCACTTTCTTGATATGTGCCTCATTAATGTGTAAACAGTTGACTCACCTTGACTCGCACTGGCAGCAACCTCCAGTCCCGCTGCTTATTAAACAAAGTTATATAGCAGACTTCAGGCCAGGGAGCTTTATGTTTTTTTCCGATACATGGCAGGTATGGAAAATCAATAATTTCTACGAGGCACAGATTCTGGGTCTTAACCTCAGAGGTGCTAGTCTACTTTAAGGAAGCAGGTGCGCTGTTATTCAACTTGGTCCTCTTAATGGAGTCGTAAAAGAAAGAGTAATATATGACACAGTTCCTGGGAAATATCCTAAAGAGTAAAAGCTGAACGTGATTTTTTTTTTTTCTCTTTCTCTCCTAGCTGCTAACTGGGACCATGGACGGAAAGCTGAGATTGTTTCAGTCCAGCAGTGCGGCCCGTCTGTCTCGTGACACCAGTGCTGTGCATAGCGTCCCTCACTAGACTGGGTAGTCCATGCAGGTTTCATTAAAGCAGTTCCAGCCCCCTGGCTTGGATTTTAGTGGGAATGGAAGAAATATGGGTTTGTTTTTATTTTTCAGTTTAATTGAGATTGAAATGGAAACAATAGGTTTTTATTTTTCTAGTTGTATTTTCCTATTGTGTTCTTTCACTTCTGTGCTCGAAAATTGGAGCCACCCATTTTAGCTCATCTTGGTAAAATCCAGTATGTACATAACTACACTGCTTTTCTTTCTATTACTGAGATTCAAATATATCAATGCTTTTTTCTGAATATCACATGATTGTTACAAGATATAATGTGCTCTCAATTACAGAAAAAAACTAAACTCTATTTGACTAAAACCTTTAGCTTTAACAACTATTTCCCATCCGTCTCTTCACATTAGGATAGTCAAGTATCAGGTTGTTTAAGTTTAGTATGTGCAACAGATTTCCTTCCATATAACTGGATGAGCGCAATACTTAGCAGATCAGCACACTATGCTATGACATCAACTGGGTGCAACCTCTTTGGCTGCCAAACACACAGATGCTACTACTGTTCATACTGACACACCCGTCCGCATTGTTTGAGCTTTACATTTACTCTCCACAGTTGCAAAACAAAATGTCGGCTCGGCTACAAATGACATTTACTATTAAAATCTTCTGGAGCAAAATAAATTGAATATCTTTTGGGAATCTTTTTTTTTTTTTAAAGTACACATTGTTGGGAATATTTATATAAAGTCTAAATATACCCTTACATCATTCATACATGTCTGTTGAAATTATTTATTTTATTGTCTGTTTTCTGCTAGGTATGAATGCGGCTGTGTTACTGCGTGTCTGTTTGTTTTGCCAATATAAGGTGTTCCTCAAGGTTCTACTTACAGTAAGGACCCTTTGCAATTTTCGTTTAATTTATGATCTCCTGAAGATTTTATATGAATATAACTTATGATCATACTTATATTTCAATGTATTTATTACAGGGATGCCTTACTCATTCCATCATCAAGATAGGGTGCATCTCCAGAAAGTAAACAAAGTTGTAGTACACAAGATGGTGGGTACAGCTGCCTTGTATGTGCTTGTTTTGGAACCTTCTTTAGGTTTAATATTAAATGTTTACCTTCTCAGTTTCAGAAGTATAACCACATGGTTAATAAGTAATTCATATATCGTGGGGAAATGTCAGTGGCATTCACTTTGTTATCTTAAATGTTCTGGGATTGGGGCACGATTCTCACTTTTCCAAGCCCAGAAAAAAAACTCCAGTATGCTGCCATTGTTGCTGCCGACAAGTTCTAACCCTCAGCTGTCTTGAGAGAAGCTAAAGGAAAACTCTACCTTTCTGCAATGGAATGAAATTTGGAGCGTCACTCATCCCCAGTCCATTAGGAAAAGATACTGAATTTGATGCATTATCTGACGCTGATGGTGATGATGGAAAGATAAATCCACTGATAGCCCGCCTTTTCTTAACTCCTTCAGACAGAGGCAAACGTTCAGAACACTGCTCTTCTCTGCCTTGTCCTCTGTCCAAAATTCTGCATTTGATTTACTCTGTCTTTTTAAGACTGTTTGCTTTAATTATTACCAAACCAGGCTGCCTGAAAGGATTGTTCTCTGTGCACCACCAGCCTCAGCTCAGTCAGATTATTTATATTGAAGTTGCACAATTTCAGATGCCAGGTTTCCTATCACAAAAACTAATGTTATAAATTAAAGAAAGCAGGGCTGAAGCTGCATTGGATTTATGGGGTGATAGCTATCTTTGGTCATACACAACATTATACATGCACATTTCTGAACGTTTTTTTTATGCCACGAAGACAGGTATGTGCTGGCGAGTGTGAGTCGGACCTGTCATGGTGAGCTTTAGTGTTCCTGCAAGCAGAAGAGACTTTCTTCTGGAACAAAACATAATAAATTGTCATCAGATAAAATGTATGTAGCTGTGTTCTTTCTCCATTTTAATGTGCTGGAATGTGTGTTTGTGCGTGGGTGTATTATGGAGTGAGTATCTTCTTCTCTTGGATGAATTTACCTGCTAGGCTACACTAAGATTCAGTGATCACATTTTTGCAAACAAAAGTGATATATCAGAGTTTGTGCATTTTTGTTGTCTGTGTGAGGTCGAGTTTGGTACACTGGTCAACTCCCTGCATTGATCTCACCAGTTAAGAATGATGTGTTTATACTTGCAAATAATAAGATTTCAATGAAAGCCACACCCGTACGTAATAACGCAATCTGGTCCAAAGTTTTATCCCTCACAATTTGTCATTCAATTTGACTGTGAGAAGAACTACTAGTACTAGGAAATGTTGAAAGCCCCGAACAGAGCAGAGTGTTAGTTTGGGGAAGATACAGAGCAGAACTCAGAACTTGTTCTTCATTTTTCATCACATAATCATCTTATGTCTGAATGTCTCTCACATTGTATGTAGAGTTTTTTTTTGTGGTTCACTGACTCTCTGGCCTGTAGCTCAGAGCTCTGAATGCTTCACTTTCCCTAATGAGTCATGTATACTGTATAAAGAAACCAAAGATATACATCATAAAGCATTTGCATTTTAATGATCCCCCAAAGATGAGATCCTGATGATCTCTGCTTCTTTGTTTTCATGAACTCAGTGTAACTCATAGTCAAGGGAGATGAATATTTGTGCACATGTCGAAAAACTGCTGGCAGAAAGCTGTGAGTCATGCAAGTGTTACGCAAAGCTTTTCTAAATACTATGTAATGAACATGTGAATTATTTAAAAGAAAAAAGTAGCCAGATTGATGGATATCAAAGTGATGATCTTTGACATGAGAATGTTTTATTGTTTGTTTTTTTGTAATGACTGGTATAACATTACAGCGAATCAGCTTATATACGCGCCCTACTTGATGAGAGCTTTCACATGCTGTGCTAAACAGCTGGTGTGAACTAATGCAGGAACCAGACTACATGACATCAGCGCTATAATGGAAAGACGTATAGTTTCAGGAACAAAAATGTGCAACAATTGCTGCTGTAGTGTTTTATAGTGGAAGTCAACAGGGTCAACATCTGGGACACCTCAGAATGTCTGAGCAGTTTTTATGACTATAGTACAGGATTGATTTTTGCTTTCTTTTTGACATTTTACGTAAAGCTGGCACGCACAACTATAAACTAGAAGAGGCAACTTGGGTATAATGCTGTTGATCCTGTCAGGTAGCCTGTGTTTCCCTTATTGATCACTAAATTGTGCTACTTTCGCTTAATTTCAGATGATAATATTCTTATTTTGTTCAAATTAGGTGCATTTTGACCAAATAAAACATGTATTCCTAGTAATACATGTATTATTTGTATTATAATAATATACATAATACTCTGATAGGATTCGTTCAGCATAAAATGTTGACTTTGATGAATAAATCAAAAGAAAAAATATATCAATACAAATAGCTGTGCAAAACCTCCTGGCAGTACTCAAAGCACATAGTTGTTCCTCATTTATTTGAAGTTTTCATTTTCAATAGTAACATGTTACATGTCTGCATGTGTAACATTTTCCTTTTTACCATAAAGGTGTTCATGTTACTGTTTATATACTAGTATTAGTCAACCTGTGTTTTTCCTTATGTGGTCAACGAATTACAGAGTCATATTTCAGGCTTAACTGATACAGCACATGTCCCAGTGTTCACTAACTCTTACCATCATTTTTTCTGACTGTATACAAATTAACACTAATGGTTGAACATGGATGGCAAACTGTTGTTGTTTCTAGTAAATAGTGGTGAAATATCCAGATGGAGCTGCACAGGAAGAGTTTGACAGGAGTTTCAAAGTCTTACTTGACTCTTTTTCTGGGCCTCTGTGTGCAGACAACAACGGAAATACAGATTAGCTGCAGATGGTGTCATCCAGGGTACAAGGCATAAACATTGAGTGCTTAACACTTAGATAAATCAACATAGGACCCTCATAGAGTGAGCAGGAGAAAATGGGGAAACCAGGAGCGCGTAACACAAGGTGCCAAAACGCAGGGCAGCAGTGTGGGCCAGAAACCCCGTCGAGTTTTTGAAATCTACCCAATAACTCTTTCAACAACAATGTTGATCTTTAAGAGAGGAAAAAACATTAATCAGGTCGCTCATTAATTTCTGATTCTCTATTATTCTTCTAGAGCAAAGCCCATCCAAGTCATATTTAAACAAATAATACATGGTGAGATTGTTTGCAGCATAAAAGCTTATTCCAAGTTTTTATTTAAGTTGTAGAACCACTTTGCTAATTGCAGAGTCTTTCTTCAGGGTCTTGATAAGGTAAAGACGTTTAGTCGGCTCCGTTTAGCCAAAGTGGTGAGATGAGATGATATTTTGGCATCTCAGTTCAAACCATCAAGTGTCTGCGCATTTATCAGATTCATTAACTCTCCCCATCACCCTAAAGTTTAGCCCTGCACTGACACAGAGATAGCGTTTCGACATTAGCCTTTGCCATTAGCAAATTCCTTTGTTTTTATGACTGAATATGTTTTCTCAAATAGGCAATTTTATGATTTCCTCTCTAATCATGTTTTACCATCCTGGAGAATTATCATCACATGTGGTCGAGACTCACTTAAGTGTATGATGTTATTGCTACACATGTTTTTGTGTTTAACTTGTTAATTTTACTTCTCTATTAAAATGTTCAAGCAAAACAATTAGAAAAATTGAAAGGAATGATGAAAAACATCGAGGTGAGCAGCAAAACAAGCCCAAATATATCATCTGTTAATTTGTACTTGTACCTATAGTTTTTAGGTTAGGTGGTTGCTAACCAACCATGGCCGTCACCCGCCTGACTTAAATATGAGTGACTTGACTTTACTCTATTTCATATAATGAAATGACCTCCAACTAAGCAGCAGGGGAAATGTCCAAATAAAATGTGTTTACTTAAGCATTCAACCCGCTGGCTTTTGCGGGGCCGTAGACAAAAGTTATTTCTACACCGTGGCCGCATCACACTCATTCACCCTGAGTGCTTAAAACTCAGTGTACCGACCAATGCGGAGTGCCACAAAACCTGGAGTTAATAATGAGCAGGAAATTCTCCTCTGGAACATTTGGTACTCTTCAACATATCATTCCTGCTAACTGCACCTATCCTCAGTGTTTCTTCTCATCCCACAATATGTACGACCCAGGTGCTTCAGAACAGTGCCAACAGAAGATTCTTGTTCCATTTTGTTCCATAATGAATATTTTTCGTCTTGTCAACCAATTAATCGATCCTTAAAACATGTGGGTATTTTATGATTAGTGCCTGATACTGAATGTTTTCAATAAAGGCTATTTGACTTGTAGATGAACAAGTACCAATGGTTATAATGTCTCTTAAATGTGGAGGGTCAACCGACTTTATTGGATAGAGGTAAAACAAGCTAAAAATACATTCATAAACCTAAAGCCAGAATATTAAATGTAATCTATTGGCCTCAGAGCAGAGGCATATTGATATATGGTTTTCTGCATAATGTGGAGAGGAGATCTGCTTCAGCAATTCTCATTCTACACCTCAGAGGAAACTGTTTGTTCCTGCACAAAAAAGTCAAGCTTCTGCCATAGTTTCGGAGAGCGCACGCTCATGAACTGTGAACTCGCCGGAGCCTCGCAGCGGGGTTAATGTGGAGCGCATAAAGCAGACTCTTCACGCAAACGAAGGATCACTTCTTCAGGGCAGGGAAGGTTACGTAGTACGCAGGCTACTGTCCCGCAGCTGCTGCCTCTATGTTGGACTCCGGTAATGCACATTACTCACGAGACGTTTTTAAAAAATGCACTGCTTTGAGTAAAACATCCAGGGCTTAAGCCCACATAGCCACCCCCTAGCGCCACCACTGGCTGTGTCCAGGCTTGGAATTTCGTCATTTTAGGGGCAAAGCCATTTGGCCTTTGGTGTCACCATTTCTTTTAGGGCACAAAGGCCATTGAGGGAAACATTTGGATTTGGTGCTTACCAGGGGCGTTTCCTGGACCTGGAAACATTCGGGGCTTAGCCCACAATTCATTAATTAAGCCCCACGGACCCGTATCCGGGGCCGAAATCGCGTCATTTGAAGGAAACAAAGTCTAAGGAACCTTCATATTTAATAAACTATGAATGTTCCATGTAACGGAAAAAAACTAATTTAACTGATCTTTTTCATTTTTTTTTTCAAAAAAAACTCTAAATGCTAACACTGACCCTCTGATTTAGCCCCGAGCGAAAAATGCTAACCTATTACTGCACCAAAAATCACTCCTAGCACCCTTATTATTTATCCTAACTGCACATCCATCACATCGTTTATGATCGTAAGGAGACACAGAATATATTGGTACCCACCTCAACACTCAAAGATTACAAATTTGTGGAGAAAATAACAAAAACCTACATCAAAACATGTCGCGCTAGGTAGCCACAAACGCTAACATGGTTTACCTTGGTCTTTGTCTGGTCAAAACTGGTCTTCAATGGCATTAAAACGATAAAAACGATGGTGTAGCTAATCCATAGGTTAATCCAATGTGTCTGTGTCCCCTTTGAAATGTTCTAATAATCCATAAGCAATAAAACTGCTTTTCCGTGTCAAGATATCAGAGCAGGGATATTCCTATGCTCTGTAGAAAGCTTGCATGTGCAAAGACGTGACCTTTTTTTTTTAACATGAGAGTCTATGGGACGATATCCCTTCGATTCTATTGGCTCTAACGGTCAGGAAGAGATGTCATTTGTCAAAATCGAGCAAGGGGGGCCAGAGATATGGAAAATCCACCCAAATGGCCCCAGAAGAGGTATTTTTTGCTAAATCTGTCTAAAAAGGTAAAATATCACTTGTTTTGCATCAATCTTGATAAAGAGTACTTATTATCTGTTGTACTTTGGATTCCTAAAGCTTTTAGTCTACTAACCCAGTAGTGAGAACTGTACTTAAGTACACTACTTGAGTAAATGTACTTAGGTACTTCCTGGGTCACATGTAGAGATGTGCTGTGGGCGTGTTTGTGTTTACTAACAAGACTATCATGGCGGCGGCGGAGCTCAAGTCGAGTTTCTCCGCCTGGAGATATTCTCACTATTTCACTTTTGTCGAGCACAAAGAAAATAACATTTTAGTTAAATGTAAGTTGTGTCTTGGCGGGTCAAAGATCCTATCTACTGCCCAAAACAGCAATTCAAATCTGTTGAAACATCTGCAGAAACAACATGCTGGGACGAAGCTAGTAGCTAAGACCACAGACCCAGACTCATCCGACGCAACTCCACCTCCACCTAAGCAACAGCGGCTGGATTTTAACCGAGGGACTGCTAGCCAGGGAAAAGTTGATAAAGCCATTGCACGGTATGTTGTAGAACACATGAAGGCTATTTCTACTATTTCTATTGCTATTTCTTGATCAACAGATTGTATTATTCTCCAATGCAATAACAGTACTGAAATGAAGGCTATAAGGGCATTAATGGGAGCCCTTTTTTTAAGTAACTAATGCGTTACTGTTCACAGTAACACATTACTTTTTGGTGTAAGTAATCAGTAAAGTAACTGAGTTACTTTTGAAATGAAGTAACTAGTAATGGTAACTAGTTACTGGTTTTCAGTAACTAGGACAACACTGGTTTTCACTGTAAGTACAAAATATATTTTGGACGGACACTATAATTTACAGTTTTTACCATGTTCAATCTGAATTTTCTTTAAAATAAAAAACCTCTATATTGATTCTGACTCTTCTCCAACTCACAGGTTTATCATTACTTTGAGAACAAAGATTATTAATTTAACCCTTTTAGAAGGGCAGATATGGTCATTTGTTCTGGGAATGTCATTTTCTAGCCTGAAACCTGAAAAACAGGCTTGGGGCTTAACAGGTTAAGGTACATTAAAGGTGGGGTAGGTAAGTTTGAGAAACCGGCTCGAGATACACTTTTTGTTATATTCCATGCAATGCTCTTAATATCCCGATAGCAATGAATATCTTAAGTGCTTTGATAAAAAATCCATACAAAAATGTCATCTGTGGAAGCCGTAGTACTGTAAAAAGCACGACCAATCATTTTAGCCGGCCTGCCTCTCAGCCTTCCATTTGTGCACAAACTTATCTCGTGCCCTCATTGGTCAAGTGCGCTTTCATGTGTGTTGGAGGAGGGGCTCTGTAAGGAAGTGGCAGTTTTTTTCCGGTTGTGTATTTTCAAATTCAAGCGCACTCGAGCTGGTTTCTACAAAATTACCTACCCCACCTTTAAGGTACCTGGTGCACTTTGAGAGCAAAATTAAGAGATATGGATACATCTTTCAACACCCATATGAAACAGAACTGTAAACAGATTTTATTTTTCTTTATTATGGATATTTTACACATCACTCCCCTGTGACCGTGTAATGTAAGGTAGCTTCTAGCTTCATGTCGAACACTGACAGAAAGTCAACATTTTCCAGAGAGCTTTCTTTGAAATCACCAGTTAATGCTAAAAAACATAACATTTATATTGTATGACAAAGTGTTAATTTAATATCTCTGGCTAGCTATAGCGACTTGCTAACAGTTTAGTTTACCCGCGCGATTCAAAGTAACGTCAACAACGTAGCTGTAATTTATGCTTTGCTTACATGGTCACATAACTTGGAAGTTTTCTATCATTTAAATACCTTGTTTACCTGGCGCAAGTGGTGGCGCTGGGGTTGTTGTGTGAGCCACCACTTGAGAATTGTCGTCTTTTTTAAGAAAACATTTTCTTATGTCCATCTTCAAAAACTCAGAGTCCGACTGACAGTTTAAACATTGTCACAGGATAGGTACCTGTCAGCCAATAAGACACGTTTATTTCCATGCAACTCTCTGGTGATTGGTCTGGTGTCTTGCCTCTGTTGCATTCACTGAACAGGGGAAATTACATTCCTGCCGTCCTCTCTAGTGTCATGATGAAGTTCAGGTAAAGCACGGTTAAAGGGCCCATGTCATGCTTTTCCGGTTATTACCCGTCCCCTTGTGTGTTATGAAGGTTTTTATGCATGTAAACGGTCTGCAGAGTCAAAACCCCTCAAAGTACACCCTGTAGCGAGTAAAACTCTAACACAGTCTATGCTGCCCCAAAACGCCTCGTTGGAGATTTCTCATTTTCCATTGTTTACTTCCTGGGTACTGTGACGTGTGGTGTGAATACCCAGAGGCCACACCCTCTGCCAGCATTTCATGAAACAACATTTCACAAACCTTTCAGCGATTCATGGCGGATATGTACAGCGTAGGACACTGAAGAACGATACTGTTCCTACTTTGTTTGAACCAGCGGGAGATTCGGGTACCCAACCTGTAAGTATTCATTGTTGTTTGTGTATTTATGATGTTTAAAACAAATAAGGTATCTACCACGACTGTTTAAATGGGCATTTTTAATCTTCCAACTGTTCATATTTTTGGGTCAATTAACAAACCTGTTACAAATGTGTTGTTCAACAAATTTGAGCCTTTGCCACATTTATTTGATCACCATGGAAACCTTTGATCTCTGGACACGTCGATAGTTCAAATATAAACACCTGTGTCATGGAACACGATGATTTCATAACTCCAACTGACATGCTCAGAGCAGCAGACTTCAGATAATGGTTAATGGTCCTGCCCTCAACAGCTCTACGTCAATTATGGGGTGTCATCATATGCCGTTTCCATGAAAACGCATCCCTCGCCATAAAACACGATGTCCCTGTAACTCCAATGGACACGGTCGGATCGTCCCCCAAACTTCGCTTGTATATCACCGGCCCATGCCTCAACAGCTTTACGCCAAATCTGAGATCTCCCCATAGGCTGTTGCCATGGAAACGCATCCCTCACCATAAAACACGATGTCACTGTAGCT
This sequence comes from Notothenia rossii, assembly GCF_949606895.1. Lineage (NCBI taxonomy): Eukaryota > Metazoa > Chordata > Actinopteri > Perciformes > Nototheniidae > Notothenia > Notothenia rossii. The sequence goes on from NC_136909.1 coordinate 70,869,690, forward strand.
CCAATGGACACGGTCCGGTCGTCCCACAATCTACACCTGTTTATCACATCTCCATGCCTCAACAGCTCTACGTCAAATCTGACATCTTGCCATATGCCGTTTCCATGGAAACGCATCCCTCGCCATAAAACACGATGTTGTCGTAACGCCTATGAAAAAGGTCGAAATAGCACCACACTTCAGATAATGGTTAACGGTCCAGCCCTCAACAGCTCTACGTCAATTATGGGGTTTCATCATATGCCGTTTCCATGGAAACGCATCCCTCGCCATAAAAGACGATGTCGCTATAACTCCTATGAAAATGTTCAAAAAGTGCTCAAACTTCACATGTGTGCTAACAGTCCAGCCGTGAAGACATCTACTGGATAGTTTTGAGATGTCTTCAAATGTTGTTGCCATGGCAACACAATGCTCGCCATGAAACACGGTTTTCTCATAACTTCAGGGAAAATGCTCCAAATGGCCCAAAACTTCACAGGTTTGGTAACGATGCAGCCATCAACGCATCTAAGCGTATTATGGGATGTCATAAAATGCTGTTGGCATGTCGACAGATCATTCACCATCAAGTTAGTTCAAAAGTTTGCAGTTCAAATATTCTGCTGCTTTTCCAAGCCTTTTTACTTTCTTTTCTTCTTTCATCACACATTCAAGCCCCCAGTCTCCATGTATCATTTCAATCTAAATTATTCACTTTCTTCTTACACATTACGTTTCAGCATAGCAGTTTAGCGTCAGCTTTTCAGCATAAAGCATTCCCACTAGCAATTTCTTCAGGAATTGCATTCTCTAGTTTTGTTTATTATGCTTTGCAGTGAAAGAAAATGGGTGAGGCAAAAGGTAATAGCTTAGAGGTGATTATTTTTTTCCCTGACTTTGTAAGACAAAGTCAACCACCTTAATAAGATGCCTGTGGTTTTAATTGTCAATACGCGCACTGAATGGAGGGCTAATCCAATTTAAAGCCAGGTTTTCTGAGCTAACAGTACTTCATCTTTCAACTCTCCTTGAGAAAGGTGGTAGACCACTGATAAATATGTTTCCATGGAGCTAGGAGTGTTTAAAATAGCATTACAGTTTTGCTTGAGGACTTATTATTGTTTCTTCACAATGTAGCAACAATAATAAATACAGTATCTTGGTTTTCAGTTGGGCGTGTACAAATATGTGGGATTATTTCTTTTATATCAGATTCTTGTGAAAGCAGCTTACTTAGTGTTATTAAAGCTTGTGCTTTTGTACATCTTTACCAACAAATCATCCTCAGGTATGAAAGCAATGTCACACTAAAATAAGAGTTTAATGAGGCTCTCTAACTGGATGGTATGGCAGGTTAGCTTTTAGTATAGCAAATCTCAGATAACTGATTTTTCTTTTTGGTTAAGCTTTCCACCAAGAGTGGTAAAGTGGTGTAATTTGATCATATTGGACTTACTTCCATATCCAATTACCCCTGGTGGATTTGGTTTCAAGTGCAGCAATGTTCTGTCAAAGTCTGTTGAAGTGAAGACAGTTAAATAAATAAAGCCTCAGAAGAATTGTACTCAATGCTAGGGTACATAACTACTACTTTCATTAAAGGAGGTAAGGCAAGGCAAGGCAAGGCAATGCAAGGCAAGGCAAGTTTATTTATATAGCACCTTTCAACACAAGGCAATTCAAGGTGCTTTACAAAAATGAAAGACATTCAGACAAAGGAATATAAAAACAGTCATTAAAAAGAAAAGATAATAAAAAAAAAAAAAAAAATACATGACTAAAAAGTACATGAATAAAAAGTTACAGTGCAGTTTAAGATATGAATAGTTCACACAGAAGTTCCACTTTACTGATGAACACAACGGCTCAGTTTCAATTAAAAGCAGCGACAAAAAGATAAGTCTTCAGCATTTGAAAGTACAGTAGTAAGAGTTGCAGTGGACCTGCAGGTTTCTGGGAGTTTGTTCCAGATATTTGGAGCATAATAACTGAACACTGCTTTACCATGTTTAGTTCTGACTGGGGACAGAAAGCTGACGAGAGATCTGGATGGTTCATAATTTAGCAGTAGATCAGAAATGTATTTTGGGCCTAAACCATTCAGTGCTTTATAAACCAGCAGCATTATTTTTGAAATCTATTCTTTGACACACAGGAAGCCAGTGTACAGATTTCAGAACAGGAGTGATGTGATCCACTTTCTTAGTGTCAGTGAGGACTCGAGCAGGGGCGTTCTGAATCAGCTGCAGCTTTTCTAATAGGTAGTCATTATACAAACAAATTGATCCTTGTGTGATATTAGTATAAACTAATACAAGTGTAAGCAGCATTTAGATGTAGTAGCTGGTCAAGTTGATGTTTGATTTTATCCCTGTCATAGGTATATATAAAACATGCATAATTTAAAAAAAATAATAAAGCAAAGTAACGTGAATCTTGAACAACTAAGTGTTGTGGAGTAAAGTATAATGTGTACCTCTTAAGTGTAGGGATGTACAAGTATACATTAGCCTTGCTATTTTCCACCACTGGTGCAGGGATATTTGGTGTGGAATGGATGTGGCACATTAACATATAGTTATTATCTTGAACATAAACTTGTTTAGTTAAGAGTTTGTATTGGCTGTGGGAGCTTCAGCTCCGCTGCAGCACCTTCTGTGCCCAGGGACCCAAGGCCAGAGCTCCTCCTCCTCCTCCTCCTGCTCTCCGCTACACTGAAGAGATCTCACTCTCACTTTGTTCTCCGTCTCACACAACACTATTCATGGTGCTTTCTTTCACTGTCCATACAAACATAAATCTTTATGTAGGTCCAGCATTGTTTGTAGTTCCCTCTTTGTCATACTTGCACAAGTTTACTATAAAATGAGCCCAGAATACTCCTAGTTCTTAAGCTCTTATAAATGTGCTCTATATATCTTACTGCTCTGCCATAACTCCAAACATCTCATCAGCACAGGGAAGAAAAAGGAATCTGGAAGAAATTACCAAATGTTAGCATCTCAGAAATGAAAATGCATTTGAGAGGAAGGACCTAAAAGGCTGATTGTCCCTATTTAATGTCCACCTATTAACCTGAATTGAAATAAGTAATAAGTTAAAGTAAATTAAGGGAAACACTTTTACTAGTACTTTCTTCCATCTTGCATGTATTTGGTGTTCAGATCTCCAATTTTCACATGCAATTACTAGGCATTATACTTGCGTTCCAGTTAAATACACATCTGGGGATAAGTCTTAGCCCACTGGATTGAATGTAGTCCTGATTATATAACTGTGACTAACGTTGCATAAACTTTCGGTGTTTGACCCTCCTGAAACATGATCCCCCAGCAGGCAATTCATGTTGTTATTATCAATATTATGATCCCCAGTTTAATATCACCCAGGAACATATTCTGCTGTGTTGAATATACAAATCCTGTATCAACAAATCCCACTCACATAGGTCACAAACCTTTGAGAGGAGAACAAGTCAAACACTGGTTATCTCACTTTGATGTAATGCCTGGTGTTAGCCAAGGTATGTGAGACATTTTTTATATGAAATCTCAAACTAGATGACTTGAGAGCAACAGGTAGTTTCCTGGAAGCAACTTTTTTTGCAACTTCTTGTAAACTATCCAGTCAAAACCATGGGTCAAAACACATGCTCACTTAATATAGAATCTAGTTTTTGTGCTGTTATATTGAACTCTTTGCAAGTGCAAGTGCTTCATTTCACCGTAAAAACCTTGATGACAGTAAAACCTTGCAGAGGCTACTCAGTATTGGCATATCCAGCCATGCAGTGGGGACGTTTGTGAACTACCTGTCTGAAAGGTCCAAATGTGTTCACTTTGATGGGCTGTCTTCTGAGTGGTTAAACATTGCTAATGGTGTTCCTCAAGGTTCTGTTTTAGGTCCACTTTTATTCTCCATATATATGAACAGTTTAGGTGAAAATGTGGATGAAGCTACTTTACATTTTTATGCGGACGATACCGTGATGTATTGTGCAGGTCCCTCCATTAAGGAGGCTGGTGTTAAATTACAGGCTGTTTTTAACATTATTCAGACTCAGCTTAAGCTTGAGCTTAAGCTTCTTTTAAATGTTGATAAAACCAAGGTAATGCTATTTTCAAAAGCTAAAAAGACACCAGAGCCTGTTTTAGATATTGTTACTATGCATGGACAAGTACTAGAAGTGGTTGCCTGTTATAAATACCTAGGTATCTGGCTTGATGATTGTCTTGCTTTTAAACTTCATGTCAATAACCTGCTTAAAAAGCTGAGGGTTAAGCTAGTTTCTTTTTCAGAAACAAGTCCTGTTTCTTGCTTGAGGCCAGGAAAAGGCTAATCACTGTGACCTTTTGACCTGTGCTGGACTATGGTGATTTGTTGTATATGAATGCACCTGCCCGTTGCCTGAACAAGTTAGATGCCACCTATCACAGCACACTGAGATTTGTCACTAATTGTAAAGCACCAACACATCACTGTACCCTGTATACCAAGGAGGCTCATTTTGGTACACGTTTATTTATAAAGCTTTGTTGGGTAAACTCCCGTATTATATCTGCTCTCTGATAACACAGAGAGTTGCAAGCAGCTATTGTCTGAGATCGCATGATGTAGTAATGTTAGTTTTGCCAAGAGCAAGGACTGTCTTAGGTAAGACAGCTTTTATGTGCGCAGCTCCACTTGCTTGGAACAATCTTCAGCAATAATTTAAACTGAGCAGTCTCATTCCTCTGCATGTTTTTAAAGCTAGGCTAAATGAAATGCTCGTTGATACTATGGGCACTTGTAAATGTCTATAACTATGTAAATGTATCCTGTAAATATAATGTATGATGTCCTTTATTGTTTTATGTTTCATGTGGAACCTATCTGCTGCAGGTCTCCCTTGAAAAAGAGATCTATGATCTCAATGGGACCAATCTGGTTAAATAAAGGTTTGAAATGAAACAAAATTAAATGAAAAGTAGCCTCCTCATATTTGTCCCAGATTGTTGAAAGTGTAAGACGACTAGTGGACAGCATTAGCGTGAAACCGGGTAAAACCTCCTTTGAACCCAGAAAGTCAAACGACTCCTTCTGCAGAATATTGATTTGAAAGATTAATGGCATGTACAGATCAGCCTGAATGTTTTTGCAGTGTACTTGCACCACTCTGGACTTTCATTTCGCTCAAAATCTATATTTAGGGACCTCTGTTTTGTGAAATGAAGCCTGTCAAGTAACTCAAAAGTTGTAAATTACGACCTGCAACAATCCGTCTCTGTAGGAGAGGAAATGTGTAGATATCCTGTGTTTGGAACAAGATCAGGGCGTTTAGACAGGATTTTGAATAAGAACTTCCTTCTGGATTCCAGGTAGCTGAGGATATTGTATCATTATGGTATCAGTTGATGCATAGCCTAATGCATGAGCCATTAAATGAAAAAATTGTGTGGTTTCGTCATTGGTTCACACACAATTGTATTGTGAAGATCTATTTCTGAAAAACAATTTTCTTTGTTTCCATATCTTTCTGCTGCCAAGAGGCTCAGATTGATGGTTCTACTGATGTGGCTCCATACATCAGCTATATATAAACAAAACATTGTGTCATCAGGTCAAATTGACATCTATGGTAAAAATAAAAATGTTGTCTAAAGTTCCTGAAAGAAAATAAGCTAGAGCACACAAGTGTTTAAATTGAGGAACAAGACCAAAATAAATGAAGTCATTGACGGTGAAATTTAAGTGACCTGTGTTTGGCGAGGGAAACACTATAATATTTTGACAGTGAAAATTGCTATTGTGCGAAACTTCAATCTATCTTAGTCAGACGTGCTATGCTAGCAGCTCTTTATGGCTCTAGTTACAGCATAGTGTTGCTTATAGCTAATTACAAATGTAAGCATACTAACGTACTCACAATGACAATGTTCGTTTTTAACAGATATAATGATGAATATGTTAACCTTCTTAGTTTAGTGTATTGTCAGCTTATTAGCACTAAACACAGCTTGGCTAAACACAGCTAAAGTAACGTATTGCACATAAGGTGCTATGAGTAGAGTTTGATTTATTTAATTATATTGACAAGACTGCCAACTAGTGTGCATGATAAATCAACCATCATAAAGGCTATAGCTAAATGGGTAGAGGAACAGTCTCATTGGCTTTGGAGCAACAAAGATTAATTTGATGCCATTGCCATCACCACAAACAATCTTACTAGTGGTTTCTAACAGGTAAACTATAGTTAGTGAAAAGCCTATAGTAAATGAGTAATAACGGCAGTAACATCTGAGGAAAAATTATACTTCCCTCCAGATATTAGAATGCATACATTTACATCATGTTGCAATTGTCATGCAAAGAGAGCGGTCATTCCATTTGGGAGATATTACAATGATATTTTACAATGCCAGATAATCCGGCCAAATTTGTTTCATTGGAATTACTCAATGTTTGGCGTGATTAAATGAACAATTTGAAGTAAATCTTAACTTAAAAGACCATTTCTATGCAACTTCTTAATTTTGGTCATTCCCAGGACTATTGCATTTTACAGAGGACGCAAGAATTTCAATGTAATATGTGTCACTCTCTCCAGTTCTCATACTTTAAACATTTCAGGTGCCAGATTTCCTTTTTGGACTGTGCTCCTGAGTCACACTCTACCCATTCCTTGTTAAAAAAACACTTAAACCTCCTTGGTGAAGTCACAGCTTGGAGAAGAGAGTTGGAAACTATCATTGTTTATCAACCTTAACTGACATCCATCACCTTCATTGCATGACTCCTCCTGATCGCTGGTGTTTGTTGCACTTAAAGAGTTGTCCATAGTTTTGTGTGGATCTCTGCTGCCCACTAGGTAAGCATCCAAATGACCCAGAACTTTTTGGAAAATATTTTCTTAACCTTTTCGGTAAAGCCTCATATCTTAGATGTCATATGTAGGTGATGGCAGTTTGCCATAACCATAACCAGATATTGATGTATTGCAAGTTTGACTTACACAATGCAGTTTTAAAAAATGAAAATGATCAGTGGCATCATGATAATAATTAATTGAATAATGGTCATTTTATTTAAAGAATGTCCGGCTTATACTAATGCTTTAAAAACTAGAAAGACTAGCTCTATATTTAAAAAGCCAATGGAGACTTTTCCTTCCATAACTGACATTATAAGTTGATAATTAATGAGTTAAAAGGGAAAATATTCAACAGATTAAATCACGTCTTGAGAAACTACAACTGACAGCCGCACACTACCGCTTGTAATGAGCATAAGTCTGTGGAGCATTTTAACTTTTTCCACCCCTGACAGTTTAAATCTGATGTTCTCTGGCCACTGCAGAGGGCTTTTCTCATCAGCGTACATTGTCTTATTTTTGTATGTCTGACTTAATGTTCACTACTGTTTCTAATTTATGTCAGGTTATGAATTTATGTTGTTGAAATGAAATTGTCCAATTTGGTAAGAAACTGTCTGTTCTCCAGCCTGTTTTTTCCTTTAAATGGAATGCAGGTTTCCAATTGACGCAAAGCAGCCCTTAGACGTATCCTATTGGTACACAAAGGCCTACCCATGTACATCCAGAGCTATGATCCCTCCACAGGGCTCCAGGAATTAGATGTTGTATCAGCTTTTCTTTTCCCTGACACCACAGAAGAAAGCTTTGGCAAAAACCTATCAGTCTCCAAGCACTGGAAGCATCCAAAGTGGAAGCATCCAAGGTTTCTATCGTATTAGAGGTCATTTTCTTGATCTTGTTTTGTTTTATTACATTGCAGATTTAATTGGAATTTTCTATAACTATTTTTTTGTCAAAATGTCTTTAAGCACAACTCCAAAAATGTTATTTAAAGATTGAATTATTTCTATAACCTATGAGATTCAAGAAAGTGGGGTTAAAGTCTCTGTTTTATACCATATCATTATTCTGCTGTTATGAATTGTTTTGTTTTTTAAGATCACCCAGAGCAACATACTGAAAACATTTTTGTTGTTAGTTTTTTTAATCACTACAAATAACATTGTGTCTTTAGTGTGTAACAGTCCAAATCTCCCTTCCCCAATTAAAGTGAATTAGCTGTCGACATAGAGGGAAGGTGGGTGTGATAGGGAGGAGATGGTGGACATCACGCCGTGAGAAATTATGGGTTGTTCACCCCTCATACCAGCCTCTATGAGCGCGCGCGGATATGAAAATTACGCCATCGGAAGATAATTATGTAACTCGGTCTCTTAACAACCGGCTGCAAACGGTTCATACCCAGAGCAGTTTGACTGACAGGCTCTCTGCATGCCTCTATATAAGAGGAGGGAGGTGGATGCTCTAGTCACTGTTGTGCCTTTAGTCCTGCAGACTGTGGATGTTTAGAACCAACGTGGACTTAACCCTTTTTACGCACGAGGTTTACAGGAGTTACCACTTCTTATTCCTTTTGTCATCGGCTTTTTCATTTGACTTTTGTCGGATATCTGACGGACTGAAACATAACGTCTGTATTCGTCAGGTAAGTTAAATGGACGGCAATTTTGTCGTTTAACTTTATTAAGTGGATTGATGGTTTACAGTCAAGGGGCAGTTGAACAGCGCTAAGTAATTCATTAGGCTGCTTGTTGGGTGAAAACACTTTAAGGAAAGTTAAAGAGTTTCCAGATGCTGTAAACGGTAGATTGCAGTTAAATATCCGGGATTTTGTTTATACTTCTATTGTATCTATTTCACTATTTTTTTTAAATATTCACTGAGAGGCTCAAAGGCAAACCCAACATTTCAAATGGACCCAAGGTGTCGCCACAAAAACCATAAAAACGAATAACAATATCAAAATATTTCTGTTTCTTTTGAAGGAGATATGATACTCAGGAGGTGTCTCTTCTTGCTGCTCTTATCATTTAATTTCCTCCACGCTTTACCTCAAGGTAAGTGGAACAATTGTAACTGTGACTGCAATGCTGACTTTCAATAGGAAGTTATTATTATGATGTTGTTTAAGTTATGACCTAACTCAATGCTAGTATAACTAACTTAAGGTGCAACCCTACATTCCAGTGACGTTTTTAAGATTATTTGAATAGTTTTCAATGTTTATGCCTTATGCCATTTTCTCTTATTTTCAAGACAGTATTTTATCAATAAGTATTATCTTTCCATAAACAGTCCCTATGCATTTATTTTTGGTCTAACTTGTAGATGGTGAGCAGGAGGATGAGACCTTATTCGACTTGTTTGAAATCACCCACATTTCTCGCAAGACCCTGGGGGCCAAACAGTTTCGGGGCCAAGACTCAGAAGCCCCAGCTTTCCGCTTTATCCGCTTCGACCACCTGCCCCCAGTGAGCCCCCCCATACTAAAACAAATACTACGTCAGATTCAAAACAATGAGGGCTTTGTGTTTGTGGCTAGCATCCGCCAAGACCGCGCCTCAAGGGGCACCCTGATTGGTTTGGAGACCTCTGATGGCAGGCGGCAGTTTGAGATTGTGTCCAACGGACGTGCCAACACTCTGGACCTGGTGTACTGGGTGGACGGCTCCCAGAACGTGGTTTCGTTTGAGGATGTGGACCTTTCTGACTCACAGTGGAAGAATATCACACTTCATGTTCATGGGGAAAATGCAAACCTCTTTGTTGGCTGCAGCCTGGTAGACAGCTTCATCCTGGATGAGCCTTTCTACGAGCACCTGCAGGCTGAGGGAAGCCTCATGTATGTTGCCAAGGGATCCACCCGGGAGAACCACTTCAGGGTAAGACTTTGGCTTATTTGCTGCTAGGATTTCCTAGCATCTGGAAACTTAATTCTTACTTCAGTCTTTTTGTGACTTTTCTGGCTGGATTGCAGAAGTTTAACGGCCCGAGAATATTGTGTTACCTTTCATAAATTACAAGAAACTGTGGTCTTAACAAAGCCTGTAATAAAAGCTCATTTTAAACAACAGTTTCCAGAAGAAGAGACATGCATATTCCCTCTTTAAAGTGTGGCAGAGTGGCTCAATGTTGCCTTGGTCTTCTTGTCTGTAAAAGACTCCAGATTTAGACTCTAAATTACCCCTGTCTGTAAAATTGAGGGTGACAAGGTCAAGAGAGAAAGTGTTTCTCTTTTCCCAATGCATGCTTGAACAGTAGTAAGTGGATATTCAAAAGGGACATACTGTATGTAATTCCTAAAATATGCCAAAATATGCAATAGAGACACATATTTTCTTTCCAAACAGGGCCTCCTGCAGAATGTGCGTTTTATCTTTGACACCACAGTGGAAGACATCCTGCTGAGCAGAGACTGCGAGATCCTCAAACAAGGTAAGAGTGGATTTTTTGTGTTGTTTTCTTTAGTTTAAACCACTGTCATCCAAAAGTTCCTGCCAAACTCATGCAGTGAGAACCATTTCTATTTGTGAGGTTTTCATAAGCCAAATGATGAGTCAAAAATAATTATATTTCCTAAGTGTTTGAAGCCCAATACCTTGCAGATGTGATCGGGAAACTCTTTCACATGCAATCCTCCAGAGCATGGTATCTGTGTTTTGTTAAGCATAAACGAAAGCAACTTGCCAGACAAAACAGTTTAGCAAACTCAGAGCCTCTCTTTGTTCAAAAGTTTTTTTTCTTTTCTTTTTCTTTCTAAAGTGGATCAAGAAAGTTGCAGCTTTGATATGCGGCAGGATCTCCCACTATTACTTTGTGTTTACAGAAACAACAGTGTCGATGCAGTGGCTTGATGTCGATCAGTGTGTGCGGTGAAAAAAAGGAGATACAGATGCTCACATTTATTTCCATTGGTATTGGACTTGGGATAATGCCTGAGAAAGAAAAGAGAAAGTGAATGCTATACTGCAGAGCAGGGTGCTTCCATTTCCAGCTGCACACACACACAAACACACATACACACAATGAAGTCATGAATTGGCTGATTAGGTAGCTTTTCTCAGCTGAAGCTTTGCTCGCATGAGGAACAGTACCTCATGATCATCACACACAGAGAGACTGTAACAAAAAAGGATACAGATATCCCAGTTAATATGTACATAATCATCATTTTCAACAAAGCTAAAGGGTCCCAAGAGCTGGAAACAGTGTCTTTAGTTTGCTGTGACAAAGCAAATCAATATGTGGTCGGCATGTTTGTGCGTGACAGAGCTGTTGCATTTTAGATGCCACAAGCTGTGTTGAAAGAGTTTTTGTTTTTTAACAAAAGTCACCAAGGCTTGGAAGTTTTCTGCATACTGGCTGGTACCAGTCAAGGTTCTGCCCTGGCAGCAATTCTAATGCCAAAAGTCACATAACCCACACTCATAAAAACTGTCATGTTGGACATTAATGAGCAGTATTAAAACTACACAAGCTCTCGCCCCTTTTTTTGATATTCTTTCCTCGATCTACCTTGAGGAAAAAAATAAAATGTCTATCAGGGAGAGAAGAATGTTTAAATGCTTTCACAGACAAGCTTGCGCACGTTCACACACACACAGCGTGAAGCCCTCCTGAGATTTGAATGAATCTAGCAGACTGAAAGGGAAAGAAAACATAGCACTGGCTACAGTGGGACATCATTGAGCAATTTGGACGACTACTTGATTTAGAGTCCCCTGGTCTGCTATTAATCTTCGGCAATTTACATTGTAAGATCCAAACCAGTTGCAGATATGTGCTGTGCTTTGGCTGACTGACAGGCATTCCATGGAGCTTTGATATGTGTCTTGTGTGTTTGTTTTCAGCATCACACAGCAATAAAGCTCCTCGCTGAAGATAAGTGGTTTGAGATACAAATTAGGAAAATAAATTAAGAGAGTTTAAAAGACAGATACTCATAATTTCATATGGTTTAGTGTATTCCCGCCCTACAAAAGATTCCCTGTTTTCTCTTTGATTTGTATTTTCGCCTGTCAGATTTGCAGATTGTCTGCTTCAACTCGAGGGATTTCACACACTTTGGAGATGAGGGTATTTCTAGTGCCTGTGCTACGGATCAGCTGTAAGAAAAAGACCCTGAGCTTCACAGGCTGCTTGTAAACCCATCTGTGTGGTCACTTGGTCTGTTAAGTTCATATAGGAAGTGTCCACTTCTATAAAAGGTCCATAGGATTTATAACGGTGTGGTTTCTCCTCACTTCTCGAATACCAATATTTTCAATCCCCTCCCACAGCCAACCCTTGCTGTCATCTCTGGTGGACAGATTTACCGTCAGTGTTTCAGACAGATCCATTTGTCAAATCAAACCCACGCTGAGTGAACATCTGTTTTGGAGAACAAAACCAAACAATGTAATTACTGCATTGTTGTGATCTTTTTACCGGATACAAAAAAAACGGAAATCACTCCGTTCCCTAAACAAAGTCCTTGTGTTTCAATCATCAGACCCCTCAAGTGTGTTTCCCATCACCAATGTTTGTCCTTCATTTGTATCTTCGTTGTCTTGATGTCTCTATTTTGCCCCCTCCAGATGATGCTAATATTGTGAGCGAGAGCACAGAAATTGTAGATGTGAGTCCTTCCATCACCACAAACATTATCGGTCAGAAGACAGACGATGTGGGCGCAGATATGTGCGAGCGCTCCTGCGAGGAACTTAGCACCATGTTCCAGGAGCTCAATGGCCTGCGAGTTGTCGTCAGCAACCTTATTGATGGCTTGCAAAAAGTGGTAAGTAGTCAAAGTGACATAGTGTAAATTATTGTGTTTGTGTTAGACAAGCTACTGCCTGTATCCCTCTGCTTTACATGCCAATTTCAGTGCTGAATGGGAAAATCACTCAAATCTGTTTTTGTGTGAGGAAGGAAAATTTCACTAAATAATTGACATTTTAGGGAAACAAATTATACAATCCTCGCTGTGGTAGCCAGGAAGTAAGAAGTTTGAATTAGGTTACTAGGTTACCTCCATTGGTTTGAAAGCAAACAGAAAGTAGCTGCAGGACTGTTTATAGAGTGGCCTGTGGTGGCTGAACCCGTGTGACTCCTGCTATCTGTGGCAGCGTTAGTCAGAAAGATTTTATGACATGTTACATGTGGATATAGGAAGTGTTCCCCTGGCAGCGATGGGTTCCAGTCTAATGTCTGGCTGTGTTTAAACAGCCCATGTGTTTCCTCTGGGAGTCTCCCAGCAATAAGAGAGTCCAAGCATGAACCTTGGGAGAAAGAAAAATGTGGCTGGGATGAGAAGGGTCCCTGAGGCTCTTCCAGATCGAGTGGTGTCTTAGATTCTAGTGCTGCATGCTGCTGCCTCCTTTTTCCAACGGGAGGATGCTCACACACACCTTTGGCAATCGTTTATCGACTGACAGTTCCCAAGTGTTCAGGAGTCCAGCCAGAGATCCCCTGGTCTCCAACTAGGCTGGAGGTTACAATACGGACAACTAAGCAGCACATTTAATGTGCTGTTTTCCTTGAAACATAGAGAAATAAAGACATGTAGTTTGCCATTTTGAGTAATGCAAATCACATTTGAGTTAAAAATGTTCTCATTAATAAAATGTAGTAACTTTTTCGTGTAGATTACCTCTTTGGGTTATTACATTTTTTTTATTTCTGGTCTTTGAGCTTTGTTTCCCTATTGAGGCCATCTTAAAGAAAGATGTCTCATAATCATATGAAGTTGTCGACCTGAACTCTGATTATGAACTGGAGAGGAATATATGTTGGAGGAATAGGTTAATTAAAAGGGCTACATGCCGCTACATCAGAATCAGAATTAGAATCGGTTGTATTACCAAGTAGGTTGATACATACGAGGAATTAGCTTTGGTATATATAGTGCATACAAAAACACAGAAAGAAGAATATGTAGCAAAATAAAAATAGGACTGTTGGAAAGGGCATGGAAACATGGAAAATGATGTTCATGCTTTAACTGGTTTTCAACACAAGTGATGTGTTAAACTCTTTAAGTGAGAAACACTATTTCTACTGGGAAATTATGCACTATTACCCTTTCCACCTGGTGAAAAGTAACCTCACATGTGCTCTCATGATGGAATCAGCTTGTCAGCAGGTGTATGCCTCTTTATGGAATGCAGCATACATCTGTCATGAGTGTGCCCTTATCGTTTATGACTGATCTCCTCTCTGACTGCAAATATGTCTGTCTTTGTATGTTAAGACAGAGGAGAACACAGTCATGAAGGAGGCCCTTGGGAAGATGAAGAAGCCAAAAGAGAAAAACATGTGCTGGCAGGATGGCCGCCTCTTCGATGATAAGGAAGACTGGGTTGTAGACAGCTGCACCAAATGTACCTGCCAGGTAGTGCCAAGTCATGTGGAAATATGGACAGATTCACCGTGGATGTCAATGATCCTGATATATGTATTTCATTCATTCATGGCAGGAGTCCAAAATTGTGTGTCACCAAATCACATGCCCCCCAGTGGCCTGTGCCAGCCCGTCATTTATCGATGGAGAGTGCTGCCCAGTGTGTTTGCGTAAGTATTCAGATCCTCCCAGTATATAAACACAATTAAGTTTTATGCGTGAATGCTATTTGAAATTAATGGTTCAATATGGCGTAAAAACAATAGTCCACACATATAAAGTTTGACCACAATAGTGTTGCAGCCAGTTGGTTTATATGAGCGACCCACATATTTATGGGACAAAATACAAGTCACTCAGTGTGGCTGCTGTGGGATTTTCAGATGACGTCATGCGATAAACAGGCTCACATAAATAATAAAAACAATGCAGTCATGATCCTTTGATGGTCATTTTGTAGTTCTGTTTAAACATCGAGGAGAGGGGGAGTGTTTGAGAAAGAAAGTTGACTTTGTGCTTTTGCTTGTTCCAGCGATAGACAGTGAGGATGGCTGGTCTCCCTGGTCAGAGTGGACGGAGTGCACAGTCACCTGCGGGATAGGAACTCAGCAGAGGGGTCGGTCATGTGATGCAACCAGCAACCCCTGCAGCGGATCTTCTATTCAGACCCGCAAGTGTAGCCTGAGCAGATGTGACAGCCGTGGTAAGGACGTTGTTGAAACTCTTCTGCCACTCAGTTCTCATTTAAACACTTGAGATGTATTAGCAACCTAAGGTGCATTAGTGTTACTTGATCAAAGTATGCTACCTTTGCCCAAATTAATATTTAAGACAAATAACAGTATGTGATGTGGGAGGGGGAAATATGCTGGAACTGTGAAAACATACTGCACTATTTCACTTTTTTCCCTATTTTTCTTTTTGTATTTACTATTCACTATTTACTTGCACTATATTTTTCTGTTTATCTGTTTTATTGTGTTGCACTGTTGGAGGAGCCTGTGACCTAAGACTTTCATCGTCATAACTACACTGTAGCTATGTTCGTATGACCAATAAAAGCCTTGAACCTTGAACATATTATGATAGGATCCCTAAAAGTGCAAAATACCAATTGAACGCCTCTGTTTCTTTTTCAATCTGTCGAAAAAGGATCCAGTGAATCCCAGTTAAGCCCTGGAGCTCATGATATGGTTACTGGGTGTAGCCACTCAAATTAAATTCCAAATAAATCACTGAGTGTTCCACAGCGCTGTGACTCACCACTGCTTGCAAAAATTATTAATATGAATTAATTTGATCATTAAATGGACAGTACTACATGAAAGTGGAAGCCCAAACATACGGCTTTTCATAAATTGTAGGATTTGCATGTGTTATTACTTGCAGCTTACATTACACTGCATCTGTGTGAGTGACTGAAACAGTCTAACCACTGGAGGTAAGTTTACCCACAATGACATAAATACTGGCGCAGGCATCAAAGAACATCTTTGAAAGTGAGCCATCGTCGCCAGCATCACATATTGTTTACTTAAAGAAAATGTGGTGGCCATTTTCTTTGCTTTCTGCAAATTATACACGTCTGTAACTATTTGACTGAGTGGAAATCTAGAGGATAATATGTGACATGTGTTTTGTTGATCTCTGAATGAGATGTTTGATGTTTGATACCCAGTTCGTCAGGACGGAGGGTGGAGTTTGTGGTCCCCATGGTCGTCCTGCTCAGTGACCTGTGGAGAAGGACAGATCACCAGGATACGACACTGCAACGCTCCCATGCCACAACTGGGGGGTACAGAGTGTGAGGGGAATGGTAGAGAGACTCAGCGCTGCACTGCAGAGCCCTGTCCCAGTGAGTGTTTTAGCATGTTAACTCAAAAGCAGCATCTTCATTACAGCAGCATCCGTGTAAAAGAACCAGACTTTTCTTGACCCTTTTGGCTCCCCCGAGGCAACGTTCCCCCTGTGTTGTGGACTGGATTCCTGTCTGTCGTTCAGAAAATGTTGACTCAAATCAGCTCTGTATGTTTTCTCTTGTAGTATTAAGTTCCACGCTTCAGACTCTCTGGCTGCTTTTTTATAAAGAAAATGGCAAAAATATGTGTAGAATGAAATACTTGATGGCAAAAAAATGCACTCCTTATCATATATTTCCTTATCTTTTTAGTTGATGGTGGTTGGGGTCCTTGGTCTCCATGGGCAACCTGTTCTTCAACATGCGGAGGAGGGATCAAAAGTCGGGCGCGTGTGTGCAATAGTCCTCAACCTCAGTATGGTGGCAAGAAATGTATCGGGGAGGCTGAGGACAGTGACAGCTGTAACAAAAAACCCTGTCCTGTTGGTGAGCAGCGGTCATCTACATTAGCCACGCCATCTTTTCGCTCTAGGGATGTCAATTTCTGTCATTTATTATTTTACTGACTTACTATACCTGCATAACACCACCATGTTTGCTAATTGTGCTGCTAAGCTAAGTTAACATGCTAACACAGTAAACGTTCATGCTGTACAGGGTGATCATTATACATGCTAAACACCACCATATTAGTATGCTATGCAACTGTCATTATGCACTCTTTAGCTTTAAGCTAAAAGCAACACTGGCCTAAGTAGCATAGCTAACATGTCTGTAGACTGTTGAACTTGTCTTGATACTTTAAGATTATATTTCTGACAGATAACATGAAAAAAAAAATAAAACTATTTCTTGCAGAGTAGCTAAAGCCAGCACTGTTTTTGAAAGAAATGTTATTAAATGTATTTTTTAACTTAAAGGTGGGGCAGGTAATTCTGGAGAAACCAGTTAGAGTGCGCTAGAATTTGAAAATACACAGCCGGAAAAAATCTGCCACTCCCTTACAGAGCCCCTACTCCAACACACGAACACGCACATGACCCAATGAGGGCACGAGATAAGTTTGTGCACAGATGGAAGGCTGACAGGCAGGTAGGCCTTCCAGTTATTTTACCCGGGCCGGCTAAAATGATTGGTCGTGCTTTTTAGAGTACTACGGCTTCCACAGATGAATTTTTTTAATAGATGTTTTTGTCAAAGCACTTAAGATATTCATTGCTATCGGGATGTTAAGAGCATCTGATGGAATATAACAAAAAGTGTATCTCGAGCCGGTTTCTCAAACTCACCTACCCCACCTTTAAGTATCGATATTAAATAAATTATAAGTATCAATTTGAGTTAAAATCTCATTTTAAAGTTGAATCATTTGGAGGCACACTATTCAGATATATCCAACAATGTTTAATTCAATTTCCCTTGTTTGTGCCCATCTAAATGTTTTGCAGATGGCTGTCTGTCTAACCCTTGTTTTGGGGGAGTGGATTGCAACAGCTCTCCAGATGGATCCTGGGAGTGTGGCCCATGCCCTGCTGGTTTCCGTGGAAATGGTACCCACTGTGAAGATATCAATGAAGTAAAAACTCCTGTTTTCCTCATGTGCATGAACCAGACATGTATTTAATACTTCATTTATGTAATTATTTGTCTGAATTTCACTGATTCTTTTCATTCCCCTCTTACAGTGCGACATGGTCTCTGATGTTTGTTACAAAGCGAGTGGAATGCAGCGCTGCGTCAACACCAACCCAGGTTTTCACTGCCTGCCCTGTCCGAAGCGCTACAAGGGCACCCAGCCTTTTGGTATGGGTGTGGAGGCTGCAAAGAAGAACAAACAAGTGAGTGAATGTTATTCACATTCAGTGCCAATAACAAACTATTGATTGGTTGCTATTCAAACAGGGGTAGAATTTGAAGTGAGAACAAAATGAAGTAAAGAGAAGAAACATGTGGGCCTTTAGCTCCAGGCTAGGTTTTCAAAAGCAGCTGTGTGGATTTTTGTATGTCAGATCCAAATTCATGAATGATAGAAGAAGAACTTTGTGTGATTTACAAGCCTAGTTTTTTCTCTGAGGGTGTTTATACTTTGTTGGAAGGGAAGCCACTCCAGCTTGACCCAGTATCAGCGGGCAGAAGGAGCTGGAGGACATTTGGGAAACTTAAGAACAAACATATGTTACACATTTCTGTTACCTTAACTGCAAGATCAGAGGTAGATTGAAACTGTATTTGTTACTGTAGATGCTGAACAGATCAGTGCTTTTATTAAAGCAAAACAATGGGAAGCTTTTCTTGACTTTGGCTCCCCTCACTAGATCTTCAAAACAAGTTAGATTCCATCGCTGTCATAGCTGCTAAGTTTTGAGCGGCATTACGAGTAATACGACATGTCATAAAAGTCACACTAATTACTTGATTGGAACACCCTTTTCTTCTCCTTTGTGATCATTGTGTTCATAAACTCCTGAGCTACTCTGACTGACCCTTGCATAAATCTCTCTTGGACCATTATGTTCGTCTTTGGCCTTTGCAGCTGCTTGTCTTGGATATGATGCCCCAATGTTGTTAATCGATTTGGGAAAACAGGAATTGTCTCATTGCTTGGATTAAGGGGGTTCCATTTCACAGTTTTGATCAAAGGCCTGTCCTGCTGTCACTCTCTGCTCTATGAGCTCATGGAGTGGCATCCAGACTGCCTTCATGCTCATCCTCTGGTAATGAGTGGCAGCTGTGAATACCTTGTGCTGCAATAAAGCGGCAACAGTGGGTCATAGTGGATAATGCATTAAATGGGATTTCATAAAATCAACTGTGCCCAGAAAAGCCACGCACTGTGGCCAAAATCTCTCTTTTAGATTCAGATAAGCCCTTTCTTTGAAGTAGCTTCCAAAAAGAAACCTTAAGGAAGTAGTAGTAAGATAAGTACTCTTGACTTCAACATGTCATCGATAACCTGCCGTGTTTTTCTTCAGATGTGTGAGCCAGAGAACCCATGCAAGGACAAAACCCACAACTGTCACAAATATGCCGAATGCATCTACATCAGCCACTTCAGTGACCCTATGTACAAGTGTGAGTGCAGGACTGGTTACGCTGGAGACGGCTTCATTTGTGGAGAAGACTCAGATTTGGATGGCTGGCCCAATCAGAACCTTGTGTGTGGTGCCAACGCCACCTATCACTGCAAGAAGGTATGTTCTTGTACTCCATTACCTTACTTGGTGTAGCCATTGCTGAAGTTATTATAAATTATGGTATCTGTGTCTTATTATTTTAGGATAACTGCCCTAGCCTTCCCAACTCTGGACAAGAAGACTTTGACAAAGACGGTCAAGGAGATGCTTGTGACAAGGATGACGACAATGATGGAATTCTCGACGAAAGGGTACAAGAGTTTTTGGCACATTTTCTATTAACACATTCATGATAATAAAAGTATTCCCTAACAACTACTGTTATTTCCCCCACAGGACAACTGCCCCTTACTTTACAATCCTCGCCAGTTTGACTTTGACAAGGATGAAGTTGGCGACCGCTGCGACAATTGTCCTTATGAGCACAACCCTGCTCAAATAGACACCGACCACAACGGAGAAGGGGATGCCTGTGCAATAGACATTGATGGAGATGGTAAAATAGCCAAACTTTAATAGATCAAATCAGTCCATCTAAGGCAGCCTATTATTATATTTGTACCTTAAATTCTCAATAAAACTTCCCTTTTTCCTCAGAAATTCTGAATGAGGCCGACAACTGTCCCTATGTGTACAATACTGAACAGAAGGACACTGACATGGATGGAGTTGGTGACCAGTGTGACAACTGTCCATTGTTACACAACCCCGACCAGGTGACATACCATACTGCATGATAATGGCACGTTACAGTAAGTGTAGGAAGTGTTAACCTCTGTCTGTTTTCATCCAACAGACCGACGTGGACAATGACTTGGTTGGAGATCAGTGTGACAATAACCAGGACATCGATGAGGACGGCCATCAGAACAACCTGGACAACTGTCCCTATGTGGCCAACGCCAACCAGGTGGACCATGACAAGGACGGCAAAGGAGACGCATGTGACTATGATGATGATGATGACGGTATACCTGACGACAAGGACAACTGCAGACTGACACCCAACGAAGATCAGGTGGACTCTGATGGTGAGGATTTAACATTTAAAGTGTTAAAAGGGAGACATCTCCGCTGGCAATATCTCCATATGAAGCAACTCATATTGTCTTCCTTACGGGGACAATAAAGTATATCGTATCGTATCGTATAACTCAAAATATTCAAGATTGATTAATAGCACTTCAGGTCATCGGAAAATGTAGATTTTGTGGTTAACTGCCTCTTTAAAATGTTCCCCGACTTAAGTTACCTCCAGCCATATTATTTTGCTGCGTACTATTTTAAGACTAGGGAACTTCATCAACTTATTTGTTGCTTACTTAAACAATATTTATTTAAAGCTGACATCAAGATACATTTTGACATAAAGGGGTTAGCAGTTTATTGACCAAATAATCTCAACTCAAAGTCTCCTTAGTGGAAGTTGAAGCTTCAGCTGCACTCAGACTTTCACTCATTACTCTCTGACTCCATCACATTTAACTCAGCCTGCCGTCCCACAGATGTTTTCACAGTCAGCAATTAGCTCAACTGCAGCAGGTGTGAAATATGGTGGCTGTGGAAAAAGTCAACGGTCGGCTTGGCACAATTGATGTCATTCTGCATGACTTCAGTGAGCCGCCCAGCAGGGCACACGCCAGGCTGTGAAGTTTTTATTTCCCTCAGGCTTTGCTAGTGATTATTCCACAGTGCCCAATTTAAGCAGGGTTACCTGGAGTTTGTACAGCTGTCTGTAACCGAAAACAGACCGCGAAGGAGGAAGGCCCCGGACACTGACTCTTTCACAGCTCGTCAGATAGTGTTTATTTGATAGGATCGTTTTGGCCCATGTGCAATAACAAAGCTGATGACAGAAAGCAGCTAGCTACTTCCACACTGTGGCCTTCATTAGCCTCTGGTGTCCTTTCCACTGTTTGGTCCTGGCCTTTAATAGACTCATATGTCAGTGGAAGTTATTCCAAGTATCAGTGGAAGTTGTCACAGCATGAACAGATGGCTGATTTGCCTTATTAGACTTGGCCTAGGTATTAAAGTCAGATTCCTGGGAGGAATCGTTTTTTCCCCCATTCATTTTTATATTGACTTGGAGGAGCTGCTTAGTACTCAGAGAAGAGGGAATGTTGTTATGATACTCACATGCTGCCATAGAGATTTTCCCATCTCTGGAGAAATAGGAAAACATGTCATATAAATCTCACATGTCTACATTTAATTGGGTCAAACTAATTTATTTGATCTCTTTTTCTTGAGCAGGCGATGGGAGAGGAGATGCCTGCAAAGATGACTTTGACAACGACAGTATTCCAGATATTCTTGATGTGTGTCCGGAGAACAATGCCATCAGTATCACAGACTTCAGAAAGTTCCAGATGGTCCACTTGGATCCTAAGGGAACCACTCAGATCGATCCCAACTGGGTGGTCAGACATCAGGGCAAAGAGCTAGTCCAGACTGCCAACTCTGACCCAGGCATCGCAGTCGGTGAGCAGCTTGCATATTTTTACTCCATTAGTTTATGCTCTTTGAACCTCTGTTTGACTTCACAGCTGTAATATTTGGCACGTTTCTGTCACACCATCATAGGTTTTGATGAGTTCAGTGCTGTGGACTTCAGCGGAACGATGTACGTGAACACGGACAGAGATGATGACTATGCAGGTTTTGTGTTCGGCTACCAGTCGAGTGGGCGCTTCTATGTCGTGATGTGGAAGCAGATCACGCAGACTTACTGGGAGGACAAGCCCTCGAAGGCCTTCGGCATCTCCGGTGTTTCACTCAAAGTGGTCAACTCCACCACTGGCACAGGAGAAAACCTCAGGAATGCTTTGTGGCACACGGGCAACACTGCTGGACAGGTGGGCTTCAGGCTTGATGATCTTTAGTTTATTTTAAAGGTCCCCTATTATACTCTTTTTCAACAGTATATTATAGCTCTCAGATATATACAAAACATGTCTCTGAAGTATTTGGCTCGAAATACCAAACAGGTCATGCATTGTAGCATCCCATAAAACCCTGTGTTTCAGCCCTAAATGGAAATGAACAGCCAAACCCCACGCCCATTTACAAAGGGTTTTTTTTTTTTTAAAACACAAGGGTGCCCTAGGAGGAGATTCAGGTGATAATGTGGGGGGGGGGGGGGGTTCCTTGGTTGGTTATTGGCTAATGGTTACACAAGCAAAAGAATCGTTATGAAATCACAAAGTTGCCCAAATCTGATCAGCTCCTTTTCAGACAGGTTTTTATATAAATGGATCCGGACAAATAGAGAGAGAATCTTTTTTCATGAAACTTTCGAATCTCTTTACACAGAGGGAACACATATTTATGTATAAAATACATGAGAGGTGGATTTTGCATAATAGGTGACCTCAAAAGGGTGAAGCTGTATTAAATGCTGTTAACTATTTGACATAGGTGCGGACTCTGTGGCATGACCCCAAAAACATTGGCTGGAAGGATTACACTGCCTACAGGTGGCATCTCATCCACAGGCCAAAGACTGGTTTTATAAGGTAAGAAACAAAGTTGACCATAAAAGGAATATTATATTATGTAATAATATGTATTATTGTATTGTATTCTGTTAAAAATCTCTCTAATGCAGTTTGTTGTAAATACTGTCCACTAGTAATCATTGTAATCTCAACTCATTAAGAAGATAATGTCTGACCTGTATTCTGCAGGGTTGTGGTCTATGAAGGTAAACAGATCATGGCTGACTCAGGACCAGTTTATGACAAGACGTTTGCCGGAGGAAGGTTAGGCTTGTTTGTCTTCTCACAAGAACTGGTGTTCTTCTCCGACCTCAAGTATGATTGCAGAGGTTAGTACAAATGCTTTGATTACTTTAAAGTTCTAACTATAAACAGTTCTGTTTTGTTATAGAAATAATGACGTGTGTGTATATGTGCGTGCATGTGTAATGGCACATTTCAAAAACAGCAACTCGGAAAAACATTATATGACACTTTAACTTGTCTGCTTAGCCTCAGGAGCCAGGTTAAAGCATCACGGGATACATATTCCAAAAACTTCCCAAACATTTGACCATAGTTTATTTTGCTAAAAGTATTTTAAAAATCAAAGTAAAAGCTTGTCAAAGTAAAAGCAATATTTTTACCATATGTAGAAACCAATATAGCTTTTCTGCAACATAAATGATTCGCAATTGTATGAATTCATATCCCAAGAATGACTGATTTTGTTTCAACTGTTAGATCAAAATAGTTTGTAATGAATAGCATTGAAGGTTCACAATTCGATTAAATCTGGTTTGAACTGATTCATAATTATTAATACCTTGTAAAAAAATTAACAATTTTATGGGTTTGGGAAGTAAAACATTGCTGTCACTGGGGCAGGAGAAGTTATTCTTCCAACAAACACAGACATACAAACAGACATAGTATTTAGCTAGGTAACACTTCAAATATAAATACTGTCTTATTATGGATTTGACTAAAATAAATGTAGTGTTTAGTGCTGTAAGTTTATTTAACCATCATTTAAATTCTGTGGACAACACTTAGGTGTTTATTGTACAAATAGTTGTTGAAGGGTTTAGTCTGGGGATTTATGTGTGTGAGGTGTGTACTGTATGTATTTGTATGTAAGTGGACACGCAAATGTTCCAAATACGTCAACCTGTATACACCTCAAAGATCAGACACTGCGGGAGAAAACCCTCTCCATCTGTGAATGATTCTGGGTAAAGTATTTAAACCTTCAACATCTTTTTCAAACCTCAGATGAGTCGGAGTGGCCAACAGTGTTCACAAGGTAACAATGAGAGGGCTTACGTGTTGTGTGTTGGCTGAAATTGAATGGTCACGCTATGTTCCTGCCTGTCAGCTTGCCTATGTACAATGCCCCAGATGCATTGTGAAAGACCTTGCGTGTTGGTGCAAGGATCTTCTGTTGAGTGCTAAACACTGGAAAAATGAGCCCACAGCCTTTTCACAATCACGGCCACAGATATTAAAGTCACGCTTTTATTTTTGACGCACACAGTGCACATGTTGTTGCTGCTCCCTGGTACTTTGACTGTGTGAACCTCCTTGAGTGTCCCAGTTTTGATTAGTAATGGAAGCTGTTTTCTCAATCTTTCCACAGATAACTGAATCAAGTCTGATAGAAAAAAGCGTCAGGAGGCAAAAGACAAGAATTCCTCAAAGTAAACATCACGTCATCGCCAAATCCATTGCAGCCTGAATGAGACTTTCCATACTTCTCCATGCTTTGCCTTGAACCGGGGAAAGCATGGCTGTTGACTTGTACATTTCTGAAGCTGGGAAAGAAGAACTGGTGGGATTCGACACGTTTTTTTGTGGTTGAAAAAAAGCAGATTATCAAATTATACCTATGTCTACATTTAATAGGGTTTATTGTACAACCACTTACACGCTGTTAATGCTTTCCTTCAGTTTGTAATAACTTGTGACTCTGCCGTTTTCTATCTTTAATACATTTTTGTCTGTTTGGTGTTACGAGGCTCATTCATGGCTAATCAAACAGTTTATACAAACATAAACTGTAACCAAAGCATAACATTCCTATTTATCCATTCTTTTCATCCTGAATGTTTTTTCTTTTTACAGAAAATGATTTAAATAAGCCATTTTAGTAAATGCCAAAGATGTTTATAATAAGTCTGTATTATATTTCCTTTTTGTAAATTATTTATGCTCTGCTTGTTTTGTTTGTTGGCATTTTTTGCTAGAGTTTGTAAATAATTATTTATTTGTTTACACTGACAAAACGCATAATTGAATATCACAATCACAAGATAACACCAAATAGTATTGCAAGATTTGTAGTATTGTCATGCATTTCCTTCACTTGTTAGTTTTTCAAATGTTTCACATCAACTGTAGCATAAGGCTTTGGAGAGGATAAACATCAGCTGCATTTCAGTAATCACACACATACTGTGTTTATGTGTTTGATATTCGCTGCCAGAGGAAGTTCATTCTGGTTACACGTGTGTTTCAAAAAGCTACTGTTTGTTTTCTTGGCTGTACAGGAAGGGCTTCGTCGTCCTCAGTGATATATTTCTTTTGTACACGTGGAACATTTTTCAGCACTCCTACACGTCTATAGGAACTTAAAATAGTCCATCTTCAAAAAATGGCACGGTAGCTTTTCCTCTACGATATTGAAACACAATATGTCATACTAAAAAAAAGAAAGCACATCCCGGTTTCAGTGGAATGGTATTGAAATGAAATGCAGTTTAATTGCCTGATTCCTAAGTACTGCCTGAGAGACATGTCACATATAACAGCTGAGAGTCATGAAAGATATTCTATACAAATGCCTTTTTCATTTTTATGTTAGTCACAAATCTCACTTATGAATGTTTTGAAGCTTTACAAGTGTTGTTGGAAATGGAATCCAGATGAAGGTCTCTAAAAACAAAGTTTGACTGTGTAGTGTGTACAGCCGTGTTGTTGTAAGTCTGTGTAACAGCCGTGCCCTTCCACATTTGGGTTCCTTCTTGTTCATTTTGTTGAGAGTTTGCAATGCACAAAATGTTAATGTTTTTTTTGTATACTTGTGTTGTTAGATATACATTTTCTAATAACTTCAGTGTAAGAGTGTTCTGTTTTCATAAATAAATCTCTTGTACACCATTTGGATTGAAAATTATTCTATTATGATTACTCACATAATAAAGACATATTGCTGCTTACCCAACATTAAACATACAGTATAAAATAAAGCTGGTCACAGTTTAAAGGATACGGCTGGTTTTCATTTAAAAAAATGTATTGTCAACAAATCCATAAAAAAGACCAAATCCAACACTTTGTTTAGGACTTCCCTAAGTATTTTGTCAGCAGAGGTCTTTGAGATAATGTACCCAGGGTTTTCTGAATTGACAGTTGAAAGAGATAATTTGTCTGTTTGTTTTTTTGTTGCATCAGTCCATCTGTCTCAGTGCGGAAACTAGTGGACGGAATGATGGAAATGATGGAGAAGCCAGGAAAGAAAATTCGTTATTGAGGAAAACTGGGAGTCCAAAGCTTGCTCTCGTAGCTCTGTGGGAGAGATATTTAGATTGAGGCTCTAGGAATTGTCCATGTGGCACACACCAAAGTCGGGCTGGTCTGAAGCCCAGAGCACGTTCCAGGGTGGTTCACACACTGTGCCAGAGGATGTCAATGTAGGACACACTAAACCAGCCTTTTCTGCTGAGGTAAGGATTCGACAACAGTAAAGCACTTATAAAGGAGAAAGCACACTGGTTGCAATTGACTAATAGAGCATCAAGCAATCTTCACTTTCACTAGTGGTGGATATGAAAGCAAGAATGCAACGTGAGCGTGTTCTTGGAGGTAACCTTTGGATATTGAGCTTGGTGATAAGAACTGTATTTAATCATTTTAGCCTTTATCTCTCTTGTCACTCTTCTCTTTCCAAGCACATGCCTTGGGATAGCTTTTTCTCCCAGTATGATAAGGCAGGCCCAAACATGTGTCTTAGATATTACCATAAAACAACCTGTTCAGTAGAGATTAATAGGAAAGTTTGACCCTGCCAGCAACAGGACTTGTAGTATAACTTTGATTAGAATCAGAATCAGAAATCTTTTATATGTCCTGCAACGAGGAAATGTACATGATTACAACAGCAGATCATTTTAAAATGGCTAAGTATGCACCTGTTATTAATTAAACAGTAAGTAAAAAACTTCAACAAAATAGCAGATACTATGTACACCATGGTAAAAAAAAAAGATGAAGCAGTATATTTGTTTTTAAGAAAAGTGACAAAAAACTAATAGGAAATAATACAAATAATGAAATTGCAGCAGGGTATACTGCACTTGTATGTATATTGCACAAAGTGTTATATTTTCAGACAATTTTAGTGTACATCAGAGTACAGGTGGGAAGTAGTGGAGTACAAAATACTTTGTTACTTTACTTAAGTACATTTTTCTGGTAACAGTACTTTACTCCACTACTTGTTTTTCTGACGACTTTTTACTTTTACTTCTTACATTTTCAAAACAGGTTTGTTAGTTTAGTTTTAATCTGCGTTTCATTACATTTATTAGAGCACTTTTCCGATTGGTCAAAGTGCTTTACATGACATTATTACACATATCAGACATGTAAAAGTGAGTACAGCGAAATAAGGTGAAGTGTCTTGCCCAAGGACACAAAGTAATGGGTACTTTTTACTTTAGTGCATTTCGAAGCTCACACTTCTTTATTTTTACTTGAGTAAAGAAGTGCAGTCAGTACTTCTACTTTTACCAGAGTATTTTTAAACACGAGTATCTGTACTTCTACTTGAGTAAAGGATGTGTGTACTTTTGCCATATCTGCATCAGATGTATTCCAGGTTCTTAGAAGGGGTTAAGTATCAGGGACAGGGGGAGAGGACTTCAGAGTGTGTTTGGGCAGAGGCTGTGTCACTAGGGTGTCTCAGAAAATGTCAATTCTCCAGCCGTAACTGCCTGTAAATCTTCAGTGTCAGACATCAGTTTGAACCACTTCCATAAAGTTGGCTGATTTACAAAACGTTTTTAAAGACTCTCTGTGAATAGGCTTCTCTTTCAAAATAGTACTATAACCATGTGCCGAAACCACAGCTATGCATTAACAGAAACATGCTTTTCATCAAAAAGCAACAGTGGCTTTGACTCCCGGGACGATTTGTTCTGCTTCCCAAAATCAAAAGTAAAATCAACATTTAGTGTTCCCACTGGCTCCTTTAGGTTGCTGCTGAACAAAGTGCCTAAGATGCTGCCAAGGGCAAGTGTGCTAGCAAAGAAGTGGGTCTGTCACTTGAAATAAAGTAAGTCATTTGTTTCAAGGCATGAGTTCTGCCAGTCACTGGAAAACGACCCATGGTTCTTCTCTCTGCCAACCTCGGGGGTGCACACTCATTGCTCCCAGAATGCCGAGGTGCCAGAAGAGCTGATGTCCTGCAGCACAGGGGCTCCAAGCTGTCTGCATGGACCCAGCCCTTTGACATTACTCATGGCTTTGAGATGCTTTATTTCAGATGCTTTAAATGACTGACATCAGAGTGGTAGAGCAGT
Organism: Notothenia rossii; assembly: GCF_949606895.1. Taxonomy (NCBI): domain Eukaryota; kingdom Metazoa; phylum Chordata; class Actinopteri; order Perciformes; family Nototheniidae; genus Notothenia; species Notothenia rossii. The sequence continues at coordinate 70,897,962 of NC_136909.1, forward strand.
CAAAAAAAGGAGAGAATTTTCAAGTGGAAAAGAGAAAGTTTTCCCATGCAGCAGTAATTACACGTTTGCACATTTGCTCAAATACAGGCTCACTCTTGAGGGAAACAATACGAAACTCCAGTTTTCACAGAAAGTATGTTTCCAAAAAACGTCCAGGGTGTCAGAGCGAGGCTTGTTTCCACTTAGGTTTTGATGGCACCGGTGTGAAACTGGGAACAGATGCATCGGGTCTCATTAAATCAGGTTGTGAAGTCTTGGCCTTGCAGTAACCTTGCACAAAAACAAAGCCAGACAGTGCCGATAGGTGCAGGCTCTGATTTATCGGACTTGAAAAAATAAACTCGGATCAAATACAGCCTTCATATCTTTTGGAAAGTTGGGTCAATCAAGATAGTCCTTACTTTCCTTTGCTTTGAGATAAATCACATGTCTTGTGTTTCAAATGGTGTATCCAAGAATGCAAGAATCCATGAAATAGTTATATTTGGGAAGCTTTGTTGGCTGTGCATGGTGATTCTGGGGCTAAATCAACACAACAGGAGGTAATGTGTCACCAAAGAAGCTTTAATATTGGGCCTGGCCAACTATTTCTATTTCTTAATAGGCCCTTAAATCCTACTAAAGACATCCACTATCCAGGTCACAGAGAGGTAAAACTGAACAATTTGGAATGGAAAAATAATCTGACATCACTTGGTTTGCCATGCACAGCCTAACACGCCGTGTTTCAAATCCAAAAGTTTGTGACAGACTGAAAAAGTGCAGCTGCAGACCAGAGAGGCCATGCTCAGTGATGGCTGCAGGGGGCATGTAGAAGAGTGTCAGAGCTGTTGGCACATAAAGACCTTTCAAACTGTCCAAACATCATGTTACACTTCACCTGAAACATCAACGCCAAACCTGCATCTTGCTGAATCGTCACAAATAAATCAATATTGAATTTAACCGAACACACTAGTTAGCACTTATAATCAGTGTACGATATGATTGCATGTTTCAAGTTTCTTTTAATGTATTTGTCAACAATTGTATTTTTTTCTATTAATTATTGTAACTGGTGTTTACAGTTAATGAATGCTTTATGGCACAGTGTTATTTATTAGCACGATTAAAAACATGGACAAATTCTTACATTTATTACAAATCATTCACATGTGGTTTAACACAGCTTTTGAATGTTTTCATAAACTCATGAAGACATGAGAAGTTTTAAGGTTAATTGTTGACTGTTAAAATAATAGCACATTTGATTATCTCAATGTCGACTTATTAAAAATATTTTTTTCAGAGTTTTCAGCTTCATCTCACGGCATCAGTGGATAACATCTGCTCGCAGGAAGTATTTATAATACAAATTAATCATAATGTAAAATATCTAAAGTATAACTACTTTGTATTTTATATTCGTTGTTTTCAAGATTACATCTTTTTGTATACTGTCATGTTCAGTATCTCTTCATACACCAAGAACATGGTGAGTTTATAACACTTATTATAACCTTTTTTCAATAAGATATACAAACAAAAATCCAACAGTAAACACATTGACCCTTATCTTATAAAGAAAACCAATCGAAGTTTCCAAAGCTCATTTACATGACAAATGCACATTACCAATAAGTAAATCATTATATCCGGTTAAACCTACAAGTTGTATTCAACTAACTTAGTGAACCTGAGGGATCATCACGGAAGGAGATGAAGGTAGAACTGCATCTGCTCTTTAGAAGCATGACTACAATGCTACAAGCTCCCCTCCCTTTTTTCACCAGTGGAAACAAGCGATCACCATATCCTTTTACATCTCCGATGGCTTTTTCAGCCATGTTGCGCTCTGCTGTAATGGAACATACCCTCGTGAAAATACACATGGCAAGCTGTTTGAAGATATCAGCCATTCTCTCCATTCTTTCTTTATTTGTCACTTTCCCATTACAGAACTGCTGAAGAATCCAAGCTTTCCACTCTTTGTGCCAAATATTGTAGAGAAGCAAATTAAATATCTTACATTTTACCTTATTCTTTTTAACTAAAACCTAGATCTGTGGTTGTCTTGTTTGCTTTGATTTCATCTTACAATTGCAAAGAAAATTATTTATATTTGGCGTATATAAGCGTTGCAATCTTATTCTGAAGGAACGTTTTTTATTTAAATAAGGCTGAATTTCAATGATACCTTTTACAGTAAGGAAATTAGGCATTATTGATTTTGAGGGCGGGTCTGCTGCTTCTGCATACGTTCTATAACCATAATTTCAGCGCTGAAAGAAATGCAAAATAAAAACGTCTGGGACTTTAAAGGTAGGGTAGGTAATTCACTTCAGAAACACTTTTTGTTATATTCAATGGAATGCTCTTAACATCCCGATAGCAGTGAATAAATGAAATGCTTTGACAATAAATATATACAAATATTTCATGGCCTACCTGCCTGTCAGCCTTCCATCTCGTACACAAACTTATCTCGTGACCTCATTGGTCATGTGCACGTTCGTATGTGTTGGAGGAGGGGCTCTGTAAGGAAGTCTGAAGGAAGGGGCAGATTTTTTTCGGTTGTGTACTTTCAAATTCTAGCGCACTCGAGCTGGTTTCTCCATTCTTACCTACCTTTAATCAGTTTGGGCTTTAAGTGATAAGAACCAAGACAGCCATTAAACTGACCTTATCTTTTTCCATGTGTCCTCAACAGACTTGCATTTGCTATGCCAACCCTTCAGCTTACTGTGTGTTGATTAATTGAGTAAGAAAATGTAGGAAATTGTTGCATTTCTCAACATGGTCTTTGTCTGCTCCAATTCTTCGCACAGGCTCACCAACATTGGTCAATAAAAGATTGGACACATTTTTCCTGGTCTGATGAGTCTCGATTTCTGCTGCGACATTCATGGATCAGGATCAGAGTTTGTCGTAAACAACATGAATCCTGCCTTGTCTCAGCGGTTCAGGCTGGTGGTGGTGGTGTCATGGCGTGGGGGATATTTTCTTGGCATACTTAGTACCAATCGAGCATAGTTTAAAATCCAGCCTGCCTGAGTATAGTTTCTGACCATGTCCATCCTTACATGACAACAGTGTGACATGACACTGAGTTCACTGTACTCAAATGGCCTCCACAGTCACCAGATCTAAATCCTATAGAGCACCTTATGGATGTGGTGGAACGAGAGATTCGCATCATGGATCTGCATGCAACCAATCTGCAGCAACTTCGTGATGCTATCATGTCAATATGGACATTACAGATATATATATATTCCCACTTCTATCAGAGGGTTGTTGACTGCACATGTTCAGAAGCTGTTGGCATGTCTTAAACAATGTCAGAATGTGTGCGATGATAAAGCTGTTTGGAAAAAACATGAAGGTCTTGTTATGCTTGTCGGAGCAGTTGAAATGGCACTGTTGACTTCAGTCATTTGTCATAAAACTGACAGAAATCTACGGGGCACTTTATCTGGTATTATTATTAAGTATTAACCTTGTTCACTGCCGCATGTATCACATTCTACACAGACACGATGAGAATGAAATATTACAAGTATAATTCCTTTTGAATTACACTAAAATCACAAACTACCTCTCACATTGACTATGGTTCTGCACATATGACCTCATGTTGAATCACGTACTCATTCCTTAGCATTCAAATCCCCATTGTGACATCTGTCAGGAGGCCGGAGTAAAGGTTGAATAAGAGGACTTGTGATGGCCAAACCACGAAGCATCCTAATCTTCTTCACCGTGGCGATGGCATTACATCAAATACTTCACTCAGGCCAATGCTTTTTGGCACCTGGGTCAGGACTCATGCGAGGGCCCCAGAGTGCCGCAGAGCAGGTGTCTCCAGAAAGCCCCCTCGGTGTTTCCCTGACAGTCGGACGTGTCGGGGGGCCACAGGTATTCTGCCTGAGGAGCGAAGTCCTGGGGGAAACAGACAGTGTAAACATCAGGATCTCATTACTGGCTGCACATACACACTGTGTCATACATTTAAGGCCCAGGGCTATGTTGTCACTTTTTCTGATGAGAACTTTTTTCCTATATGTCCTACATGCATGCATTCAGAAAATCTGAGCACATTATCTCCTTTCATGACATTCCACCATGCAGTCATTCAAAAAGGACTTAATCAGATTTAGCGCCTTCTTTACTAAAGCCTGCTCAAAACTTAAATGAATGCAGCAGGTCAGAGTTCTTCCTGATTTATTCAGACCATTTGCACTAATGTAGTCGGTCACATTTTTCCAGCCAGAATAATAACAGATTTAGCTGACTGTGCTGTCTGCTCAAATCATTTGCCTCAGGCTTGTTGTGCAGCTGCATTTTGAGTTCCAAACATGGCTATAATCTCTCCCTCAATCTTTTGAAGCAGATTTTACTGCTGTTACTGAGTTGGACATTGTACGAAACTGAATAAATTCATTTTATTTTTATATTCGGGATTGTGGGAAACGGAATTTTGATCCCTCTTTCTGTACACACAAACTGAAAGATTGACAATAAAGTTGCCTTTGACTTTGTTTTATGAGGAACATAGGCTAAACATCTCACATTGAAACCCACATAGTTAGCCATTAGCTTAACGAGTTGTGTGGAGGGGTTGAATGAGTGTTCATTTGTTTTGGGGTAAAAAAGAATCACAGCAAGTCACAGCCTACTGACGCACTAATAGCTCATGAATCACACTTATGCAGTGATTTTACTTAATCCTCGGTGCATTCTTTATTCAGCATGCTCATCCAAATTGCCCCTGTGTTGCTCGGCCAAAAGTATACTTCTTCCTGGCTGAGAGCTGTTGGCTTTGGCCCCTGCTTCAACCTGATGACAAAAAACATTTCAGCTGCTGCCACTGTTTTTTTAAAAGAGAAACTGATAAATTTCCAGGAACAAGCATTTGTGAGTGACAATTGGTCTCGGACTTCTTAGGGGATAACATATTTTTGCTAGTCTAGCGCGGATGTTTTGGTGCCGAGTGTGCAAACTTTCCCACACCGAAGAAAGTTGCAGTCCAGCTTGATTACATCTGGACTTTAGTTTGATCTAGCAAGGAAGCTTTTTTAAATTATTTTTTATAGCCTCTCTGCTTGATTTACTGGTGGACGATAAATAAGAGTAGGGGGGATGTCATGCAACAAATGTCCGGAGCTGCACTCCAACTCACGCCATTACTCTTATATGGTATCAAATTGCCTGCTGTACCAGGGCAACTTGAACAGAAACACATAACTCACTTAATGAAAGCTGACATTTCTTGGAAAGGGGTAACTTCTTGTGGTGAGGTGCCCCCCACCCACATCTTTGAATCCAGTAACCTCATATCAACGGCACTTTTCCACTAAAGAGCCAGGGAAATGTAAATGAGACACTCTCCTCCCTGGCTACCCACATTGGTCGGAGGCTCACTGATGGTTAGTCATTTCTCTTCAACAACCAATTCCAAGATGTATGTTTGCACTGTGATTTACATTTTCCATTTAGCGCATGCTCGCATGTACTTGCCTCTTGCACAGTGGGCTATATCCTGCAGTGGTTCAGCTGATACAGTTATTTTAAGAAAGATATTAAATGGTTATTTCAGTTTATATTTATCATGCAATTATTCATTAATTCCTTAACCCATGTCTCATAACATAATGGTTAAAGTCCCCCACCTCCTATGAGACTCAAAGCTGATGTGGGATATTTTAAAAGATAAATAACGTCAGAAATGCAGAACGCATTTCAAACATCATCTCAAGCGTCATTTGTTATATCAGATTTACTGCTCTGTTTTCTCTGCAAACATGAGGGCTCTTAAAGCCAAAAGAAGATAACATACTGTGATTTAAGGCTCGAGCTAACTGCATAAACATAACCTTTGATACGCTGTAGCTGTGAGCTGAGTACAAGGTAGCAACATTTGGTTTATTTTGTTTGTTTATTTCATTTATTGTCAGACTTACTTTTGAACTTTCTTTTTTATATGACTGTCTTTCTTTTTTGGGATGCTGTTTATAAAAAAAAACATTATTTCATAATAAAACTAGTGCCAGGTTAAAGATCCTTTGACATGTTACATCTTCTAAAGCAGGGGTGGGGAACCTTTTTTGTCTCAAGGGCCATTTCAATTTTTACAATATCCTCAGAGGGCCATACAAATTATTGACCTCTCCTTAAAAAAACTAAAATCACAGCCCATTCATTTTGCCTTTCTTTCATACTGTGCAAAGAAAAAGCAACCTCTTAATCCAGATATCTTACCATGACTCACGTGCACGGTTGTGGCATGATCACCAAAACAGAAAGATATTGGACACAAGATGTGTGCAACTGCAAATGTATTGTATGGGGGGGGACCTAACCTCCTCTAGGGGGGTCCGGGGGGCATGCTCCCCCAGGAAGATTTTTTTTAAAAGTTGAAGTTAAAAGCATCAATCTGGTGCACTTTAAGAGCAACATTAGGAGATCTATGGATACATCTCTCAACATCCATATGAAACAGAACTGTAAGCAGATATTTATTTTTTCTTTATGGATATTTTACAAATCACTCCTTTCAAACTGTATTCTTGTTTATTAATAACAACTTTTTTTTACTGTCATATAGTATTTTATACTTGTTTACTTTATTCTCTTATTTTTTTTATAACTATAATGATAATATAAAGATATGCCTTTACCTCACTGGTTGTAGAAAAAGCTTCTTATATTTGTTAGCATAGCTAGCTAACCAGATGCTAATAACAACAAAGTTATTGACTGTATGATCAGTATGACAGATGAACAGATCGCCACTGGGCTTACAACTAAGACACAGCCACGCAAAAACAGCGGCATGTGTACGGCTCCTTATGGGCTGTCTATATGGCGCTGCTTATGGGTACTGCCATTTTTGGAAGTGCCGGAGTGGCGTTCTGGTGCTCTCCGTCAGAACTGCACCCCTATCAGACGAGACATATACCACGTGATGACACGTTAGGCTCGTGTTGTGTTCAAGGACCCTGATCTTGGCTAGGAAAAACAGGCACTCACTTGTTTAATTTTTTTGCGGTCTAGATTTCTCTAATTTTTTTCTTTTTTGCGTGTGTTTATAAGTTATCTCGAAGGCCGTACCAAATTGTCTCGCAGGCCGTATACAGCCCGGGGGCCTGAGGTTCCCCACCCCTGTTCTAAAGTCTACAAAAAGATAAGAAAAAAAGGGTGGGTTTATGTAGTTTTTTCTCTAAACTTGAACTACAATGTGCCGAAAGATTATAATGTTATATTTGTTATTACGTGAACAAAAATCTTCCTGCCTAAAAACGTGTTGTAAAGCAACTAAGTACATTTACTCAAGTACAATTTTTTGCTACTTTGTACTTCTGCTTCACTACAATTCAAAGGTAAATCGTGTACTTTTACCCCACTACATTTATTTAATACCGTTAGTTACTTTGCAGATTTGGATTAATGATGTAAAATATAAATAACACTCAAATAAGACTTTAGTTACACCTGGAGTAACATTCACTTGTGCTACTCGATACTGAACACATTATCTTATGTCTTAAGAGAAAGTAAGAGCTTTTAGTCCACATAACGACTAAAGAATGTAACCTGCTTGAATAAATTACATTTAAAGGGTTTCTTTGTATACTTATCACAACAAACTTGCTCATAGTAAACTTTATTGCACAAAAAGTTAATCCTTCAATTGTCTCCAACTTTAATTAAATCAAGTAATTAAGATTAACAACCCATGCTTCGTGTAATATCGTTATTAAGCTTAACTTAATAAAACACTTACTCTTGGCTAATCTAAATGGCTAATTATTTGTCAAGTGTGTGCATGAAAGTCAGTTGGACATACATCAGTGTTGACTTTTCCTACCTTGTAAAGGTGAAATGGAAAAATAGCAACCACATGTATTCACATTTATTGTAATTCTTCCAGCTGAAAGTGCTTCATCACTTTTGAGGCTGTAAAGTGACTTGCACATATACTTACTGAACATTATTCCCATGAGCCCCTTTATACTCTTGTCTTTTGGATTTGAACATATAGGGGTTCCTGAGCTACTTTACTGTATGTTTGGACCTCTGTCGAGAGGCATGTCCTCTCTTCAAGGTTATTTGGTCATAAAGGACATGAGGGCTAAAGCAGTATGGGACCTGTAAAAAGAGAGCTTCTCAGCGGCCCCTTAAGGTGGAACGGCCACGGGGCCCCACCTCCTTTCAGGGGTATCTGAGTTACATGGGGGGGGAAATCAAATACTGTTTGCTTTGCATTGGAGGTTGAATAGATAATTTAACACAACAACAACAAAACAGTAACATGTTAAACTGATCTGTTACAGTATGTGGCACAGGGAAATGTTTTCTGTTTTTCTCATCAAAGAGAGTGTTCAATGTATCTGTATTTCCCTCTGGAGTTGGCAAGAGGAAATTGTTTGACATTGTTTTGTGGTCAAATTAAACTATTAAACACTTACATTGAATGTCTGGGGCTCAACAAGATTAATGATGTGTCCACATATCTTACTATCAGTTGAGTAATGGTAGTTACTTCTGGAATAGGAAAAGGGGTGATATGTATACCTATATATATTTGTGTAACCTATATAAAACTGATTGGTGTCTGAGTGCTTGACTCAGTTAATTGACTGCCTTTAATTTGGAGATCACTGTTCCTTTATCAATGTTTCCTTGCACATGCAATGAGTTACCAGCAGGGGGTACTGTCCGCCAACACAGCACTGCTTAACAGTCTTGCACAGAGTCTCCGATATAATGGCGATATATAATTTATATATAAAAAAAAGGCTTTTAACCATGAGCATAAACTTTATACAGTCTATGGTTGAACTGACAAGCGACTTTAATGCTTTGGTGACAGTTACCTATGAATTACTTAATAATAGACTACTTTGTTGTTACTATTATGAAAAAAACACCACTGCGCCAGTGTCGCTCCCAGTGTGACAGCCTCACGCTTTTCATGCTAGCAAATAAAGGCATCGAAGAGAAAGAAAAACTCAAAAAAGGTCTCCCTTTGTCTCACATTGTGGTACACAGAGTAATATCATCAGCATCGATAACACATTTCGAGATGATGTGGCCTAGTTTTACGATAGTTTATGTTAAAAGGATTACCTGGGCCAAAATGCAAAACTTGGGCCACAAATTGCACTGACTATCCCTAGTTGAATGAACGCTGTAGTTAAAATGTAAACTTTGTTGTGTTATATCTTCACCATAGTAACAGATAGGATACGTTGACCAACTATTTTTTTCCCCACTATGTTTGGTTTTATCTCGCAGAGAATAGACGATCTTTGCAGCACCCGAAGGATTCTGCAGAGCTCTCTCTACACTGGGTCCAGCCAGGCAGGGGCGGACTGCGACTAAAAATCAGCCCGGGAAACTCGACCGGCCGACCGGCCCAACTCGGTACCACTAGTCTATTGTCAACGGGAGGGTGGGGGCTATTGAATTGTCCGACTGGGCCAGGCGTGGCTTCTTTCAGATGGGTGTGGTAATTTATGAGAGGTTTTATTTCTAAAGTTGTTGCTCAATGAACCTTGACTCAAAGGAGAATAAGTGTTGGTCCGAGAGGTATGGTTGAAGGTCTCTGAGGAAGGCAGCCCCGTGATCAAGGTAAATGTCAAGTGTCACAGAATAATTTAAGGTGTGTGTCTGTTTGTTATAGGCCTAGGTGAGTAATAACTTGACTTTTTCCAAACGCACGTCTGTTGAAATAACCCATGTGCTTGTTTGCATTTTACTGCTTGCTCAGATTTATTTCCATCTAATGACCCCCTTCTTGTAGAGTAAATTCAGCTTGAAGATTGTAAATGTTACTGGATTATTGCTAGTTACTCTGCATAGCCTGTGTTTAGTCAAAGTCAACTGTATTGAACCATCATAAACAATTGATGGCAAATAATGATAGTCCTTTGTGTGGAAATGGGAAATGTGACCTTCTTATGACCTTCAATATGATTGGCCTGACCCTAAAACACAGCATGATTATACGTTCATACTGCCTTGACTTTAAGGAAATGATAACAACACAACAATTATTAGAAATAGTCTATATTAAATTGCAACGTATCCCTGAAAAGGTCACTGTCAAAAATACTTTTTCTCCCCTGTCATTGGCTGTTCATGGACAGTCCAGCTCAAAGGCTCCATTGAGCAACTGCAACGAGGCAGTCCAGTGAAAGGAGTCCTTTATCTCAGTGGGTGTAGTGCTGCTGCTTTCACAGCCCACAGCAATATCGGCTGATCTCTGAATGATGAAATGTTTAATATGAGGTTGGGTGTGTCACATGAATAGGTCATTGCTTTTTTAATGCTTAAAGTTGTGCAACTTTACAGAAAAATGGGCCTCATTCAACTGCTGAAATCACAGTTCCTGATTCACCTCATCTTCTACTATGTGTTCCTGGCCAGCGGCCTCATTGTCAACCTGTTGCAGCTCTGTACTCTCCCTCTGTGGCTGGTCAGTAAGAAGCTGGCCCGCAAGATCAACATCAGACTGTGCTACTGCATCAGCAGCCGTGAGTATTGTTATGCTCTCTGACACATAAATGATGACTTTAGTCTGCTGACTGCTACAGCTTTTATTCTTTTCGGTGGTTAAATGGTTGCAACGATTTCAACTGCAATCTGCAGGATAATTTTCAAAAATGTAAAGAAACAGACAATCTTTGCTCACATACAGTAACCTAAACTTGTTTTATGTCATCGTTGATTGTCAGAGATGGTAGTGGCCCTGGAGTGGTGGTCTGGGACTGAATGCACGCTCTACACAGATCCAAAGAGTTATCCACTGTATGGAAATGAGAATGCAATTGCGGTTCTGAATCACTGTTCTGAAATCGACTTCCTGTGTGGCTGGACATTTTGTGAAAGATTTGGAGTACTTGGGGTAAGAGAAATATTTTGACCTCATCATTTTGTTTCATTATTTCAGTGGTATCCTTCAGTACCTTTACATTCTTCTTATTCCAGAGCTCAAAAGTGTTAGCCAAACAAGAGTTGAGGTATTTACCTATTATTGGCTGGATGTGGTACTTCCTGGAGATCGTTTTCTGCAAGAGGAAGTGGGAAGAGGACCGGAGGACAGTGGCTGAAAGTCTTCAGAACCTCCATGATTACCCGGAAAAATTTTGGGTAAGTTTTCGGACTGTGGAAATGTTTATGTCAATTTAACAGAGATATTTTGAATTAGGCCATTAATAACAATTTATCTTCCCGGGGCTAGTTCTTGCTTTTCTGTGAAGGAACACGCTTTACCCCAAAGAAGCACGAGGTCAGCATGCAGGTGGCCGAGAGCAAAGGTTTACCCAAACTGAAGTATCATCTTCTACCCAGGACCAAAGGATTCTGGGTAACTGTTCAGAACCTCAGAGGAACTGGTTAGTGTCCATCATTGAGGAAGTGTAAAGTTAGAGATGCGACAATAAGTTGATGGGCAGGAAAATAATTTTGATAATTGATTAATTGTTCATTTCATTTTTCAATACATTAAATCAATAAATGAATGCGATGATTGAACAATAATTTGTTACAGAATCAGTTTCCACTAATAAATACCAAATACTGTTGGTGAATGCTTTAAGAGGGAAAGCCTGAGGGATTTGCAATTCAGATGAGTCGTACAGTAAACAATGTGTATTGTCTCTTGTAGCTGCAGCTGTGTACGATTGCACACTGAACTTCAGAAACAAAGAAGCGCCAACCTTACTTGATCTTCTTAACGGAAAGAAATATCACGCAGACTTATATGTGAGGTACAAATAAATGTTTTTGCTACATATAATTTCCCATTTACTGGTGTTATTTATTGGACATATCTGACTTCCCTTCTTCCTTGCAGGAGGATCCCTCTGGAGTTGATCCCAGAAGATGAGGCAGAGTGTGCTGCGTGGCTCCACAAACTCTACCAGGAGAAGGTAAGAGTGTTTTAAACATTGCAGTTAAGCCTAAGAGCCTTGAGTTTTGACAATTTTAAGTCTTTTAAAAGTATGTGTTTTTTTTTATAAATGTTTACATGGACTGCCCCCCTCCCCTCCCTTAGGGGAATTCATCCACAAAAAACTCACTGGACGCTGCACTAGGTCAGAAACTAGAGGAGACTGTGAAGTCCATCGTAGACGGACCACTTTTGGACAAAATGTACTTTCCATTAAAGGCAGCTCATTGTGGAATAGCCTCCCAACTGAGATACGGGATTGTCCCACTCTCAATAGTTTCAAAGGTCAACTCAAAGAATGGTTGAGAAACAACCAGACGTGCAATCACCGCTAAATGAACTTTAACACAGAGGTATCTCCTCTTGCACTCAGTGGCGGTGCCAGAGTATTTTTCTTGGGTAATCTATGGTATGGCTAACCCATACAGTGGTGGGGCTCAAGTCAGTATTTGCGATGTAATTACATACACGCTATATCGCCCCCCTTGACAGTAAAACGCCACGCGTGAGGTTTAGATTATTTCCCTGTCTCAATCCAAATTGAACTGTATGAAATGAAAAGGCGCATTTGTCTTGTAGTAAATATAATCTATTACTACACAACATATTTAAAAAAAATGAATGCCATTTTTGTTTTTTGTTACTTTGTTCTGAAAGCTGAACCTGCTGCTCCTCACAGAGAGAAGAGGCTGTGTGAATTACTTTACATTGTGGATAAGAGTGGATAGCGCCCATTGTTCTGTGTGTCAAAATTAAAGACAGCCCACACACCTATCAATCATCAAACCGTGGGGTCTTATTTCATTACATGTTGATTTCTATCAACACGTAATGTTGTATCACGCCGTTATCGTGATTCTGATTGGCCAGAAGACATTATCAAAGATGTTTTATTGAGAAGACGATCACTACGTGACAAACGTTTTCAAAACCGTTTCTGGTCTTCGGTATTTCCAGACAAGTGGCTACTGAAATCAATCTGCTGTCTGTGCAATTTACTCCGCGCGAGTTGGCGGACTTTATTTTGCTTACTTTGACATCATTTTTCATGGTGGGGCTAAGGTGGGGCTAAGCCATTTCTTGGCATGGCTGTAGCCTACCCCAGCCACACCCTGGCGCCGCCACTGCTTGCACTTTATGCATCTCTTGTATCATCTCTTGCACTTAATATGTCGCTGCTGCTATAGTGTACTGCCATGTGGTAAATGCTTGTGTGCAGTGGCGTGCACAGACATGTATAGGGGCAGGTGCTCAAGAGAAAAAAAAAGGGCACCTTCTGAGTCGTCGTGGCGACGTGCGGGCGCCGAAATTGTGTGCTCCGAAATTGTGCGCTCCGAAATTGTGCGCTCCTAAATTGTGCGCGAAAATTTGCCGGATAATGGCGGATTTTGTTAGTTTCTTTTCGGTTTTTGGTTACTTTACTTCGGTTTTAGGGTTAGGGTTAGGTTAGGGTTATGTTATTTAATTCTTAGTTTTCCCTGATTTTACTTATTTATTATCAAAAAATTAATTATTTTAACATTTATTTTTATTATTCTCAATGACCTAGTCGGGTCCAATCGAAGCTAGGGGGGGAACGAAACCCCCCCCCCCCCCCCCGGGATTGACGCCCCTGGTGGAACCGCCGGCTAGTGTGAGATTTATTAAAGGCACATCTTGTATGTCGTAATTGCATATATATTTATTTCAATAACCATAAGCTGTCTGATGCAGATGTTTATAATATTCAACAGGTTGGTTTCTGGTAAATTATTGCAACAATTTAAATAAGCAACAACAGAACAAACAAAGATTGCAGTGCCACATTGTGCATGCATGCTTTAGTGTCTATGAAATAAATAACTGACTAAATAATTACTTGAGTGAGCATTGATTGATTGACTAAATACTTTGTTAACAAGTTACTTTTAAGACCTTTTTAATACCTCAGAAATAAATAAAATGAAATGAAAAAATGGCATTACTGCATCAAAAGTAATCAACAAACCACTATAAAAACTGGTCAAACATTGGCCAAATTTTCAAATAATATAAGAAAGCCATCTACAAGCTCACAATGCCACGCAATGCGAGATCTGCTATTTTCAAAAAAGCACAACGAGACTACAAGCTCACAATGCCACGCAATGCGAGATCTGCTATTTAAAAAAAGTGCACAACGAGACTAAATGGATTGATGCAAGAAAATAAGTGAAGTTATAGTTTAGTTTGGCATCTGATTTAGGGGATTAAACAATACACTCGTTGTATTTGTTACCTGGTGGTTACTTACTTGGTCGTCACTAGGGCACTTTTAATCGTGTTGCTGCGTGCTGCTGCACCACACACCCGCCGTGGCCTGTCTGACTGACTGTCTGCTCTGCGCGCTGCGCGTTCACGTTGAAAGCAGGGAAGGGATGGGCTGCAGCCAGTGCACGTACGGGAGTGCCGCGGGGCACGTGTGTGGGTGTCTGACAAAATTACAACGCGCATTTGGGGCATTGTTGTATATATTAGAAGCTTTTAATCCAGAATTGATCGATGTTACCATGAGCCACATACAGTACACTGTAAAAAAAAAAAAAAAAAACTAAAAAACGAACTTTCAAACGGGCACATTGCTGTCCAGAGGGCAAAACGGGCAGGTGCTCAAGCACTACCTAGAGCAGGGGTCACCAACCTTTTTCAATCAATCAATCAATCAATGTTTATTTATATAGCCCAATATCACAAATGTTACATTTGTCTCAGTGGACTTCACAGTTTGTACAGAATATCAGTATGACAATACGACACCCTCTGTCCTTAGACCCTCACATCGTACAAGGAAAAACTTCCAGAGAAAACCCCACAGTTTAAAGGGAAAAATGGGAGAAACCTCAGGGAGAGCAACAGAGGAGGGATCCCTCTCCCAGGACGGACAGACGTGCAATAGATGCCGTGTATAAATTGTCACCGAGGGCTACTTCAAGGGTACTGAGTAATACGAAGGGCTACTTGTTTGATACAAACTTCCTGAATAACATAATTGCGGTTCACCTTTAATGATAATATTATTATTAATAATAATCAGAATACATATTAATTTACTGTATGTGAAGGACTGTCTGATCACATGTTAATGTTAATTATTCCTCACAATAATTATTAACAATGATTTACCATTGCTATAGCAACCCCATTGTTTTGTTATGAAAATGCATCTATATTTATACACATTCTCGCGAGATCTATCAGGGGTCGTTGTAATGCTGCGTTCACACCGGACGCGACTTCGCTCTAATCGCTTGAGTTTCACCGCTGCTGCCAGCTGTGTTTACTCGCATCATTCAAACAAGACGCGCTGGCTCGGGAGCTACAACTACAACAAAATGAACATATTTTACCGTGATTAAATTGTAATACACGTTTCTAAATGATGCCGAAGTAACAACATACTGATACCGTTTAGTAAAAACCATGAATTAATGCTTGACAAGTCTGCAGACAAGACGGCAGGCGAAAAACCTTTTAAAATGCTTGTTTTCTGAATGGAGATTGGGTCGACCAGGCTAAGCTAACGTTGTATATGCTCATTCCACACTCATAACAACGGCCTACAGACATAAATAAACCAGCGACTGTATTCGCAATGACACAGACAGTCTGTGGTTTGTACTTGTTTAACTTTTGTCCAGTTTCTGAAAAGATATGAGGAGCTGTGACCTCTGTTTGCTAACTGCTAACAGCTAACTGCTGATGTTTTCTGGTTGAACGTCAGTGGCAGACTGAGATCCTCACCACTGCTGTGTGTGTGTGTGTGTGTGTGTGTGTGTGTGTGTGTGTGTGTGTGTGTGTGTGTGTGTGTGTGTGTGTGTGTGTGTGTGTGTGTGTGTGTGTGTGTGTGTGTGTGTGTGTGTGTGTGATGAGGCCCATGATCGTAGCTGCTCATGCTAGCTTGTCTCAGCTAAAGGTGGAACGGTGATTTGGTGCGTGGAGTTCAACTCTGAACTTATCTGGGGTCAGAGTTCAATTTCACGCACCAAATCTCCATTTCACTTACATATGTACATACAAAATGTGTGCTTTTAAAATGTTGTATTCAATATTGTCATTTTAAAAATTAAAAATGTATTCAATCATTTTTTTAGACGGAGCTCCATGGTGAGTTGTGCTATTTTTAGAACATGCACGCGGGCGACCAATTTCCCCCCTGCGGGCGACTTAGTGCCTGCGGGCACCGCGTTGGCTACCCCTGGTCTAGATCATTATGTAATCTGGCTAAAGTGTTAAATTTTCTGATAACATTTTGGCTACTCCTTATCTGTAGAGAAACTGATAGCTATGTGATAATGTTCTTTTATTTTGGACTTTGATATTGAGCTGTGTTTGCATCAACGTGTCAACAGGATAGCTTTCAGGAACACTACACAGAGAAAGGATGTTTCCCCGGGCCCACAGTGACCCATCAATGCCGACCCTGGGCTTTGATCAACTGGATTCTCTGGGCCTGCATGCTCCTCTACCCCCTCGGTCTGCTTCTGGTTCAACTGGTCAGCTCTGGATCCATACTGACCATTTTAGTCTCTATAACCGTCGCCTGTGCAGGTTGGTTTCATGCATTCAATGGAAAGTCATCCTGAAATGGGTATAAATGTCCTTTCCTCAATTTAACCAGCTCCTTCTTGTCCAAACGTTCCATAAAGCAGCAGATTTAACAACTCAAATGTAAGTCCCCTTTTTTGGAAACTATGATGTATCACTCTTGTGTGTCCCTCATAGCATTCAGGCATGTGCTCACACAGCAACGTGAATCAAAGTCCTTCTGAATAGGCCCACTGAGATGTTAATTGAGTCATGATACCTTAACAGAATGAGTTCACGAGGAAGGAACATGTTCGTGTCCACAGTACATTCACGTTTGTGGTTCAGGGTAAAATGACAAATTGTGTTTTCTTGAAAGAGACCAGCCCATCTTAAACATCAATACATTTATTAAAAAAACTGTCTTTTTCTCAAAGCTTTTTCAAAATGTGCACTCACTGCATCGTTTCTCCACAGCTTCCCTGGGAGTTCGCTGGATGATTGGCCAGACTGAGACTAAAAGAGGCTCAAGCTATGGGAATAAGGAAGTTCCTTCAAAGAACAACTAAAGACTCCTGGCGTGATCTGCGCTGCTTCTTTGCACAGCTCATCTGAGTGTTTGAACAACGCTTCGAAAGGACAAGTCCAACAAATGCAAACCTGCCCGAAGGCACAATGAGGTCAGGTCAGGACTCAAAGCTTTGCTGCTGAAGCTCAAGATCATGAAAACTGGACCCGGGGGGCGAACTTCTTTTGGTAAACTTGGTGATAGGAATATGAGGCGAGAACACAGTCAAAAGCAGGAAACTCAAACTGTAATTTTGATTAAACCAAGAATGGAATGGACTACTCTCTTTGATAGTAATTTAAAGCAGAAATCACATTTTAATGTTAGAACATTTTGACATTTCAATTTGTCTAAAAACACATTGCTTTATTAAAAGGGTTCTTACGCATGTGTCTATTGTCTCTGTTCATTTTAATTTTTCCTTAGTTTTTTTTATTGATTGATTTTCTTTTTTAGCAACCAGAGCCTATAATGTAGAGAAAGACTTAACATAACTGGGTCCTCTGAATGATCTATACAGCAGCCAGAAGAGTGATAGTTTATGTATTTTGAAAATTAGAATATTTGAAAGCTAGAAGCTTTAAAATAGATTCTGATTCATTTTAGCTGATTATACTCAGGCATCTGCAGGGTGAAATAATAATGACGCACGAGTTATCAACTGACTTACTGGTCACTCCCGTTTGGCTTGAGAAGGAAATCTATGTTTTTGCAATGTTGCTCAACAAAAACACTCCTCAGAGAGACAACTGAGCTACAATGAATCACTTCATGACAGAAAACAAGGGAGGCATTCACTTGGACAGTTAACCAGCCTCGGTCACTAAAGACTAAACAAACTTTAATCTTAAAATATATCAAAGATGTTTGCAAACCCTCAAATATCTGACAACAGCATTCGACTATTTGACATTGATCACTGCGTGAAACAGAAGATCGTCTGCACCTTTTCCTAAAGCTATGAAGCAATGATAGAAAAAGCAGTCATACCGGCATTGATACGTGCCAACATGTGCTGCTCATCCTCATCACCAGCATTAAACAACTTACACATATTCCATATTAGTTGTTGGACATTCATTCGAAAAAGAATGAAAATAGTGAACCCTGCTTTTTTTTCGGAACAGCTACAACTAGTGAACAGTAAATCAAATAATCAATCAGTGCATCGCTACCACAAACATGATAGTAAATAATACTTACTTTATTCAGATCCATAGATCTATGAATACCGGCATCCATTGCACAAGCAAATAACTCGTTGTAATTTTGTTCTATAAATGCTGTAAAAATAAAGTTTATTATTTTGGTCCAGCTAATCTCTGCACCCTCTTATTTAAGGAAATGTTTTCACACCCCATTTACCCAAAGGTTATTATTATAGAAGGATTTTAAAAGCTCTATAATTGATTAGTAAAATATATATTTACCAAATCTAAAGCACAATTGATAGGTTTTTAGATATGTCAACTCGAAATTAAACTACCTAGCCATTTGATAGCATTGTAATTATAAATAGCATTTTCAAGGTAGAAGAACACAAACACATTTCATTAAAAAAACAAAACGATTGGTTTATTAATATTGTTTGTACATAGCAAACACTGTAAGAGCAGCAGAGGACCAGAAGGTGTGTGTGTGTGTCGGTGTGTGTGTGTGGATGTGTTGTGTTCAGCAGCAGGGCGGGTTTTCCTCTTCGTTGGCTTCGCTCCGGTCACATGAACAGTGGCGAGCATTTGACTTGAACATTGCTCCAACTTGACATTTACTCCTCAGCAAAGGCAAAGAATAATACATTAAAAAATCCTTCCGAGTGCCAAATGACAAGAGATAAATTAATTAGAATATTTGGATGGTGTTCATTTCATCAAAGGTAAACCAGTGTCTCCTTCCTTTCAGCGAGGCTTACCACACATTCTTCCGCCTCTAGGAAAAACAAGATTCCTCCCTCCTCTTCTTAACTACCCCTTGGGTAAACAGTTTGAAAGTGCCATAGATTTGTCCCCCCCACCCATCCCCTCCCTATTTAAAAACAAAAAATGTATTCCTCAATGCCTTTTGAGAGGTCTCTTCACCAGTGAGAACAACAAATGTGGCAATAGTTACTTTACAATATTGTTTATACAAGAATTAAAGCCAATCCTATTCTTACAGTATGTACAATCCCAACCTTGCCCCTCCCCCCGAGACCATGTGTGGATAATGACACAGCGACGCTATCCTCCATAGGTCCAGTTGTCTTCTGAAATGATATTGTATTAGTTCCTCAGTTTAACTCCATGTGCCTTCAGCTGTCAGTTCCTCTTCTCCGCGTCCAGTTCTTTTTTTCTTTTCCAGACAGCGTGTACAGTAGTGCCGTCATTTGTAAACGTGGAAGCTGCAGAAGAGGGTCCATTCACTCTTCATCCGTACAAACCTAAAACAGACAAGAGATGCTGTAATGGGAGCTTTTTGGATGAACTGTTTTCCAAAACAATATCTTAAATGGAAGCGTTTTCACTTTAAAAGGGCTCCTATTATACCATTTTTAGATGCTTGCTATTGTAAACACACACCATATTTCTCCCGAAACACGCCGCACATTGTTTCTGATACAGCAACGTTTCTGATAGGGGACCATAGGGACGTGGGCGGGACCTTGCCGGGAGTTCAACGTAAAGCCAGCCCACATTTTAGTAATGTCGTCATGACCGCAGTAAATCTGGATCAGCTCCGTTGAACGCCCGATTTTTAGAGATGTGGGTACGTAGGAAAAGAGAAAGGTTTGTGTTTTCTGATCCTTTCTGTGTCTCCACACCGGGGACACATTTTATATATAAAAGACATCTAAAAGTGCACTTTGCATAATAGTTGACCTTTAAACATCAGTTCTGCTCTGTTCATTTAAGCCATTTTCTATAGCAGTGTCTCACCTTGACAAACGGGTGATCTAGCAGCATGCTAGCGGTCCATCGCCGTTTGGGTTCGCTCTCCAGACAGTGACCGAGGAAGTCTTTTCCCTCTGTGCTCAGCTTCTCCGGGATGGGGGGTTTGTGGCCCATGCCCACTTTGTACATGATCTGGAAGTTGTGCTCATACTCGTGCCAGGGCCTCTGCAGGTTGATATAAAAAGATTAGAACATAACATCATTTCCTTGTGGGTTTATTTTATTCTGTTTTTAGTAAAGGGAATTTCCTGAAGTAGTAAGAAAGGAGGACATTTACATTTAAGACCTATAGTAATAGATCCAAAATGTGTCTTTGACAAGCTTAACTAGCAGGTTTGGTAGCTTTTAGACGGCTATTTTTATCCAAAAATCCTCAACGGTTTTTCAACTTAGGGAGCGGCAGTTTTGCTAGAGGGCTAACAGCTCTGTGGATTGTGTCAGACAGCATCTCGCAATCAAAACATTTTAATTTAAAATGTTACATTTCACTTAACTCGACTGAAATACAATCCTTTCATGTGGACGCAACAGCTGATCAGCAATGCATCTTTTGTTTTCCATTATAATAATTATAACAGAGCAACAATAAACTCAATAAAAGTATTTCAGCCCTTCTTACTTAGCATACTTTATTTGCAGCATAGAAAACATCCTCAATAGGATCCAAGCTTTTTGAAATGTAGAGGATTTGTGCTTTTAAATTCAATAGCTTTATCAGCATGACCATAATTACATACAGTATTACTAAAGCTCTGTGTAATTGCAACATCCATACACAAATACATATTTGAAACCAATGCTAAATTCTTAACATAAGCAACAACATGTTTTTTGTTTTTTTCCCCATCACTCCTTACCTTTCCAGTCACCATCTCAATGAGAACGCAGCCCAAACTCCAGATGTCTGCTGCTCGACCGTGACCTTCGCCCTTTGCTCTGGTGATGACCTCAGGTGCCATGTATGCTAATTAAGACACAAAGAGTTATTAAACATTATGATTTATTTATCAGTGATAAAATAATATGCAGGGTTCAGATATATATTTCTATATAATTACATGATATCAATGGGGGAAAACATTGGGACATTTTATGTAAAAACGTATACCAAACAAATTAAACACAAAGGCGTATCAATGATATGATGTGGGTGGACATGGTAAAAGGGGAGAAAGTTAAAGATCAAGCCACAGTGACCCCTGGTGGTGGCAACCAGACACAAACATAATTTCTTACCTGCTGTTCCCAGAGTGCTGTTCACCTCCCCTGGCATGGTGTGAGTGTTGTTCCTCAACTTGACGGAACAGCCAAAGTCACCGAGCTTAATCAGGCCAGACGATGTCAAAAATATGTTGGCTCCTGGTATGATAAGAAAAGACAAAGTACATTTGGGTTAGAACATTCTCAGATCTATCAAAACTTTCTGCACTTCCAGAATCTGATTATGATCTGCTTTATTGTGAATTATTCACATATAATTAATTTGCTTTTGGTGTATTGGTGCATACTACTGTATAGAAACTGTAAGGAAATTAAATTAAATAAAACAGGAAAAATATACACATTTCATCAAATTATAGTAAATAGGAAAAATACTTTAAAAATATGTACAATATATCAGAATTAAAATAAATAAGATGGTCCAAGGAATGTGCAAAGTTTTACAGTATGAAGTTTAAAAAGAATATGCAATGTTCGGAGATGTAGTCCCAAAGACGTGCATTAATGTAGCGCATGTTAACGTTGTGCTGTGTGTGAAAAAGAAAAAAGAAAGAATGAAAAAGAGCATTTGACACTGACCCTTGATGTCCCGGTGGACGATGCCGTGTTCATGGAGCACGTTGATGGCTGTGATGGTCTGTTTGCTGTAGAGCCTGATTACGTGCTCCTGCAGCCCCAGTCTGGACACTTCCTCCAGCGTGCCCTCGTCACAGTACTCCATGAAGATGTACATCTCCTCCTGCAGGTGAGAGCATTACAACTTAGACCAAACTCCTTCAGTATACACCATGTGATGCTTCACAGAGATTAACATGTGCCTCTTACCCGGTGGAGCTCCACTCCGAAGTATCGCACCAGGTTTGGGTGTTTAATGCCTTCAAATATTTTCAGCTCATCTGCCGTCTCCTTGATTGTTTTGTGATCGTTTGGCTGGAAACGGATCTGGTTGAAAAAAAAAAAACAACTTTTAGAAATACCTGCAGATCTACTGATTATTTAAAAACCCTATTAATTAATGTTGCATACCTCCTTCATGGCCATCAGTTCACCGCTGTCCACGTTGATGCAGGTGTACACCTTCCCATACTGGCCCTCACCTGTTGCACACACAAACATTACATCATTGTCTGTGTGAGTGAAGACATAACACGCATCACAGGAAAAACTGATAAAAGGAAAAATCAGTAGTCAGCCGTACCTATTTTGTTGCCCCTCTGCCACTTGAACGTCACCTTCCTGAGTCCAACGTGCATGACATTATCGTAGGACTTCGGTGTGTGACATACTTGGCCGATAATGTTGCGCTGCTTCATCACACTGTAGCGCTTGTCCTCAAACTTTCGGATTGAGCGACGGACGGCCTCCATGGGGCTTTGCCGTGCGGCAGTGTCTGAGATTGGATACGGGGAACAAGATTTATTATTTTCATGTTGGAAAACATTCCCCATTAGGGTTAGTTTATTTATGTATTTCAGATACAAGGGCAATTCAAAGGGCTTCATATAGGCATTAACACATAATAGTGGCTAATGCATCTTCACTCTAGAGTCTCACCTTTGGACTGGCTGATAAAGGTGCGGAGCTCCCAGCTTCGCCGAGCAGCGCTGTTAGGGTCTGCCTTAGGATAGGTGGGTTCTGGGTAAATGACAGGAGAAAATTCAGCCGAAAGTAGGATTACTATGCACAATGTGGATCAATGCATAGCACTGATGCACCCACCTTCTCTGTCCTCTGTGGGGCTGGAGTGGCGGCTCAGAGATTTGAAATGCAACTCCGCTGCCACCGACGACAAACGGTCGTTCTCGTGGTAACTGGATCCCCTGCAGGAACATGAAAGAAACTGATGCAATACAGTGCTTCCATCAAAACCCCAGTCTGGGACCTTCACTGTTTAATGGCCAAATTAAGGATCAACGCAGAGTGCAATCCCTTCTGCCAAGATTGCACTTTATTTTTCATCATCTCAAAATGCCAAGCACTTAGAGAGTCGTTTACGTTTAATTAACTGTGGAAAATTAAAGAAATACAAGCGGCTGCTTTCTAAAAGCATCTTAATGATATGAGCCACTTTGACTTGAAAAGGGTGAGGGATCATCTTCCACTTGAGATGCTTTTGAGTAAAATATTCCTGGACTGAAAATTACATAAATACTGTAAATTGTATAAACAATCTCACCAATGAAATATTAAATAATTCCACGCAGGTTAGTCAGTATCAGGGAAACTAAATACAGATCAAATCTTCTGAACTTTCAAGAGATTAAGCCGAGTATGTTGTTGGAAGCCCATTAGCAGTCAGCATGCATCGGTCATTGCACAGCCTGAAAGGTTAGATCTCTAGAGAGCATGTTCTGATTTCATACACACACAGAAATAAGCCAGAAATATAATTGCAGCGAATCACCAGCATCAAAGCAGGACTGATGTTAATAGCACTAAAAAGCAGAGTGTCATAGCCCGCTCGTTTCATTGGAAGTACCGCGTTCTTTTTTCCCATTTTCACACCATGCACAACAATCGCATCCTCCTCATTTAACTCATAACAAAACTTGTGTAATGCTATTTGTCTGATTCTGTGACATTTAACAGAGCTTTTAAAAGCTACATTAGCACTTGGAAATACTGCTTATAATGTCCATTCTCAGGATTTTCTGATGAATTTTCTTTTGTAAAATCAATGCCGTGCCTTTTATTATGGATATTATCATAGCATATCATCTTCTCGAACTTAATTTAAGCTGTAGTAAGTCTATTAGTGATTTAAATGATTAGCACGGCCATGCTGGAAAGGCGCATCAGTGCATAAAATAACTAAAATAACATTTCAGGGATCGTAAAGGGAAATACTGCATTAAAAAACTAAAGGGGAATGGTTTGTTGTCCAAATATACTATTCGTTGAAACTTAAACTAACACTAAAACTACAAAAGATCAATGCAATTTCAAATGCATCTCTCTTTAGGATCAATATCATACACACAGTGTTTCATTATTGCTATATTTTGAAATACACTGTTGAATTTGAAGCAATCTCCTTCTTCAATTTTCAGAAGGCCTTTGTTTTTGTGTCTGGCTGTTTTTGGACAGCGGTTTCTAGCAGGTGACTTGGGGGGGGGGGGGGGGGGGGGGGGTAGCAAGGCTACCTGACGTCACCGGGGCTGCTGCTGGGTGCTTTGGTCTGGCTCTGTTCCCCCGGGCCCTGAGGGACGGGGCGGGGGCCGTTGGGGAACAGCTGGTTCCGGAGGTCGCAGGGGAGACTTCGAGAGCTGTGTGGTGAAAAAACAAACTGAGGATCTCTGCCTTGGGAGGAAAGGTGGGTTGAGTGGGATGTGGGACATGTTTGTGTGTGACTGGGTGGCTGGTTGGACTACATACGCACACACTCGCTCAGAAAGTACACAAATAAAAAATAAAAACCACCACTGACTTACAGAAAACACAAAAGCTCACATCAAACACAAGCTCATCAACTACAGCGCAAAAACATGAGTATGCATACAAAGCAAATGGGATGAAGCACAATGAGCCATGCAGGAAAGAGCACAGTTAGCAGACAGATTATTGTATAAGTATGTAACTGCAGGCACCTACCTGAAACCTTCAGCATTAGGGATAAACAGATTGGGGTTCGGTGGGTCACTATGGCAGCGAGGGACCTTTACAGGACGAGGACTATTCCTGGGAGCTGAAAAGAAAAACCCCAAATCCCTAATTTAGTCACTCCACCAACAAAAGGAAACCTAGTTCAAAGTTTGAGCGATATCTACAATGAAACACAGAACAAAAAAATATCATTAACTTTGCTGTAGAAAGCACTCGTGTGTTTATAACTGCATACATAGAGTAGTCAGGTGGATATCTTAACGTTTAAAAGTCACTGTATGGTGTTGCTTTTAACTCCATCCAGTTCACAGAAAGACATTCAGTTCTGAAAAAACTGTTCTACCTAAATTATTTTTCAATAAACACTACTTTTGTGTATTACTTATATTTAAATTTGTTTTTAAATGGTAGTAGGATTTCCATTCTGCAGATGATCTGGTTTTTAGTCTGTCTTTGTTTAGTGAACAAATATCTCTTTACAATATAAACCTGCTTCTCGGTTATCATTTTCACACTCGCCTAGGGAAACCACAGTTTTCTACTTTGACCACAGAGCAGCAGCATTGAGTTGCTTATATGAGTCTCATTAATCATTGAGGGTTTTCAGACATTTCAGATTACACAAAGCTTCTTTGCTATGTAAACTGAATTAGTATTACATTTCCGTTGTGTTCCTGCTTTGTGTAACAGCCTGGTTGTAAACCTTCTACAGAATATCAACAGATATAAATCCTAAACTCCAGATATGAGAATCACTAATAGTTTGAATGACAGAGGAGACTCTTACCAATGTACAGGCCGGTGACTGGGCTATGAGGTTTTCCAATCACATGTCCAATACATTCATTCATCAAAGCTTGTAAATTCTGCAAAAAGACATGTGAATTCACAATTGACAGGTTAAAAAAGACATGATGTTTAAAGCAAGCTCGTGGTGATTCTTTCTTGGGAATGACAAAGGGAAGAAAACAGGCATCATTACCAGGAAGTCATCCTCTGGCAATGCTGATATAAAGGCAGGTTCGATAGCCTGAAGAAAATCAAAACCCTGAGTCGCCCACCTGCAGGTCACACATAAGAGTCAATCAGCATGTTCCAAAGCTTCACACTGTACTGTTTCCAACCAAATTCACTTTGAAGATCATACACAAATATTTCATAACAAATTGAGAAGTATAAAAGTTGACTGTGCTTGAACATAGTTTGATTTATGATGTAAGAGGTTTCAGTGTCCTCATCTTGTTCTTATAATGAGTTCCTTGTGTGCTCCTCTATGGGAACACTAGTTCATATGTTGGAATATTTAACAAATATGACAACTGACTTATGCTCACAATAAGTGTGCCTATTTTTGTTTGCGTATCTCTGCTCGATATTTATAAAAACAAGCCAGAGAAAATAATACCTCTAATGTGTGCAAAACACGACCGTTGCAATTGTTTTCCATGAAAAAAACTTCCCTCTATTATCAGAGCACAATGTTGCCATGGCCACTTGTTATAGCTCAAAGCCAAAGCTCTTGAAGAAGAGAGCTTACACAAATGTGCATTTAATATAATAAAAGATACAGCAAGGCAAATAAGGTCTTTATAAACACCCCACTTATCTTCAGTGAATCACACTTTGAGAATACATCTTAAGCTTTCCTCAATGTTAGTCTGCAGTTTGATTAGGCTGATGGGAATCAATGTTAACTTCTATTATCCAAGCTTATTTTCAATGATAGGATAGCTTATTTATAATAGGGCTTCGAAAAGCATCCCTGAGCAACATATTCAAACAGGGCAAAAACAAAAACAGAAGTAAATTACTTCAAATTCATAATTGATGGAAAGTAAGGCCTTACCTGGGCTTGGTGCCCCTGCCACTCTCACATTTGGTCAGGACATAGGTCATCCATTTGCGGGCGAAAGTAATGTAGCGTTCCCCGATCCTCTGCCTGAACTCCCCTGACATCAGGCGCACCACCTCCTTGTGGTACTGTAAATAACAAAAAAGCAAACAAAGTTATAGGAGGAATAACTGCCCATTACTACAATAACAAGCTTAGTGAGTGAGAGAAGTGGACGAGACTGTGCAGAAGGAACACATTATATATGTAGCATCCAAAGCATTACAGTCACCTCAAAGGCAAAATTGTAGCCCTGTATCATGGCCTCCCTGTAGTACTGATGCAGAGTGGCCGACTCCGACTCCTCCACCTCGGCCTCAAACTCAGTTGTGAACATGTATTCCACCCGGTCGATGGAAGTGCTGATCTTAATGCAAAGCTGTAGTGCCTCATTCTTTGATGAGAGAGAGAAAAATTGATGTTTGTTATTATGTATAGAACCGTTTCAGTAGAACACCTTAAAGTCAGAGCTACGAGTGGATGCATTCAAAACTGATTACACAAGAGAGAACGGATGTGTGGTATTGTGGCTCTGAATGAACTAGATATGAGAGTTGAGTGATTTCCTTTTTGAGAATAACTTCTAAATTCCGGCCTGGTGTGTCTATTTTCACGCGTGAAATGTAGGGTAATAAGACAGCGTATGTAGTGAAAAGTATGACATCAACATGCAGCTGTTTTTACAACAACACAAAATACTACACATACTGTGCGGCTAATGAAGTACCTTGAGCTCCTCCAGTGCACTGGCGATGAGCGGCTGACTCGATGTTTGCTCTCGGCTAAGAGTGAGCACTTCCTCCATGGATTGCTGAAAGGCTTTTCGCTGGGCCACCAGATGAGCTGACTGCATCACTATCAAGAGCATGCTATCCACCTGAAATCACATTTGACCAATGGGAGAGTTGTAAACAAGAGGAATACACACACACGCACATTTAAACATAAGAACATGTCCCATACCTTCATGGCTCTTAGTGTGTCTACAGTTTCCACCTGGGGGACCAGTTTGAGCAGCTCTCGGTCCCACTGAGCCCAGTCTGAGTCGGTATTCGAGTCCCCGGCTCCGTGTTTACTCATGAGCAGGTAGGCCTCATCCTCTGCAATTTCATCGGGCTCTGTGGAGCAGTCTTTGCCAGCCGCGGCGTTGAGAAGCTGCAGGATGAGAGGCCTCTGGTCCATCAAGCCACAGGGGACAAAAACCTGCAGCTCCTCCAAGCCTGGAACCTGAACCTGGATATATAAAAAGAAGGTTATACAGGTTCATAAATGACCTGAGGACAGAGAGGTTTGATTGAAAAATGTGTTAAATTAATTCAAACACAAAGGCACCTTGACATAGTTTCCCTTCTTCAGTGCATCCAGGAGACAGGTCACCCCGTTAGTGATACTGAAAACTGCAGCAACTTCTAAATCCTGCACATAGAGAATCAAACAAAGTGTGTGTCAGAACACAAAGTTCCAGTTCTTTGGTGAGCAGAGAAAACAGGGTCACAGATAAACTGCCAGTTCAGCACTGTTATGGCTTTCTATTTCTGGGGAGATACAATTCTTTGCTGCTGTCTCTCACCTTGCGAAGCATTTTGGCAAAGCCCAGAGCCTTGGACGCCCGCTCCCTGGCCTCGTGGAACAGCTCTTTGAGGGACCGACTGGTCTCGATTACTGACCGCCTTGAAGAATCAGAATGTTTAAAGATTGTCAAAGTTGTTGTCTCCACTGGGACAGTAAAGATATGAACACTGACTAAAGCAGAATTTGAAAAAGACAAATGATCCCTCTTACCTAATCTCATCTGAGGCGGTGCTGTCATCTGCACATTCCCAGAATTCATTGCCACTCTTTTGTAGGCCGGCATCAAGGAACTCTCCAGTGGATTTAAGCAGCATCCCAGCAATATCACTGCAAAGAGGAGAATATTCTCAGTTTTACAATAATCATCTTCATTAACACTCTTAAAAAGGACAGATGCCCATATAAGCATTGAAACAGGTTACACTTGCTGTAATCACTCCTCTTTAACTTCAATCCAATTTAGTTTGCAGGTAAGTAACTGACCAGAAAAGCTTCCCAGACTGGGCCTCCCCTCCACGGATGTAAGGAGTGATGACCTTGGTGAAGTTCCACTCCTCCTCCAACAGGTTCTTTAAGCTGTGAGAGGCCTGAGGCAGCTGCTGCAACATCTGGATCCAACTGTGCATGTAGTCAAAGTAGACCTACAAAAACAACGACCTTTTTTAGATCACCACAACCTATATTTCAATATTGCATACAACGAGACTGTCTCTCTGAAGAGGAACCACATTTAAATGCTGTAACTAGAAGTAGAGAAAGGAGAGGAGTCTGACCTCGAGCATCTTGTGAAGGTCCTCTTCAAACTCATCAATATTGGCATTAGTCTGCAAGCCCTGAGCATCAGTCACCACGCCACGCAGCATGAACTGATAATACTGCTTCATCAGAAGACCACCTTTAAGGACCTCCTTACACTCACGCACCAACTGCAAAGCACAACAAATACTTGATTAGCATTTATATATGATATAATTCCTCCTATTAGTTCTGGCAAGTAACATTTTAACAACAATTACTTCAATATTTTTAGTTTGAGACTAAATGTACTATGATTAACCATTTATGTGATAATCTATATAGAGGTATTACACAACTTTCTAATAGACTTGGGAAAGTAGTAACAAATTATTCAACTAAATAGGAATCTTGCATCCCTATAGAAATGACACATACGTACGTTTAGGCTACTAGGTTAAACAACAGTGCCATAATACTGGTCCCTTTCTTTAAGCAAAATAGCAGCAATGGAACTAAATATGTATATCTGTGTTCAGTCATACAGCATGAGTGGGGCAACCTGCTTAGAAGAGCCACTTATAACAGCTGCTTGCCTGTTTGATGCTGAGCAGTGAGGGCTCTCCAGCAGGCCTCTGTTCAAGTCGCAGTTTAAGGCATTCATGAATGACGTTGAGAAGGACCCTGCACAGCACAAGGAACGCTGGCCGGAAGGAGGGGAGGTCCATGTCCAGCAGATCTTCCCAGGACACCTGGTCGGCTCCGAGCTCTGGGTCAGCCGGGCCGCTGCAGGACTCATGGCGCGACAGCTCCGGCAGGTAGTCACTGTACAGCATGGGGTCGGGGAAGTCTGCAAACTGAGGGAGGAAGATCAGGTAAAGTTCATTCAACATGTGTTATACTACAGCACCATGGCTGACCATATGAACAGAGTTGGCCTCGTGAATTTGTAAACTTTTATTGGATTTTGCATGCTAATAAATGATATTGAGACTTTGTGTTGCTTTATGCATCCTTGTCGCTCAATCTCAAACATGCATCTGCAAACATTTGAGATGCATCTCTATTGGGTTGCACAATAAAGCTTAAATTGATAAAAAATATGACCATCTGATCTGTGAAAATAAGCATAATCTCAATAAATTCACATTCCTAGTACCTTCTTAGCTGAAAGCAAGTATTTAAAAAACAAACTCCTCAACAGCTCATAAAGTGGTAACAACATTTCCAACACGCAGATGAGCTGATTATCGTTTGCAATAAACTCAATTTCTAATAATCATCTCCTTTTACAGCTCTCTTTGTCTTTCACTAGCTCGTGTTTGCACACCCTCTGTTTATAGCCTGGCTTCTGGTAAGCTCCAAATGCTGTTTCCTCAAGTGCCTAATTAAATTACTAACATGTACACTGTGAACATTACAATTAACTGTTTGACTGCGTTCACTCTCCACTAATACAGCAGGTCAAGACTGCTTTGAAACAGATCTTCATCCCATGATAACTGGAATATGGCACAAATAGTATTCATTACATACATTAGCACAAATGTAGGAGCATTATATCTTGTGTTTCATCACACATACTTCTGATGTGTATTCTTGAATTGTTATTCGACAATTCAGTGACTACTCCCTATATCAATGCTGCTCTGAAACCCCATATTCTAGTGTTCCTTTGCTTGGAAATTGAGAGAGGAAAATTGCATCTAGTCTGACTGTAAAGCATTACCTGATGCTTCAGGCTGATTATTGCTTTTAAAAACCTGAAAAAGAATAAAGTCAATGATGTTGTGTCTCGTTTTGTCCGAAAGGAAATAATCCAACTGCCAATGTAAAACATATCTTAAATATAGAACTTCGACCATCGAGTGTCTCTATTCTTGATTGATCTGTTGAATAGTATATTGTATTGATCTATATATTTGTTTAAACATTTTTTTAAAAGGCCATCACAATGTCTGAAGGTGCAAGGTGACATTTTAAAATTGGCTTTTTGGTTTGAAAAAATCCAAAGATAACTTACTTCAATTTAAATTAGGCGGATCCTCCATTTTTTTTAAACTGGTCAAAAGGCTGCATTTTGATGTATATTTAATCCTACTTTTTAAGGTTTCATTTGTAATAGTTAATTTGGACGTCTCCCTGTGTGTGTTCATTTGTGTCGGCACACTGAAAAAGTGAAGTCCACTCATACTTAGAACAGCACTTATTTGCAGTTAAGAATTGATGTTCACCTCCAGTGCAGGCGTGTGCTGGAGCAGCGCCGCTCTGGACCTCTGAAGAGAGCGGTCCATCAGCTTGTGCAGTCTGAGGATCAGTTTACGCAGTCCCATCTGTTTCAGAGCTTTATCCACAAACGGCCTGTAGATGGCTGTAGGGCAGAATACTCCTCCTGCAATCATTTCTGCCCTTCCTGCTGTAGCAGTTGGGAGAAACTCCTCTTCTGACAACAACCGGGCAAATTTAGGAGTCAGGGTGGGAGACAACTCCTCCTCTGATACACTTTCCAGAAGCCCCTCATCATCCTCAGCCTCCCTGTCCTCTCCATCGCTTTCAGCTGTAAAAGTGGCTGTCGAATCGTTCTCCTCATCCTCCTCATTCTCCTCTTCTTCGTTGCCCCGGGAGCAGCGAGGTGAAGGAATCTCAAAGACAGGCCACCCGATACGGGATAAATCATGGAGGCCGAGCACAGTGGCCATAACGCGCAGCTTCTGGTTGAGGTCCTGGGTGATATTGAGCCACAGACAGAGCGCCTGCACCCTGCCCTGGAAGTCTCTCGCTGCATACTTCTCATAGTCCTTCTGCAGGGCCTGCAAAGACGGATACAAAGCTTCCACAGATTCCAGCAGCTCAATAACACGCTTGACCTGCTCGAACGCGAGCCGCTGGCGCTGAAGGTGATCCCTGCAATCTGTGCCGGAGCCCAGAGGCTCCGCTGCATTCATTGCAGGTGAAGGGAAAGCGTTAAAGCCCCAGGGGTCTACTCCACAGTGGTTGGTCTCTGCGAGGGCAGGCTCCCTCTCCTCTCCACAGACTAGATCTGGGAGAGTCTGATAGTCCTCATGAATATTTTGAGACCCTAAACACTGTGCCCCTCTAAGGCTGGCATAGTTTACCTTAAAGTGCTGCACCTCATTGATGATGTCCGGTATGGCCTGGCGGGCAGTGAAAAGAAAAAGGTCTTGGTCGCCGGTGGAGCGTCGTGCATGCCAAGCCTGCAGCTCCAACCAAATGACCTCGTTGTTGTGACCCATGAAAGCCATGTTCTCCAGGCCCCTTTGCTCCTTCTCCTTCCTCTTGGAGGACATAGATGTAAGCTTGAGAAGCAACCGCAGAGTTTCAAAGAACTTGAGGCGGTCGGCAGGACAGTCTGTCCTGGAGGTCTGACGGTGGGTCCGGACTATGTGGGGCATAGACACAGGAAGTTTGCAGCTGCTGCAGCCCAAGCTCAAGTAATGCTTCCTGGGATCCATGTTGAGGGTGCTGAAAGGGCTTGGCTTTGAGAGTGGATCCAGCATGAAGGAGCCTTCAAAAGTCTTCTTGTGATCCCTCTCTGTGGAGCGCTGGGTTGCCCTCTGTTTCTTGCCCTGCTTGTAGCTGTGCTCCTCAGGGGGCACAGCTACTGCTGGCTTGGGATTCTCGACGGGTGGAGTGACTTCCACTGGAATAAACAGAAAATCCCCCCTCGGAGTCAGTACAATTCATGTAAAAAAGGAAAAACATTGTTTAAAAGGATTTCCATTCAGTCAAATAGACTTATTAACTTACCCTTGTTGGGAGAGCGACCTGCAGTCCTCGGCTGGATGTTTCGTTGATGTTTGCCAGACATGCGTTTCATCTGGCGGGAGGTATAAGGAGGCGTTGTGCCGTACATAACTTCTTCTTCCTCGCTGGGAGAATCCCAGGTATCATCCACCGCCGAGATCTGTCTGGATTCATCTCCCACTGGTTTGGCCGGCCTGTCGACATTTAATGACACATTTTTTACTGAAGAAAACATTTGCATCTTTACAATCATCTGCAACAAAAAGATATGTATAGCCAGCCAATGAGCTTTGGCCTTACGTAACTATTTCAGTCATATCATAATGAAACCAAATAAATGTGTGTGCAAGGTCAAACACAGTGGTTGTTTGGACCCATAACAGAGTGTGCAGCAAATCTCCTTTAACGCCACGGCAAACAGGTTCCTAAACTGCAACTAGACTGAATGTCTGCTTCTACATCAGACTGACGACGTCTGTCCTCTGGAGCCTGACTTTCTCCTGTGGTCATGCACAGCAGAAACACTCTGTGCAAGACCACAGGCGTGCAGAAACAGGATAATAATCTGTGGCTTCACTACTGGCCCCCTCTCTTGTTCTAAGTAAACATATTGGCTCAACCAGAGGGAGAAATAGTAACCCTCATCAACACTTTCTGCTTTGTCATCATAAATGCTGCACAAGCCAAGATTTAACGGAGCACTGAGACTCACTCACCCTAAGTGTGGAGTAGTTGTTAGATTGATGCAAACACAGTGCTTATGCAAAACAGAAAGTCTCTTTCATGTGTTTAACGTTAATGTTGAGCAACAATTAAGTGAGAACATAATGGTTTCTTGAAATCATTCTTCTTGTGAATTTCAGAAAATGTAAGGCAGAATGCATTGCATCAAATTGTGCAGAAAATAAACATTGCAATAACTTGAATCACTTCCTTCAGGGAAAAGAGGAAAAAAAGAAAAGAAAAGTAGAGAGTGGAGCAGCGCGCCTTTCTAGATTACAATGTCAGAGCTTTGTTCCCTAATGCCTTCCTGAGGGGTTTTTAACAGGATTAGAGAGAAAGGTTGGAAGGTCTGACCCCCGCCAACAAAAACAAAAAGAGAAGGAACAGGGGGTATGAAAACAGGCGTTATAAACGCTGGTCGCCATGTGTCCCTCCATTGATCATCTGACTGAAAGGCATACCCCAACACGCGCCTGCCTGCGTCTGTGCACACTGAGTTGAAAGGGGCACACTCTCGCTGTGGAAGTGTGTGTGTGTAAGTGTGTGTGTGTGTGTGTAAGTGTGTGTGTGTGTGTCTGTGTTAAGGAAGGGGGGTTAATCTGGAAATGACTTGCTTAAGCTTTTCAAAGAGCCGCATAAAGAGAGAGATAGACCCGACTTCTATTGCCCATCTGCCCCGCTGCAAAACCTGTCCCACACACTCCCCTGGGAGCAGCAGTGGAACGAGGCAGACAGACACCTGCTGCAAATCCTGCAAATATATAAGCTGAAAGAATCCAGATCAAGACTTCCTGAATGAAACAGAAGAATAAAATCAATCGCACCACCATTTTACCACAGCAGTAGTCTTGCAATTACAGAATAACTCCTGCATGAAAGAACACTGGTGCCTTTATAAGTGCATTGTCTGGGAAACTGTGAAGAGGCTTGTTCTGCAGGAGCTGGACACGACCGTGATCTTTTCAGTATGCAGGCGCAAGAACGGCACAGCAAGCAATTAGTGTGTTGCAATAAGCTTTTAGCATAACAACAGCAGACAATTTGCTGTGCTTTTGCAATGCCAAAAATGAGACAGCTATCAGGAAACTGCATAAAGAGAGCAGCAAATGCCCTCAAACTCTTCTAATGCGCTTATCACAAATATGATCACAATGTGGGTACATTTGTAAACATTCAAAGCATGCACCGGTGCGTGGGGTGTCTGAAGACAGAAATAGCGCACGCATTTGAGTGGGAAAGAGACCAGGTTTTAAAAAAAGACACTTCCCTACGCAGAACAGCATGACTAAATCACTCAGGAATGACAGCGGAACCAATGACGCCACCACTGCAGGTTGTTTGTTTGGTTGCCATGAGACGCTGCAGAAAAGGACTGACCAAATTCCTCTTCTGAATTATTTGCTTTCTTCCTAGAGCCTACTCGAAGGCCTCACAGGGAAAGTTACAGGCCTGCATACCCTGCAGTTAACCGATGCAGCACTATGGCCCACAAGCTGTCCCTGCCTGGCAGCAACTAGTGAATTACCACTGCAGATGGCGTCTGGCTGCTCTCAATGGCTCATCTGATGGCTCATTGGGGCTCCAATAAAGGCCAGTGGAATGCTAGAGCCTCTAGGCAGAAACACTGAGTGCATAATAAACAGCACAAAATTGAGAGTCTTTTCTATATAGCGACTGAAGCAGTGATACGAAGGGCTGCCAGAGTCAGGGGGGCCTGACCTTTGACACCAACCATCCACACCATTGTACCAGGAAGGGGCACCCTATTGTATAGTTGTGACGCGTGGCCCGTGAGGCCCACAGCTGAATAGCACACAGCTGGTTGGTGAGCACACTTGCTCACAATGCCTAAACTAAAGGGGATTTTTCAGAGAGGAAAAGGAGGAGAAAGGGGGCCGGGGTTTTGTAAGAGCACACTCTCTATCAATTAGGTCATGGCATGACTGTTGCTGGCTAGGCTAAATCCAGATTTTGTTTACCCACCCCACTCTAGAAAGAATGTGTCAACTGGCTACTAATTTCAACCTATGGTTAACTAGTAAGGGTAGAGAATATAAAACGTGTGCACATGCAAATCTCAATGGAACTAGGCTCATACTTACAACAGTATGCATCTCTGAGCTCTGCCTATCCCAAACAAACAGGCAATGTGCGCCATAGGCTGAAAGAATTCAGAAACAAAGCACACAACGTACTTGACCCCACCCTTCTCTGGAACAGTGCGACATTGCCAGAACGTGGACCACCCGACCTGTCTTACTGATGACTGTGCAACAGATGAGCTTGCTTCTGCAAGAAGTGATACTAAATGCAAAAAGTCACTTTATTCTAATAGAATTGTGTACTTAAAAATCTTTAAAGCTTTAAAATCCCTTCACACCAGGAAATGCCTGTATACTAAGAAAAGTCATAGATCATACTGTAGCAGTGGAGGTGCATGCCATTAACCACAACAAGTCACATGATGTAAATAAATCTAGATGTAGACACTGATTGCAGACTACGGGCTGCAGCATGAGGTAAATGGTGTAATCACATGTTTTTCACCTAATGCCACTTGCCTCATATATTCAGTGCAGACAGTAGTCTGCTCCACCTAGAACATTTAAATCTGACACTGTACAGTCATAAGCAACGCCTTTGTCAGTTTCAACTTGCATTCAACTGTCTTGCAGTTAAGCACATCATACATTTCAAATTAAATGAACCATCACTTTTCCTTTCCTGTCTTCTATCATGATGATTTCACTCCTGCAGCGTATTAACAAGAACAACTGCCATAGTTTTAGAAGTTACAAAGTACCGATTGTTTAAAAAGAAATGGCAGACGAGGGTGGCAGCATGTGGGAGCAGCACACATTTCTCTAAATCAGGTGTGGGCAGAGACAGGATGCAGTTAGGAAATACTAGAGGACGTTCCATCTGTATACAGCCTGTGCTCCTGGCAAACGCAGGCAGTAATGAGTTCTACCCATGAGCGTCTCCGGGGCTCCAGTCAGCTATCCACTGTGCACTGTTCACCACATCCTGAAATCTCTGGAATGCATGTTAGCCACAATGTCTTCAGACTGACTTTGGGAACAAGTCATTATTGACAAAGAACCTCTGTACTTGGTAATGATAGCGCTAAATAGCCAAACAAGTAAATAACAAATCTTTCTCAGAATAGCTGATATATAATTATGGTATATTTCTGATGTATGTAAAAAAGGACCTGTCTCGTAAAAGTACCAAAACAAAACCTATTGATTTCATATTGTAATGTAAGCTACATTGTTCACAATGGTGCAAGTTGTGTATGTTTCTAATCCAGATACTATAGAAATGGTAACACAAACAGATTGTCAGGCAGATCCAAATGCAGGCCCACTGACAGGATATGCTATCTAGTAAAAACACACCTAAAGCCCTTCAGTGTATGCTTTACCTCTCACCCTAAACTTTGTAAACACATGCAGCTGGATACAAACAGGATCGTTAATATCTTGTTATCATCTCAACTTGCTTCCAGCAATGGCAATACTCAGTATTTGTCTTTATGTAACAAAGCCGGACAGCTAGGATCCGTATTGCACAATCATGCAAGCTGTTTGTGTGTCCACCGAGTGGTCACAACAAGGGTGCAAGGGAATAACAACTGGCTGATACACAATCAATACTGAAATAGTAGTCAAAACACAAGATATTTTCTCAAGACCAAAGCAGATGAAAGAGCTGATCCAATGTGAAAAATGCTTTCAAAGTCAGTCGCTCTACAGACAGACTACTGCATGTATGGAAAATAGAGGAGAGGGGAAGACATAACAGCAGAATCCTGAGGGTCTGTCGCCAGAAGTCAGGGACAAACACTGCGATTAGAAGACGTGCACATATGACAAAAACATCTTATGACCGTCTGTGTGTATGCATTCCCCTGCGAGGTTGCATAAGTATCGTTCAGTAACCTTGTCATCTGAGCACTAGAAATGCATACATCATGATGAAACATTTGCTGCTGCACATACATTTGCAACAGATTGTCAACAAAGTTATAAACCACAACAAGAAACAATTACAATGATTTTTTACATAATGCATTAAGTGTATAATGCACACAGTCCACAAGCCCATATCATGATTCAGCAGATGACCGCGAGACAACAACACGAACGACAAGTCGAGCTAGATGATTAACAATAACAGTGGAGCCACATGCTAGCTAAAGAAAGCGAAGTTTAAGCTTCGGTGTTTTATTAAAATGCATGGTCTGGCATACTCAAATCATGAATAACACACTTTGTATTCAACCTTACGAGTCCGCATTGTTAAGTATTTAGTTACAGGTAGATCAGTTTCTGTTGGGGAACTTGCGGCTGAACAATAAAGTGACAAGCGACAGCTAATAGTGGATGTTAGCTAGCTTATTCTCTGGCATGTTGCACAGCGGTTGGTAATTGTTCGTAAATGTTACCTTATCATTTGGTGAGCATTGTTCCTTTCTCTCTAGCAACAGAAAATCGGACGACAAGATAATATCTGCAGCAAAGTTAGCCTAAAAATGTTGCTCCAAAAAGTTTGCAACTCCAGTGTTGCAAATGCAGTAACTGCACGCCTACCACTATTTGACAGGAAGTCGATTTCTAGGAGATGCGCAAGCGCCGCCATAGTGTTACGTTCTCTCCCTATTTGGCAAGTGCGAGGTCCTGATGGTGTAGTCTGTTCAACAAATTCGCATACCTGCTGGGCTTGTTGCGATCCGGAGGCTCCATAGAAAAGCAGTGGCTTCTTGTTCCTAGCCGTGCATGGACTAAACCATGTCTAAGTGATATCAGACAGACTTTGCACCGTTAAATCTCTGCAAGAGAGGCGGATTGTGTCTCTTTTGAACACTTTCTATCCGCCGGCACAGTTGACTCTCGCTTGTGCGTATGCCGTCGCCATCTTTCCAACGCTCATTGAGGAGGAGCGCCACAGTTTTGCATTACTACGGCAACCCGGATAGGTCATTACGGCCATAGCTGTGCAAGGCCCCACTGCTAGGTTTTAACCTCAAAGTACATCAGTCAAATCAGTTTTCATTTCATCACCTCATGACAAAATATGATGAATTAACATAGTACAAAGTACTTGTTTTAGAGCAGTGGAAAATGCAATATGCTTCAAATGACTGCTGGGAATAATTTAAATAATTATTAATGAAAACCATTAGTTGTCAGTGAAAGAATGGGGAAACTGATTCCAGATGGCATTACCCCATCACCAGAGAGTAGTGCCTTAGATAATAATAATAAAGTAGGCTACTAGGGACCCAAAATGTGATATGATGTCAGTCAGGGTCCCATTGTCATATCCTGCAACACCGTGACGAATGAAGAATTTCTCAGAAGAAGCAAATGTAACCAGCGACCCATTGCCCTATGTATCTGTTTGGGCCCATTAATCCCCTCTTTTCTCACCTGCAGTGAATTATATGCAGTATTCCTGTAATGCTGTACCATTGCAGCAGCCCATGCATTCTGGGGGTTCTGGGGCCCCCTGGTGGACTTGTGGCAGTTGTCCACTTGGTTAGTCAAACGTAATGAGGCTACTAATAAAATGTCTATATTCAAGTCATAAATGTTACAGTTGATCTTTACATGTTAGTTCATAAATATTATTTGGTGAATTGTACCTAAAATCAAGTGTTGGCCACAAATACCTAAAAACAAAAAAAGTTAATTGAAAATGTTTTCAATGGTAACTCACAATCCAGAAATTCCAAATAGTGTATTCATATTCATAATTAGTGTGGATGTACAATTAAAGTATTAATTTATAATAAGGTCATTTATACAAATTAAATACTCAAATGAATATTGTTCCCATAGCGTATACTGTATAGGTTTTCGTCACACTTCATCGCAAGGCAAGAAGCAAACTTGCTGCGATTAAAAAGAAGAAACATCTCATTTTCAATTTAAAATGGCAGCCCATTCAAAGATAAAAAAGTAATATCACAATAACAATTCAACATTACATAAAAACTGCATTTATGAAATGACGTTTCTACAGAAGTCACAGTAGAATCATTTCCAGTACAAGTATTATTACAGTTCGAAAACACTCTTTTTCAAGTACATGTCTTGCATTCAAAAGCTTACATAAGTTGAAGTTGGCCTACTAAAGATTTTGCAGTGAAATACACCTACATCTATAATGCAGAATGGTCATTTGTATATGATCAATTTTTGTGATTTTATGCGCAGGAACAGGAGACAATTTTACAAAAGAAATATTCATCAACATTATGCAAAATAAATGTTGTACTTGTTAGTGTGTGGTATAGCCAGCAGGAGAGCGTTGGTTTATAAAGTTATTTTGGTAGCACCTGTTTGAATAGTGTACACAAAAAAAATAAAATCATAAAAAATCTTTCCAAGGTGTTCTTTTTCAAACTAAATGTTGTAGTATAACCCATTTTTTTTATTTTCGTAGCACTGCACTGTACAATACTGAGGTTATTGAATATGGTACACAATAAATACTTTTAAAGCATTTTATGTTGACGGTATCAAAGGGTAGTCATTGAATATTTGTGTGTGTCTTTCGGTGCTGCACTTTGTGGACTGTCCCTGCTCACTTGTCTCTCCTCCGACTGCAGACAGACAACAATGCAAGTTGTTCAGCTCGGCTCGTTTTGATGAAAATTCAGTTGTTGCTCCTCGCCGTCTCCCTCACTACGGTTATTAAAAGACGCCGTCGTCGTTTTAACAACAATATGTTTATGAATTATGGATCCATCAAGTTCAAATACGTCAATATGTTTCTAACTTAACCGAGCTCAGTTCTTACTGAAGCCACCTGTCTCTACAACCCAGCATGCCTCTAAACTTGCTTTATATCTACGTATCGGGGCGTATCATTTTACATTATGCTAATCACTTTCTTTAGTTACAAAACAAAAGCTGATGAGACGGTGACAATGGCTGGACGTTAACGATGGCTTTAAATAGACACCGAAAGACGTCAAAAGACTACCTGGGAGGAGAGGAACGGAAACTCTTACGTCACACGCCCGGCCTTTGTCGTCGCCGCCACATCACTTGATGCATTCAGGGTCAATAAAAGCTTGTAAATAGGAAAACTACACGCAGGAACCTTTTAATACGTGTTTCTTTTTCTTAAATAGACTAAACAAACAAATTAACGGTACATAAACAGAATTGCGGATTTGTATTTATTATTTTATGAATCAGTCCCAGTACGATGTGTTTGCATGTCTTTAAAAAAAAAAGATGATGATGATGATGAAACCTTACGTGGCCTATTTTTGTTCGTGCTTTTATACAAGCATTATCTCACATCTATTTGTCTATTCAAGCCATCCAAAACAATCTTACGTTGCAAGTGCAATCGCATGGAGGAGTTTCTATAGTAAAATACTCTTATTCTCATCCAATGACACTAATATGTCCGACGGCACCTGAACGCTTCAGAACCCACAGCAGGTTTCGTGGAGGGGGAGAGGATCCTCATTTGAGCTTTGTCTATATAACAACATCCCTCTCTCGAGGATAGCTCTTTATTAAGGTAATATAACGCGCCAGGCCACTACATTGATAACGTTAGTTTCGTAATATACTTATATACAACGGTAACGTTACCCCGAGGTACAACAATGCTCCAGTCTCTTGCTAGCAATTCATGTGTGCGGTTGATACAGAGTCATAAATCGACATGGTATTTTGTGTCTCTAGTCTTGGGGTATGTCCTTTATCTCGTATTCGGTGCTGTGGTCTTTTCTTCGGTTGAGTTGCCTTACGAAGACCTCCTGCGCCAGGAGCTGAGAACCATTAAAAAACAGTTCCTCCAAGAAAACGAGTGTCTATCCGAGGATCGTCTGGAGAGGTTTCTAAAGAAAGCCCTGGATGCCAGTAATTATGGGGTCTCCATCCTCAATAACGCCTCAGATAACTGGAACTGGGACTTCACCTCTGCGCTGTTTTTCGCGAGCACCGTGCTGTCCACCACAGGTAAGTGTTGGTCCCCGAGGAAAGTGCATGTGATGCTGCAGCCGACCAGGCGAGC
Source organism: Notothenia rossii (assembly GCF_949606895.1). Lineage (NCBI taxonomy): Eukaryota > Metazoa > Chordata > Actinopteri > Perciformes > Nototheniidae > Notothenia > Notothenia rossii. Next base: position 70,939,493 of record NC_136909.1, read on the forward strand.
AGAGCAACATATCATTTGTTTACAACCAACATTTAGTCTGAAGTGGGCCAATGTTTTGGCTAAAAATCGTTTTCTGGGGGGCTCTAATGAACCCAAACCACTGCTAGGCCACACAAACATGTCCTTCTGAATGTAATTAAGCTGGTATCGAAACTAAAAATGTGTCCCTAGGAATATATAACATAAATTAGCAAATTGCTACTATTTTTGTATTAAAAAAACATTTTTAATACATACTATACTATATTTGTATACAATTTTTGGCACAGTAAACACTGCCTTGCCTCTTGACAACATTAAATGAGCTGCCCTCTTGCACAGTATGTTGCTGTATTGCAGACAGAGGCAAGCCTTCATCCAGTGTGAGGGACAGGAGCATAGTATACCTGTTTTCTATGTCAACATCATCACCTAACTCATGCATTACATGTTCTAGTTTAGGTCAAGCTTTTAAACAAATAGTTTGTCATTTACACATATTTTGCATGGCACTGTGCATAGATGTTTTTCTGTTATCTAGCAATGCTCAAAAAAATGACAGCAGACGTCAGGGAGGATACCTGAAGAACTTTAGTCTGAGCGCAGTTGCAGTTATCTGGGAGGTTTCAACATACACGATTTTGGTGATAACCTCTACTAAAGCCTTTCCTGTATACGTCTCAACACATTCTGATGACGGCTAAACAGAGACTTGACAGATATGTAGGTCAGATAGAGCTCTGTCTTTTTCTGAATGTCTTAAACATTTTGTTTTTATTAATCGCAATGTCCCATTCCGAATAGGTTTGCTATTCATTTTGTCCCACCAACTGTGATGAATCAAACATGTGGACTGTTGTGGAATACTTTCTAATACCTTTGTTTCTCAACAGTTACAACAGATAGATTACTCACAAAACACACACACCATGAAAACACCACTTTTACACTCTTGTTTGTTCCACTTCACAAGAACATGTTGGTTTTTTCTTCAACACAATCCTATTCTCAAAGATCATCCTCTATCTACCTGTAACTGCTTTAAGAGAGCCTACATCTTGGGTATTGCCGGTTACTGTGTTTAGTTCCCTAATTGTATTTAACTTCCTGTTCTGGATGTTCAGGAACATAGTCAGATAAGTTTAAATAAACCAGAAACAACATGCAGTTTTGTGAGATGGAGTGAAGATGTTTACACCCATTTATTTCCTGTGTGCTTTCTTTCCCTGCAGGTTACGGTCACACAGCCCCACTGTCAAGCGGCGGGAAGGCATTCTGCATTATCTACTCAGTGATTGGCATCCCCTTCACCCTCCTCTTCCTCACTGCTGTGGTGCAAAGGATCATGGTGTTCAGCACGCGCAGGCCCATCATGTACTTCCACAGGCACTGGGGCGTGTCCAAGCCTCTGGTGGCCATCGTCCATGCCACCGTCCTCGCCACCACGGCCGTCTCTTGCTTCTTCCTCATCCCCGCCGCCATCTTCTCAGCGCTGGAGGACAACTGGAACTTCCTGGAGTCCTTCTACTTCTGCTTTATTTCCCTCAGCACCATCGGCCTGGGAGACTACGTACCTGGAGAGGCCACCAATCAGAAGTTCAGGGAACTCTACAAAGTGGGCATCACTGGTGAGTGGACATTATTCTTTGTAATTCCATGGAAAAGACATGGCATCAAGTCCATTTGAATCCTTATAAAGGTGTTTGTCATGGTTCTTTGTGAACCATTTTGAACATTGTCATATCGTTGTCAAATCATATATACTGCGAGCCAATATATTAGGACAACTTGCACACAGCAGAGCCTGTGTTAGTGTCTGCACGTCGAATTACATTTCTCATAAACACTTCCTGTTGCAAAGAGAATATATTGCTTTCTCTGTTTGTACTGGAAGAAACAGGAAGCATCAAGCAAATCAAACCCTTATACAGATGTAGATATAGAATGTGCATAACACTGTACGATATATGATAGTGTGATTAATTAATGTGATAAATAGTTCCTCAGTTTCAGAATAAATGATTTACGGTGAAGGTGTGTAAGAGTATCACATATGGACTGTTTTATGATGGTGAACTTTGATCTGGGTGTGACACAACCAGATCTTTACTAGTGCTTTACTGTAAATGTGTGGTAAAGAATTTGTTATTTTATATATTCAATATGGTAAACACATGTCTAAGAATAACAGATACACAGATAGGATTCAGGTATAATTGGTACCCTTTTTGTAAATTCATATACTGGTCGATAAGAATTAGGTGAAGCAAGACTAGCAGGTCCCTGTTTCAGATCTAGATGGTAGTACATATTATAGTGGTGGCTTTATCTCAGTTTGACCTGAGATGATATAACATACATTTTACAGCACTTTACAGCTTTGCTATTGCTATTTTTAGGCTATACTATTGATTTAAAATAGGCCGCTATTAATCTAAACTAAAGACTTTTTTAGCAAATGTAAGTTTTTTAACTGTGGTATGCTGCTGATAAAGCAACATTTTGACAGCCTTTTTGCATTTTCCATCCCGTCTTAATACCTTTAGTTCAGCAAGTTTAGAAAACAGAATGCAGTGACAGAGAAAAACTTAGCCTGGCCTAATGGAGAGCAGCAAGGCATTGATTGCATTTTCTGCATGATTGTTCAGCTTCCTTTTAGCAGCACTGTCAAAGCTATTAATGCCCAGAATAAAAGTCAAATTCAATTTCAACCCATGCACTCTTCACAGGCTGTGGGTGTACAGCATGAATGATGAATGCTGCTGTAGTGAGCTGTCGCCTGCATGTGTGTGGGAGGTTTGTACACACCACCATTGAGACGTTATTTAGCAGGAACAGAGAGGAAGCTCTGACGCAATGTATTCGTTTGCAAAAATACCACCAGACACATTTGTACTACTTCCTCTGTGACGAACAACGGAAGTGACATCGCTATCTGCAAAACCTTTTGGAGCTATGATTTTGCATGATGATTAGCACTTCCATTGCTTTTGTGTTTTGCATGTAAGGTATAGCTTGATTCTGTGTACATATGTCCTGCCTTCTTAATAAAGCCCAATCTTAAGACTATTGCTTGAATGCAAATATATAGTAAAACCTTTCACTGGTGCTGTAAAAAAGGTGCTTTTACAATAGTCGTTTTACAATAAAACCGTTTAAACACCGACTTAAACACGCCTTGGGATGCTAGGGATTTTCACGGGGGATTTCCCCCCTGTTTGCCTGTTTGAAGGGGAAGCCAGTCAGTGAAATATTCTGCTGCAGGCACTGATCAACACATACTTAAACAGTGATTGTCTAAAACTCTTTTTTTCCTCTTACCATTCAACAAAGCACACACTCCATTTATGGTAACATGTTAGGCTAGCCACTGCCCTCTTGTGTCAGCGAATGTAAACAACAGGTATTTGGACAATAGTGAAACATTCATTAGTTGTGTTTTTCCTAATACAATGGCATAGAGAAATGATAAAATACTTTAAACTGGATAAATACAACCACAGTAGCCATAGCACCACTAAAGAAGGTAAAACCTATATTAATACAAAAGTATAAATAGTTTGAACTCCCATAGAAACCTCACTGTTAAGATCTCAAAAACATCTTAAATCTAAGTGTTTCTTGTCAGGGTAATGAAAAGATATGTGTTTATTCTTGTTTTCTTTTTATATGGTGGTATTTAATAAAACTACTTACTGCAGCTATACCATTTTTTTAAATCCCCTGCCTGTGCTTTTTGTGTCATCAGTGTACCTGATCCTGGGTCTGATTGTCATGCTGGTGGTGCTGGAGACCTTCTGCGAGCTGCAGCAGCTGAAGCAGCTGAGGAAAATCTTCTACCTGAAGAAGGACAAGCCCCAGGACCACCTCGCCATCTTGGAGCACGACCACCTGTCCTTCACCACCGTGTCCAACAGAGCCACCGTCTACAACGAGGGCAAAACACAGCCGTTTGTTAGCGGGCCGAGTCTGGTGTCTCCCAACGACGATCCCATGATCCAGTAAACAACAATCTGTTGAAGGATGACAATGTGACAGTAGGGGCTAATTCACGCAACACTATAGACAAGTATTAGTATATCATAACTGAAGGCACCATGCAAAGCTCAGTCCTGCTAACTTTAGTATTAAAACAAATAGATACTATTCCGATCAAGCAAACAATCTTCTTCATCAACCCACAATACTGACAATATAGTGCTCAAATGTATGCACATCAATAAGGGAGAAAATGTGTAGTTTAAAACTATCAATAATAGCCTTCTGCTGTATTTATGACTCACTAGAGATGAGCTCCTTCATGATCCGTGCTATTTATTTCATATTTAGGTATTTAGTAATTGGTCTCTTAACCCTAGCTGGAATATAGGACAGTTCTCTGTAGTGTCTCGCATATTAAAACCTAAACATGTATGTATCCTATAAGTAGAGATGCTTGACAGGTATGTAGAATGTAGATATTCAGGTTAATGTTTTAAGATGTACAGTATGTCACCATTGAGAATGACGACACCTGTTAAAGCTGAGCCAAGCAGTAACCAACACTCAAGAACAATGCAAGTTATTAATAATTAAGTTCAGGATTTACTAAAAGGAATTTTGACTGCAAGAAACAGTTAATGCTGCACATGCTTCATTTGATTCCTTTTCCATTGGATCGGCTCCTATTGATTTCTTTAAAGGTTAGTGAAAGTTTCAGGGTCCTGTTTTCCATTGCTTGAAGTGCGTCACAGTGTTGATCGAAAGAGAGCTAGCAGTGATCCTGAACAAAGCTTCTGAAAGAACAGACAATACATTTTACGAACCATAGGTTCGCTGAGCTCTTGAGAAGATATCCTGAAAAACATTACCTTTTAGAATAGAAAGTTTCCAAGAAAAACAGCCTTTGATTAAAAGAACTGCTAGCAGGAACATATTTACTCTGCATAAAACAACAAAGTTGTTTGGTAGCAACTTTGGCTCATCTTCACAGAGGTGTTGACTTTTCTTTTTGGACTTGACGTTGTCACACATCTCATTGTGAGGAATAGTTTTTACCTGCAGATATGTATATTTGCTCGACATGTTGAAGTGATTTTCGTAGTTGTCCATGTGTGACAATAAGCACTATAATTTATTGATTTGTCCGGATGGCTTAATGTGTGCTGGACAGTGTGAAAGGGAAAGTAGAGGTTAGCGAGGCTTAAAAAGGGAACGACAGAGTGCTGGCTGACCCCACGCTTTTCACTGTGGATAAACGCAGCTCAGATTGCACAGGCAGAGGTACAGATACAAATAACAGTTTGGTATTACTGGGAGTGAAAAGGGACAAGGTTCCAAAGATGTAATCAAGATATTTTTAATGGAAAAACAATGGTACTTTTGATGATCTTTAAAGACTTGATATTTTCTCTGAGCTTAAAAAAAAGAGCTATCAGTCTAACAGAAACTATTTTACTGTATTAACATAATTTGAATGTATATTTTTGACATGAGGAAGGTTTACAACATTTTAGAAGTAACTAATGAAAGTAATTATTCACCATAAAAGGTGCATTTGGGAAACTCAAAGAGCAAGAGTGCGGCTAAATCAACCACATCAGTTTTTATCTGCTCATCAACCAAGGATAACTTTCCATAGTTGGAAATGAAATATATACACATGCACATTTTGTATGACATTTGTATCGCACTCCTTCAAAAAAGCCTCTGCATCTGCAGGGAAAAGGTGTGACATGTACATTATTTCACGCCTTTATCCATCCTGTAATATTCTGTTTGCCGCAAATAAACACCCACTAGCATGCTGCTACCAGACTTTCTACATGCAGTTATTATGAATTTTAACTATGTCTCAGTCTCCGTGTGGAACTGATGTTCTGACCTCATGTTTCTTTGCTACAACGCCACATCAAGACAGTCGCAGCCTTTTATGAAGAAGTCTTGAATGTAACGTTTTTTTAAGCCGTTTGCTACAGTGAGATTGAAAGCCTGCAGATTCACGCCTCGCTGCTCTGATCTGTTAGTTTAGCGCTGTTATTTGAAACGGTCCAGGTGAGCTGTGGCAAGGTGTCATGACCGCTTTGAATCACCCGAGTTACTCACTGATCTTTAATATTGTATTTTCTACATCAGTGGGATTTTAGTTGCTTTTTCCACCGGTATGGGCCTTGGTGTGAACTGTGAAGCATTCTAACGAAATGAAAATGTCTGCTTAAAAAAGGGAAAACTTGTTTTTCTGCCATGCTATATGGTTTCTCTTTTACTGTAACATTTTTCACTGTTTTGAAGAAACATTACATAGATTGATGTCAAGGATTTTAACCTTCTGTTTTCGGCAGTGTTTGTCACGCACATACAGTTGGTCTTGAGAGTGAGAGCTGAAAAGAAAATCCGTTCAGGGAGAACACATTGTGTCAAGAATTACAAATGGAAGCACACACTGACATTATTTATTCAAGCTGACAAAAGTAACCTGTTTGGAAAAATTTAAATCCCATGTTTCTGTACATATCTCTGCAGTTGTCGTGGTGAATACTGTAAATTCATCAGCTCCGGAAAGTATTTTAGTGTTTATTCCAATAATGGTAAACAATATTTCAATGGTGCACCTAGGTTTTCTGTAAAAAAATCATTTTAGCAAGAAGTGAATCCATGAACTGTAAAATATCACTGTGTCTTAAATAAAGTGTTGGTTTGTTATTAAGTGATCTGACTCTGTTGTTATTTATCTTTGCCCTCTGATTATTTGATCTAGTCTTCGATGTACATAAATGGATAATTTCGTGGGTATTGTGTGTATCTATGTCCCCGCCAACACAGCAACATGTTTATATGTTGAATTAAACTAAATGTATACAATTAAGAGTGAACATCACCAAGCTTTTTTACACACAAAACCACTTGGGTAAAAAGAAGAGCAGAACAAATGGCAATGAATGTGACGATCTGCAGGGTGTTGGAGAGCCTTTTAAAGAGACAATATGGTTAATTGTTGCTACTTTAAACACTGTTTTAGTATTTCATCTCGTCTTTGAATATGAAATGGAGGTGTGGAGTCCATAATTGTATCTATCATAGAAAAGCTGTTAATTGAAGTTGGAGATGAAAAAAAGGCTCACAGATATCCCTGCCAGTGATTAACAGGAAGTGCTTTCTTCTTTGAGCATAATGAGTAATGATTTGCAAATCAAACCCATTATATGTGGCACTTGATAAAAGAGGGGACATCGTTTGAAGGTGTACAATAATTTATTATGACAAACTCTTTTAGACTAACACAGCTCTAAGATGTGCAGTATATATAACTGGTTTCGGTATTAAATGTCTGGCAGAACAAATACTTGATGTATTGAGTCTGAATTAGATTGTTCTTTTCCACCTTAAATATCCATCAAAGTAATAAAAAAACATTACACAATATATTGTTTTATTCCAGTGTAATTCTTATTGAACAGATTTCCTCTGCAGGCGCCTCATTAGAGAGCCACTGAACTGACATCCATGGTATCAAGTTGAAATAAAGATGAGGGAAAGTAAGCTCTTGCCGTCGTATTATTGGAAGCATTTTACAAGAAAGCAGTTACCTGTGGGTGCATAATAATTGAACAATACTTTTGAGAATCCTTACCAGATCCTCAACATGTTTATCCTTTGTTTATGAGACTGCCTGAGGACGACTATGGTGTGTCTACAACAAGCACTGGGCAATGTGTGAGTACTGTATGATTGCTGTATGTTATTTTGATTTTTTTAAATATCTTATTTTATCTTCATAAATCTTATCTTGTTTTATCGTATGGATGTCAGCCAGTTGGAGTACAAATCAGGCATATTCAGAATCAGCATTGAATTGAAATGTCTGTTTTTTTGTGATTAAATCGGTATACCTGCTGTTCATTTCTGGACTTACATTGTTGACTATTACAGAACACTCTCATAAGACATCAACAGAAAAACTTGGAGACACACCCTTGTTGGATTTGTGCAATTCAAATAATCCTCATAAATCAGGTGAGCCCTGCTTGAAGCACAATCAAACAGAAACATTTAAAACAGGCACATGGATAAATACCCAGCGGCCACCATGACACCTATCCTTTCTGTTTTCAAAAACGAAATATTCACTTGCTACAAAACCAACTGTGAGCTTCATCAAGAGCATAATTATTGAAATAAGATGGCACTTATCTAACGTTAACAGCCTACATTACAAAACATAAATGATTGTTGAGAATAATTGGAGACATCAGAAGAACATAGAGTAGTGTATTGTTTATGAAAAGGTTCAGGTAATAATGATCAAAAGAAAGAAAATGTCGCAACAGCAAAATACAATGCATTTTGAATGTATTAAGGGGGTTAGCTCACAAACATTTATCCGACACTTTATTCACACGTATGATTTATTCATTGCACACTGAACTTGAATACATGAGTTTTTAACTTTGGTATTGGGGTGAGTTACATGCCTGTTTGCATGTTCCAAACAAAATGCATTTATTCTTTAATAATATAGGAGAGAGCATGAGCTAGAAATTAAATCGTCTGCATGCACGAGCAAGATTACTCCATAAACTCTACTTTGGCACATGGCCAGTTAAAACGCCTATACTTAAGGACATCTTCTAAGGCCCCACCCTTTCTCTCCTATATTTGTTTTTTAAATTGTTCTCAAACACAGACGGGTACATGCAGTACAATAGTCAGTAAATACTTCCAGGCTGTCAGTCAGGAGTGTATCAGGGCAGGGCAGGACAATCCCCTGAAGGCTATCATACAGTGAAATACACCCGCTGATTATTTTCATTAATATTGCTATTTGATATTTTTGCATCATTCATATGCATGTAGGAAACTACCTGGCTCTGAGCTGTGAAGATAAAACGAATCCAGCCTCACGTTTAAATCCTACAACCGGAACGAACGTAATCTTTGTGCAGAAAGTGAAAAGTGCATCAATCACTGAATCTAAAGCAATTATTTAAGGAATCTGGATGTACCTTTAGCTGCATGAGCATACACATAATGCAGGAATTTAAGCTTGTTGTGCATGTGCGTCCAACACCCACTGCAGCAAAATGTATGACGCTTGTCAGGTTTTAACAACAAGTCCATTGTTGAAACTTTGGCATGCTAGTTTTCCAGGCAGTCAGGGGTCACCCAGAACAGGGGCTGGGTCGGGGTGGTTTAGGCTGCACTGAGGCGACGACTGGCATCCATCCTATAGCAGCGCTTTCTGGTGGTGGAGCAACTCTATTTATATCCCGACACACACACTGGGACTATGGGAATGCAGGTGGCCTCAAGCTAAAACATTCCCCACTGCTCTCATTTGCTACTGCATTTCTGCTTTTATTTTTACTGGAGTGAAGCAAATGTTGTTCATATTTTCTCTATAAAAAACATTCCCTATTATTGAACCCAAGGAATAACTTATATGAAATATGAAACTGGACATGTAAGGTTGTGGTGGTGCACAACAGTCCTATTGTGTTGGCCTAAATGAATACAGTATGCAGACGTGCACCAGCACACTGCCCCAGTTAACTCTGTCTTTATTGCATAAGAGGTGAGATGAACTGAAAGGACCAGAAGAAGGGAGGAGAGAAGAGAAGGAGGGGCGAATGGATGCCGCAGCTAAAGACTTTCTCTCTCTTGCAACTATTCTGCAGTAAAACCTCCATTGCTGCAGTATGTGATTTTAACAGAGCATCGATCACAGTTGATCCCCTCATGTTTCATACCAAGCAGGCACATCTGTTGGGTTTTATGATTAACAAACATGAATAAATGAAAACGAGAACACATAAAAAACGTTATTTTGCTGTTCCAAGGAGTTCAGACTTCTGACTAAAGCCATCAAGTTCAAATATTGTCAGTCATGCTGAACCTTTTGAAACTGAGGAGGGAACACTTTAGTGCATGTTGTTCTGTCCTTTCCACTTTGTGATCCCACTAAAGCTGAATCCGATCTGCATGTGATGAGCAAGCATGTAAAAATGCTGAGAAAATGTTCACTAACTCTGTGTGCTTTTAACAAACACCATTTGTATCATATCACAACCAGCACATGCATCGCCATCACAGTTATCTAACGCTATCAGAGGGCCATATACGTAGCCTCGAGGTGGCCTGAACTCGATCCTCACCTAGTCCTCACACCCCACATCTCAGCGAAATAATTGGCCATAAATATTCAGAAGGTGCAATCACTTTTGTCTTTCAAATGGCAAATGTCAGACAACCCTCAGGACTTTGATATGCATGGAGCGGAATATTGCCCTCGCAACATGGGATAACCATTTACACCATATGCCTTTAGACAAATTGGGCAAAGATTATTGAAGTGTGTTTTTTCATAAAACATGTTTTATTTATATGAATTATAAGACTGTTTAGTCACGGATTAGAATTAATCTGATGTCTGTAATCATGTCAAAGCAGAACAGATTTGATCATTTACGTGTTAGAGAAAAAGGTCCATAACACATTCTGTGAAAACTATTATGAGAATAAAAGTACCTTTGTAGGGCCATTTTCCTGCTTTCTCAAGGTGCCTTTTAATATTAATAGCAGCGCAACAGAGGAGGGACTATGCATGACACTTGTTTTGATTCGTCAGCAAAACTAAAAAGGGAATATCTAAGATTGGCTAAGATAATTAAGGGCACTTACATCTGGCCAGAAAAGATGACAGAATATGCCGATTTTATTTTCACTGGAGCAGGTTCAAGATGTTGACACATAATAGAATCAGCGGGTCCTCTCATCCACCGAGATTCTGGCTACCCTACAGCTGTGTGTCAACCTTACCAATAATGGCAGGTGAATAATAAATATACCCTTAAGAAATCACAGGGGCCTTTGGCGACTACAACTACAGGGTGCCGATTTCCCAAAAGGTGATGTTTCCCCCTGACTGAAATAACATTTATTCTACAGCACCAATTGCCCTTTATTTTTAGCATATGCAAATGTCTCTAATGGAACACTGAGTAATGAGATATAAAATGTTTCCTAATGTCTAAAATAAAAATGTATGAATGTGACTTTTTTACTGGTCTAGAGTTCCTCCTGCACTGGCCAATCAGCAGTGGCCTGTCACACTGTTTCTAGGCTGAGCTATCCATTACATATTAAAGGTGAAAAGAAAGAGTATTCCTATTTTTAAGATGGACACAGGAGAGAACTTAACTTATAGAGAATTAATGAAAATTCAGTTTAAACACACTTTTTTTTGGTTTGGTTTCATATGCAATAGTATAACACATGTGTATGAAAAGAGCCAAGGGGATATAAAGGATGATACAATCTCAATTCCACTTTTTCATAGTTTGTATAATGAGTTCAATGACCACAAGAAACCTGGAGACTTGCTCATTAAAATCTCTTCATGTTCTTGAGATATATGGATAAAGTGTTGAGGAAAAAGCTGTTGGAATTTTGGTGTGATTTCTTTCAGATTTGAATAATATTAGACCTTCTTTGAGACTTGTGTTTTATGTAAATAAGCCAGTGGAGAAGTCATTTGTAAGTAGAGAATGCTAAATCCATCACAAGCAATATGCGCCTAAATTGATTGCGACCTTTGGACGCCCCCGGGCGGACTCATTCCTAGCTCTGTCGAATTTTGATGGACGGTATGAGAAAATAATGTGTTTTACTTTGTAATATAAACACGTTCTAGTCGAAACCAAAAATACGAGTAAAACAAGTTGAACAAAATATATTGCCATGATAATGTTTGCTTGTCCATTATTATCACCATGTAAAAAAGTGTTTGTTGATGTAATACTTGTTTCGACCGCAAGAGTCAGAAGTGCACCACTGCCTGAACACAAGGTTGTGTGCTAGCAATTTACCTCATACTAATGTCATTGTTTGGAATGCATGGAGAAATGAAAAATCACCCGGAAAAAAACATAGATCCGGTCATTCATATAACAATCTATAATTGTGTTTAAGGAACAGAGGCATAATGTTACCATAAAAGTAATGTCATTTGTTCTCCAAGAAAGTAACCTATTGTAAAATCAAACAGTTTATTCACACAGTAGCTAAATACATTGTGTTACCAATGGACCTTTTATGTACAAGTGGCAAATACCACAGCCCTAAATGTTACAACAGTGTTTGATAGATCATCATAACTGCTGTAAGAAAAGTCTGTTTGGTTTTGTTTTTCAACACCAATGTTGACGGGTCTTAGAATGACAACTTGCAGTAGGTGTAACTAATAGCTGACTCACTTCAATGACTAATGGACCTGAGTCATTGTTAACCTTATTGGTTTCACCAGCACTTTTAAAGTCTAAATGATACATCTCTTTTAGACCTGTTTTTATGAAAATAAACCGATCATGTCAACAAATAGTACTGGCAAGTGAGTTATGATTTGTATCAGTATCTTGTGTGTGAATCATGCTCACTGTGTTCATTCTATGTTTCTTTGCCCCAAAGCTTTGGCTCTTGTTTTTATCTCTGATCTATATTTAGAAAGGAGTGCAGTGCCCTGTAGATTAGGGCAACAATTAAATCACTATTAGAGGACTGCTGAAGTGGAAGATGGTGTTCTGGATGGCAGTGATATATCAGCACTTCTTTAATATGAACTGTTTTAATATTCATGGGCTGTGTCTCACAGGGAAAGTGTCCACATTATTTATTGTGGGTAAGGTTGAGCTGTGAGAATTGATTTGGCTTTGCCCTGAAGTTGAGAGGTGCATAATGCAACATGAACCCGGTCCTCTCCTCCCAAAGACGGCCTATGGGAGGTGTTGACCCGCTTATTGATGAATTGACTCCACTTTTATTTGCCTGAGTAAGCATAGACTCCTCCCCCCCCCCCTTCCCATTTAATACTTGGACGTGAAAGGTGTGGCTGGTCATTGATCCATGCAAAACCTGTCTACAAAAAACAGTCAGTGTTCTTGTGCTGCTGTCTGCAGTCAGGAGCACAGAATGCAGACGCAATGCAGCCTGGGGACCACAGAGCGGGGACCTTTGGACCACACTACCGCAATCATGAAAGGTAAGCTCCACTTTTCATTAGGGTTACTGCATGGTCTGTTTATCTAGGGACAGAAGTTCATCTAAAGTTGCAAAGGAAAGTCAGTTTAAACTTCATCAGATGAAGAGTCATGCTTTTTTTTAAAAACATGAGGGTATGCATTTCAAATGATATGGGATATTGGACCGATAGGGACTGAAATATAGCTAAACCATATGGGGTGGATATATTCAATTAAATTATATTTTTATATACTTTATGCACTATATGGAATTGTAATGCCTTTTGTAGTTTTGACCAACTTTTTGCTGCATCTGAATTACAATTCCTTAAAATACTTTTATCAAGTTGCTGGTGTACAATTGTCTTTTTTTTTTTAATAAACAGCAATTCAATAAATTAATACCTCTATATTTCTTTGGTTAAGTTTTGTTTGACAACGTTAGTAAAGCAAGGTTTAAGTAGGACCTTCCTTGCATTTAAAATAAAGGTCCTAGTCACTTCCACACAGTTAAACGTACAGCTAATGAATACATTAACACTGGACCTGAAACTGAAGAGTCATACCAGGCAGGCAAAGTCAGATCACTGCATCACTACATGAGAGTGTGAAAACCTACTTGTAAGGTTATTTTTGTACAGTTCACACTTCTGAATACTCAAGACAAAGACGCTGACTTGATTTGAATTGCCAAGTACATACAATCACCGGCAGTGAACATAATTACCCTATTACTGGAAGCATGGCTCTGATTGGATGTAATCAACCAGTAATTGTCTTTGATTTGGTGTTATTGAACAGAAACAACCTTACATGTGTCCTTGCTACCTCAAACACCTAAACCTCTGAAATGCAGAGCCTGCTATCATCTTGAAATGCTTGAAGTATATGATATGAATAATAGACCAAAGGGAAACCCACTAGACTGAATTGTCGAAAAATATGTAGTTGCTTGAAAAGGTTTTCTGGTAAAGGCGCTGATATGTTTCACAGCTGTACTACAAAACATCTCAAACAGTCTGGGTTTGTGTAGTCAATATTTACTACATATTTCTCACGATAACGGAGATACTCCAAATTTGTTATCCATCAAAAAGCAACCTTTCTGTCTTTGCTTTGAGTATTTTGGCTCACTGACGCAAGACGTAAACAGGGGTTTAATTGGTTGACAGTCACTAATATTATGAAGGCAATTGTGCAATTATAATACAATTATAAGCATTTTCTGCCTTTTATTCCAATCCCCGTCTCCCTTTTTTTTTGCTTGATAGTCTTTTGAACACCATCAAGAACACCTTTCCAGTGTTCTGAGCCACAAATAATTGGCACTCTGATTAAAAATAAAACACCTACTGCACCTTCAAAGTGAGGTTTATGTGGTTTCTTATTCATCTTGAGTCAGGGAGACTTACTGTGCCAATCTGAATGGGACAGTCTGAGGAATAGGACTGAACAAAGCTCATTTGTAACGTATTAAGCTTTCCAGGCTACTGATGGACTTTTTGAGTCACAAAGCCATAAAAAACCCTCACAGATCAGCTAAGATAGAGAGCTGAGTCAGTATACGTTCAGAGATATGACAGCAGGGATCTGTGTGGGATCCAAAAAGGACAGTATATTCAGTTGTATCTCGTGTTTCAAGAGTACTACTAAACCATCTGGTAGACTGATTCTTGTACTCATTTCCAGCTATAAACTGCTATAAGCCCATCATTCATTTATATCACCGACTGTGCAATACTGACTCAACAGTACAATGGTTTGTGCAATAATTCAATTGTGCAGCATTCTGGTTTACCCTGGCATCAATGCTGCATTTATTTTTCAAAACTGTGCACACAACTCAGAGTTTTAGCTATAATATTGTTCCATTTTATCATAGTTGACTATAGATATTTCCTTCCAGCATTATAATTATTGACGCTATACGATGTAGTCTGGATATAATTACCTTTCAATGTGCAACATCTATATCAATAAAGTATTTCCTCCGGTAGATGGCGCTGTTGCAATGCCTGCAGGACCCAGAGTACAGCGCACCCTTTTGAGGTTGAAACAGACTCTACTGTAGTGGCCAGGCATATGTTTGTAGGGGTGAGGATGAGCAGGAGGATGGTACTTGTCTCCCTGCCTTGGTGAAGATTTAGAACCACAGCAGCTGCCTTCTTAGTGGCCTTGAGGATGTATGGGGATGGAGAGAGCATGGTGTGGGACCGGGTCGCTCGGACCCGCCGGGACTGTATGTGCTACCTTGGACCTCCTACTTTGATGCCCATGTAAGACATTTCAACTTTTACACATTGTAGCCCAACGAAAGGAGCACCTGTGGCGCACTTGGGTCATAGGTGCTTAAAATTAAATGTACTTTAAATGGGAGAAGTGCCCTAAATAAACATCAAGTAGCTATAGCCAGATGTAGAGTTTTCTATGCGAATGTGGATTATATTTTATTTCATTTGAGGAGTTTTTGCTGATAGTAATTGTTGTGAGTCAGATGTTCATCTAAAAAATATAATACGACTATGATTCGTTAGACTATGGCAGAAGGGGGAATTTTACGAACTGATTTTCTCTGAGTGGGTTATGAATCGTGTTTTGTTGACGGTTTCATAACAGCTGGGAGTCATTCTGGTCAACAGTGTGCTACTTTGTAAGGTGTATCGCATTACACAACTTTAATAGTGCAATATTAAACCGTTCTATCTCGGTTTTACTTCACCTGCTGGACACAAAGTAGCAAGTAGGAATACAAAAAAAAACACTACTGTTTAGGCTGTGCGCAGTTTGTGCTCCAGTGATGGCAGCATGAAGCCAGGAGTTGTCAAGTGAACTCTCTCCGTCTCTACAAATCACTGGTGATAGATGCATTAGTTTCAGATTCACAAAAGCCTGTTATGAATTTGCACAGTGCAGTTTCAGGAGCAGTCACTGTCGTTTAGTGTATTCAGTGTTGTTAGACACAGGGCCAGTGAAGGATGAAGATTTCTGGACTGAAGGGAGCTGCAGGGGCCCTTTACGCAGGTCTCTGTGTAACAAACAACATTCTGGCTTTATCCAATGAGAACTCCTGTCTTATCATCTCACATTTAAGGTTCACAGGCTCCTTTCCCCTTTGAAAAACGCTCTCACTTTTGTCTTTTAACACCGACCACCCCCTGTTCTCTTTTCCCAGCGGGATGCGCAAGTCGCCCGACTTGAGCCCCAGAAGGCTTTCGGACATCAGCCCTCAGCTCAGACAGCTAAAGTACCTGGTGGTGGACGAGGCCATCAAAGAGGACCTGAAGTCCTCGCGCTCAGTTGAGGACATCAACAGCGCGTCCATAGAGGAGCGAATCCTGCGAATCACCGGCTATTATGGATATCAGCCTTGGAATGCAAGCTACAAGAGTGAGTCAGTATACATGCATGGAGCTGTTAACTTCTGTGAGTGCATGCTGTGACACATTTAGTGATCAATCTAGTGTGCACTCTTGGCTATTAGTCCTTCTTACACCTCACACACTCATTGGATTTCAGATAACATCAGACTACTGATTTAAGTGATAGTGCTAGTTGTTTGGAATTTAAGCTTGATGGGGTGCTCTACTGTCATGGTGTGGGTGGATGGAGTCAGAGGATTGGGAACATATGTTAGATAGCTGCATGTGAAAGTTTAGCATCTACCAATCCATAGGAAAACGCTTGTTCCAGTGAGAGTGCAGGATAATGAAACCACACTGAGGCACATTGAGACACATTTTGGGCCCTGCATGTGTAACCCTTATGCAACACTAGGAAATTGTTCAATCAGTTTGGCTTTTTTGATGCATTTGGCATTCATTTTGGCATGGGTTTGAGTTTGTTTTAAGAATATAGAAGTGTAACCTCATCTCCATGTTAAATATATTAACTGCATAGCCAAAATACAAACAGTCAGACTTTCATATTGTCCCCATTGAAACCTGTTTAAAAAACAAAATGTTATAACACACAGCCATTACAGCATAATACATACATTCTATGTTATCAGGCTTCTGCCCTTTAAAATTACTTTTATTTTGTACCTTTGTCCACCATATTTAGCCATGTTGTCATGTTTGACCCATTGGGCCAAATACATGTTATTTGTTGCTGCTATGTAGCACAGAGTTGCATGCAGTTATTTTAAGTCAATGTATTTTATCATTATATCATTGACACATCTCAGCCTGTGTACAGACTGTGTCTCAGACTTTGTACAGTGATGTTGCTCATCTTCATCATTATTTTCACTGAATCTAAATGTGCACAGTCTGTTAATTAGTTGCTAAAGCTTCAGTGTTACCGGATAGTTGCTGCAGATTGTCGAGCTAATGTTTGCTTCACTGGAGTTTGTTGAGCTCTGAGCCAGACAGTGGGAATGTTGCTCAGGGCAGTTTATTCTCTAAAGGAAAACAAACACAGCTTTTGTTTTCATAATTTTCCTCATTTCCTTTCCCTTCATCATTTCTGATGGATTACAGTTTTAGTTCACTTGCTTTGTGTCTTGGAAGGAGCTTTTTGTGGTTTAAAGACCAGCCACAATCTTAACAACTGTCAATCTTTTTTCATTTTTTATTGCTGCTCTGATGTAAACACACTCATTAGATTTTTGCCAGCCCCTGACTGGTAGCTTGTGGACAACGTTGTACATTTCACATGAGAACTGTAATATTAAACAAGTGCAAGAATACTTTAAAATTCATAGGCCTATACATATCTGAACACTTCAGAAAGCTGCTGTTCTTTACCTCTACACTGGTGCTGTGGCCAGAGAGTCAAGTTAAGTGAAATATTCCCAAACTATACTTAGACTGTTGTACTTCATATTTTAAACACTGAATGGTTAAAGAGCTGAATATTGACAAATTAGACGTTTATCATTAAGCAAAGTTCAAGCCGACCTTCAAGGAGTATCTGATTTGTTGAATGGATCAACAAATGTTGATTGTCATTGATGTCAACAGTAATATATGCAATCTTGTAACCCACAGCTATTACAGGATAATACATGCAATATATTTTATCAGACTTCTTCAAGAGAGTTTCATTTCTATCTTTTAGAGAATTTAATTTATTTAAAACTGTGTTTCAAACTGATTCAAGGAAATTAATTATCTTTTATACAACAGTTATTTTCCATGTTATTGCCAAATTATAATAACTGTTGTGGAAGAGACATAATACAGAGTAATGTTTGCCATAGGGGTTGTTTTTGTAATGACCTGAATGAGAGTTATAAGTGACCACTACACGTTAATTGAGATAAATGGGTTCAATTCCAAAACCCTTTTTCTCTGAATAACAAAGTCACTACTTCAACCACTTCACTACACTTTGTCCCTGAAAACACAATTTTGTCGACAGCAGTTGAATTGCAAATGTAAAATTTCATGATTTGAACTGTTACATCATAGATCTTTCTCTGTGCATGGCAATATCAAATGAAAGGAAACTTCACAAATGAAATGACCCTTCTCGATTAATTGGTGTTGCGTTTTGCCTTTCAGGAAAAGTTGGTTTGCCCAGCTTGTTTCTGATACAAAAAAACTAAAACCTAAATTCAAAAAGAAATAATCTGCCATGTTCCAAACCAGTTATCTCTGGACCCTCTACAGTAGTCAGCTCACAAAGTACTCCAGCACAAACAACCTGACTATTTAGGACTACCAAGCAGAGGCTAATGGCTGTAGAGTGGAAGGCTGATGCCGAAGGCAGCCAGTTATCAGAGGGGTGGGAGGCTGAGTACTTCTCTGTAGAGTGCAAAGAGAAGCCCGATTTTTTCATTTACCACCAACCTATCAAAATTGGCTCATGTGCTATTTCGCACAGCAGTAAGCTTGGTTAAAAAGTGAGGCAAGTAAGCCATGACTCAGACTCAAAATGAAAGGTCACATCATCACAATGAGTTACGTATGTGTAACAGAGCTACATCCAACATTTAAAAAACTGGCTCATTAAACAAACCCGGTGGGAGTCATTATTGCTTAAAAAGTGCCCTCAGAGCAGAGTTAAGAAAAAAGTTTTGCTTTCAAGTAAGTCGTGGCAGGGCCGTATCCAGGATTTGCTAAATACCGAAGTCCAAACATGCTAGGGAGGTTCGGGGGTATACTCCCCCGTCATTTTTGGGATTTTCATGATCTAGTTAGGTGCTTTTTAAGTCCTGTGGGGGGTCACAAATTGGATAATATATTGATTTCAAACCATGTCAGTGGGCTGCAGCATCAATTATTTTTGAAAGTGTAATGCATAACAATCAGTTGATTGTTACTATTAATGATCTGGACATGCAGAAGAGGCTAAAATGATCACAAAACATTGTCAACATTCATTTTCCATGTCTCTCTCCTTTCTATAACCTGCACCCTCTCTTCCATCTTCTTTAGTCTCTCTGTCTTCTTCCTGTTCATTACTCTCTCTCTCAGGGCAGGAATTTCACGAGGGCCACGAGGGCCATGGCCCTCGTGCCCTCCCACTTTGGCCTTGTGCCCTTAAAAATGATATTTGCCATAAGGCCACAGTGGCCTTGATGCCCTCTCTGACTAAGTTTTGTGGTTTAGCAGTCTGCCTCTTTTCTGACACGGCTTCAACACCAGCATATTTTGAAGGAGGAAAAAAAAATCAGCGGTGCACTTGATTTGAGCCTGGAATGCACCGCTCGGACGGTCTATGACAGGGGTGGGGAACCTCCGGCCTCCGGGCCGTATACGGCCCTCGAGACCATTTGGTACGGCCCTCGAGGTAATTTATAAACACACGCAAAAAAGAAAAAGATTCAAGAAATCTAGACCGCAAAATAATTAAACAAGCTTGTTTTTCCTGGCCAAGGTCAGGGTCCTTGAACACAACACGAGCCTAACGTGTCATCACGTGGTATATGTCTCGTCTGACAGGAGTGTAGTTCTAACGGAGAGCACCAGAACGCTGCTCCGGGCCGGGACTTCAGAAATTGCAGTACCCATAAGGAGCTGTACACATGCAGCAGTTTTTGCGTGGCTGTGTCTTTAGTTGAAAGCCCAGTGGCGATCTGTTCATCTGTCATACTGATCATACAGTCAATAACTTTGTTGTTATTAGCATCTGGTTAGCTAGCTATGCTAACGAATATAAGAAACTTTTTCTCCAACCAGTGAGGTAAAGGCACATCTTTATATGATCATTATAGTTATAGAAAAATAAGAGAATAAAGTAAACAGGTATACAATACTAATATGACAGTAAAAAAAAGTTGTACATAGTTGTATTAAGAGGTTGCTTTTTCTTTGCACAGCATGAAAGAAACGCGAAATGAATGGGCTGTGATTTGAGTTTTTTAAGCAGACGTTGAGTTCAATAATTTGTACGGCCCTCGAAGGATGTTGTAAAAATTGAAATGGCCCTTGAGAGAAAAAAGGTTCCCCACCCCTGGTCTATGATGACAGTTGACATCAGTCTAGGACCTATCTCCGCCCACCCCCTCACGCGTCCGTGTGCGTAGGACGGTCTAGGACCTAGCTAGCTGATTCTCCGCTCAAGAAAAGGCTGAGGTGAGGTAAGGTTTTGTGATGATCCTGTTTGCCGTTAAGTTTTTCATTTGTCCAGCTTTAAGTGTAATTTTATGGATAACATTACTATTTCTTGCTCGTATGGTAATGCATAATTATAATATTTTGAAGTGTTTTTGTTACTACTTGGATAAGTTATATTGCAGTTGTGTTCTTTTTTTATTATTATCTAGTGCTAGGCAGTTAGCGCTGTGTTGTTAGCTGTCAAAGATAAGATGATGCTTAATAAATATATATAAAAGTATTGTAAATGCATATACAATCGTAGTCACTTCATATCGTATGTTAAATCATTGTTTTAATTTATGGCCTTGGTGCCCTGGCTTTTGGCCTTTGTGCCCTTAAAAAATTGACAACTCAAAAGGCCAAGTGGCCTTGCCCCTAAAATGACGAAATTCCAGGCCTCTCTGTCCTCTACTCTTTCTCTTTGTTCAATCTCTCCCTCGTCGTTCACTTTTTGCTCCTCCTCACTTGTCGCTTCTGCCAGTGAATTAAAAGCAACTCAGCAATTTAGTTTTGCAATTTCACTTGTTTGCATTATTTTTTAAATAAAAATCGATTTAGTTTGATTCACAAAAGAAAACAAAGATGTAAGCAAATTGTGTTTTATAGAATTGTATGTTATTATGACATCATAACTGCAATAGATGTATGTTGTTAAAAGTATGCCTATTGTCTATATTGTAAATGAAGATAGATAGATAAATAGATAGATAGATAGATAGATAGATAGATAGATAGATAGATAGATAGATAGATAGATAGATATGGTTATTATGCCTACCTTATTGTGTGTGACTGTAAAAATGTTGGATTGCTTGTTTAGGATACTCTTGATCTTTATTATTGTCATTTATTCAACCTTCAGATAATGTTGGCTTGAATTGACATGGAAACTGTATTGTTATGTTATGTGCACTTTTGTATTTGGTATGACCTTGTAATACTGTATATGTTAAAGGGGTAGTTAAGAATGGAGAAACCAGCTCGAGTGCGCTAGAATTTGAAACTACGCAGCCGAAAAAAATCTGCCCCTTCCTTCAGACTTCCTTACAGAGCCCCTCCTCCAACACACACGAACGCGCACATGACCAATGAGGGCACAAGATAAGTTTGTGCACGAGATGGAAGGCTGACAGGCAGGTAGGCCATCCAGTTATTTTAGCCGGCTAAAATAATTGGTCGTGCTTTTTACAGCACCACGGCTTCCACAGATGAATTTTTTTAATGTATCTATTGTCAAAGCATTTAATGTATTCAATGCTATCGGGATGTTAAGGGCTTTCCATGGAATATAACAAAAAGTGTTTCTGAAGTGAATTACCTACACCACATTTAATGTGCAATAGCAACTATAATATTAAGTAGGTGACGTTATGATTACTAATAAGAGTAAAGCTTACTCAGGGGTCCCATAGGCGAGATGAAGACGTGTGAGAGGAATAATTATTTAGACTGATTATGTCAGAGAGTAGACTTGTGAAACAGTTCTTTTTATTTTTTAAGAGGTTTTTCCTCATAATTGCAGCAATATGAACATTCTTCTTCAATTTTCTTGCTTAATCGACATTTTCTTTCACAAGTGTTGGATTCTATTTGTATCCAAACATTAAGCAAATAATATATTTATAGCTAGTCCCTTTTGTGAAAGAAAAGGAAAGCAGGCCTTCACAAAGTTCAGACTGAATAGCTTGTTTTAATTCAGATCCTCATAGCCAGAAATGGCCTTTTCTTGCTTGGGAAATTGTCCTTTTTGGTATGTGAAGTTCCACTGAGAGGTGAAACATTTGTCTGACAAAACAGTCTTTGTTCTTCTTCTATGTACTCATGCTATCTATCACAAATGTGGCGTCCCTTCTTGTACAAATGTAGAGCTTTACAAAGCATGAAATGAGGTTGGGTTCTATTTAAAGCTCAGGGTTTGGCTGTGGTGAGACAGTGGAGCAAGTTGGAGAGAACCAATGTATGCAGGCACACATTCACTGCTGGCAGTAACAGGTATCTGGACAGCTGGAGGGGAAGGGAGAGCTATGGGCCGACTGTGACTGATGACGATAATGACAGCTCTCAACTCAGCTGGAGCTAAGGAGCAAGACAGAATAGTAATGCAGATGCACACAGCTGCTTATGGATAATTCCAGCTTGCCTTGCATACAGGCTTGGTTAAAAACGACAAACCAAGAACAATAACTTTTTCTTCTTCTTTTTTCTTGGAAAATCACTTTAAACTGTTGTTACTCCAACACCAAACAGAAACCTCAAAAGACCAGAATGCAATGCAAACATGAGTAGTTGCAGCCCGGTCTTTTTCTCACATAGACGAGATGTTCTTAAAACTGTTGCTCTCTTTGAAGTTATCCACAGCTGAGTGTGACAAGCTTAAGAATGTTGTGTGAGGGTGGGCAAATGTACTATAAGAAATACATTAAAATAATAGTGTTGTCAGTATTTTTCCTGTTAGTGTGTAAATGGTGCATAATAAAAGACCAGTAGACATTAGGGGAAATCATTCTGTTCTGTTTGTTCACGGTGTGTATTAAGTGAGACCTGAAAGTGAGGTACAGCGCAGACATGAATATGGCCATAAAGGCTTCTAAGTCAGGTGTGTAAGTGTTATAATCAAATGTAAATATGTTCACATGCACAGTCACCCCTAAAGAAAAATAAATAGAGACTATAAAGACTGTATGTATACAATCCATGATATTGCAGTGTTATCTCTTTAATGTGCTTCATGCATACATTTTTCATGCTTTCATGTTTTAGTGATGAGCGTGAAAAACCATATACAAAGAAAAAAAGTATGCTCAGAGGATTTGAGCATCATGATATATTGAATATTTTATGTAAATAGTTGTATGACCATATTGTGCCAGCATCTGACATGTTGCCTGAACAGGGTCATTCAGCATTTCAGTTCTTTTTTTTTTGAGTGGATATTTATTTATTTTTGATAAAAGTGGAGACTTACCCATTAAAGAGGAACAGTGGAAATGAGTAGAAAGAGTAAAATACTGAACTGCATATCTCTCAATCTCAGCCAAAAAATGAGTGGAAATGCACACAACTCAGTACTGAAGACATTTCTGACAGTTGCCTTCGGGCTTATCCTTATTCAAAACAAAGATTCAGTGGAGTACCGAGCAGATTGTCCCAGTTCTGCAGACATTTAACTGAATAACCTATTTAATCTGGTTTGATATGTTTAAACATTTATTTGAAAGGAATGTTTCTATTTCCATGTTCTGCCCAAGTGGTGCAAGCAAGGCTTCCCTGAGCAAGCATATTTTAGGCTTTTATGTTTTGTTACCATCTCCAGTACAGTAGGAGCAGTTCTGTTGCGTAACATCACATCTATAATTGAGAAGGATGCATAGATCATCAGACACCTGCCTGCTCCTGAAGTCCCGCTCGCTCCCAGTGGAGTGGAGGAGCCGTGAATCAGCTATACCACTTTGAAGAAGAGAACAACTCAAGTCTTCTTGTCCCTTTCAGCTTTATAGCCGCGTTCACACCGCGTATAGTTTTCCCACTTTAGTTCCGATATAGTTCCGAAAATGTCGCGTTCAAACCAAAAAGAGCCGGAACTAAAATGAGTTAATCAGAACCTTTTTTAATAGGGGTGCACCGAATGGGAAATTCTTGGCCCGAAACCGATACCGAAAATAGGAAACAGTTGGCCGAAAACCGAATGCCGAAAGGCCGAAAATGATTAATAGAAATATATATATATATATAATGTATACATTTTTTTACCAATGTTGTTCAGCTACCTGATTATGGAAAAAGACATGATTATGGCAAAACTTAACTTAAATAATAATCACTATTATGGATCCATAAAACATTTATTCAGCACTTTTGAATGCATACAGTACATTAATTCCAAGTCAAGTGCATTTTCTCTGTAGGATAACTACAACAAAGTGCATTCAGAACAAAGCCAAGGTGCTTTAAAACTGCATAAACATCTAGGCCAGTAGGCCTACAACAAAATAGTGTAAATAAAGACTGTAACAGTCAGGCCTTCAACAACAACAAATGCACCTATAAGTTTGGTAACCTAACGTGTTGTTGTGATGACGTAATCAAAACGCGGCGACAAGCACGGCGCGCGACCATGCTCGCGGCTGGCTCACAGCCAACATGTCTGCCGCTTGGAGATATTTTGAAATATCAGAGAAAGAGGGCGCGGATTGCGATTTGTAAAATGTGTTCAGCTGACATTTCTCGAGGGGGTGTAAATGCAAAGACTTTCACCACTTCGGGATTACTCCACCACTTGAAATCAAAACACCGGACAAATATGCGGAGTATGATCAACATAACCCTGTTATCTGACATTCGGTGATATTTTAAACCATTTTCGGCCGATAATGTTTGGTGGCCGAATATTCAGTGCATCCCTATTTTTTACCCCCTTTTCCTTCCCTGCTTGAGAGCAGGGACTTTCGTGGGAGAAAAAGGTTCCTATGTCTGATTGGCTGGGCGGAATGCAAACCACGCCCCGTAAAACTTTTGTGAAGCCGCCATTTTATTATCCTCGCATTAGCATTATTAGCATTAGCATTAGCCCAGCGCACAAACGCAGAGAGACTAACTTATGGCAACACAAGAGAAAACATGGGAGCGGTGGAGATGAGGAGGTGTCGGCGTTCTGGCGATTTACTCGGAAGTCCCCAACTCCGGGGACTTCCGGCAGGAGACTCCGGGTGGCAGTAAGAAATGCCGTGAAGTTGTTTGCGGCCTGCCAGTAAACCCAAAGCAGAAGAAGATGAAGTTACGTCAGCAGCTTCATTTGCCTAATCGTTCTCCAGGAACTTATTCCGGTGTGAACGCGATCTTTACTTAGTTCATGAAAACTAAAGAGTTCTGATGAACTAAGTTCTCATGAACCTTTGTGGGAAAAGTACTGCGGTGTGAATGTGCCTCTTGTCTTTGCTCTCAGTTTCATCCAAAGTGAAAATGACACCACCATATCACTGAGCTTGAAATAGTATTGTTAAAAAAAACATTATGTCCAGAATTGGATATCTCAAAGAAAAACCCCTTTCTTGCACAGGGACAAATTGCTTGATGGAGTGGTAAACAGTTTGCATGCATGGACTTTTAGAGCATCTGTGTAGCTTATGTCAAATCTGAGACTGGTTTCCTGAGCTTGATTTCCTTCATGCTTGTGTTTCTTTAGAATTAACCCTGAAGACTTAAGCGCTAACTGAATCATGGCTGTAGTGCTCCGTTCTCAGTGCTCACTCAACCTTGTAATGGAAATCCTGCCAGTTTAATGCCAAGTCCTGTCCTCCTGTCCTCCTTACTCCTTTCATCTGCTGTTAATTGGAAGTTGTGAAGTGATGACTCCTACCTCGGCGTAATTAATCCACGGTCTGCTGTGGCCATATAAAGCATATCATTTTCTGGGTTTGCCACAGAAGAGCAGTGCTTGAACAGAAGCAGCAAAGTGTAAATTGGGTTGTGCGAGTAATCAGGAGGCTTGTGGGTATATTGATGGGAGGGGGATGAGTATTGATGGAAGCTTGTAGCACTGACAAAAACACAAGCCGTTTTCAACTATTAACTAGTTTAAATATTGCTTAATGTGAGACTTTAAACATACATTTGTGTTGGATGTTCTGCTTTAATCTCTAAGTTCAAAGACTGCAGACGTGATTAATGACAGAAGAAAATTGTCCAAAAAGAGATTAGACGAAAATCTCGACACCAGTGTCACCAGTCGAAATGTGAAAGTGTAAAAAAAGAAACAAAGTCAGCTCTATCTATATCCCAGTCCTGTAGTTTTAGCATCAATGTGATATTGAAGTTTTACATCAACTGATCTATAGGCATAAAAAGTTGGGCAATTTTGTCATACCTCTGCTTTTCACCAGCTTTTCAATCACATTAAGCTCTCAAGCCTCCTTCACCTTTTCTGCCAAATTTGCATATCCCATTACACATTAAGCTGCTGTATTAAGATTCTCTTTTGGAGCAACACGCAGGGTTAGTGCATGACCGATAGCTGATCTCACTGCAGTAAGGCCTGAGATGCTACAGAATCAAACAGGCGCTGCATTCGAAAATGATAGCATCAGTAGGCACAGTTGTTGAGCTGTGAAGTATGTCAGTTAGATAGCTTTTGATTTAGCAGCCTAATGTGAAAAGTCATGTGTCAAAGTGGTGCTTCTACTGTTGAACCCACAAAGGATTTTCACCTTCAGTTCTGCGGAGAGTCTGAACTCAGATACACTCACTGTGCACAAACTTCTCAGCACCAACAGAATACAGGCAAAGTTAGCAACTAGCTAGCGCTGCTAAAGAGACACATATTTCTCTAAGGAGTTCCTGGAGCAACCCAGTCTCATGGCATTTCATGTTAGTCACGACATTTAATCTATTGAAACACGAAGTGCCGTGAGACTGGGTTGCCTGGAGACAAAAAACAAAGCTTGAAGGGGAGCAAAATTCATGAGGACGCCATAAACACAATCCCAAAAGTAGCCTATGATGTTGCATTGTGATAGTTCCGTAAATATGAAAATATTGCTAACGTGTTCACCATAAAAAATGTATGTCAGTGTTTCGCTGACTTCTTATTCTTCTGCTTCCAATTGTCTGAAATAGTTCAACTTTAATGCTACCTTAGAATTGTTTTATTTTTGTTTTTTGTTTGGAATGTCTGACATTTAAAAAAACATATATTATCTTCTCAAACCAAAGAAATACATGTAAAGTGTATTGTCAAATGTCAAAACATTCATTACTCACTATAGAGATCAAAATGAGTCACTTTCCTGCCAACAAATGAGAACACAGGGCAGTCAACATATTGAGTTATACATACCTTGTGTGCAGTTCAGGCTAACGCTCTGCTCATCATCAGCATCAGTGACTCATGTTGTCCAGAGGCTGACCGATGATAAATAATGACTAGTTCTTCAAGTGTTAATCACATTTGTTTAAACCTGATACTTTGTCACCAAGGATAAACTATGTTGAGATACAAATCCACAAAATGTTAAACCTCCAAACATGTAAGGGAATTTATGGTAGTGAAAAAAGCCTTGCAAAGTTAAACCCCTTGTGCAGTGTGTCCCTCTATCCCCTGCCTAACCTTCCATTAGGCACTGATCAGGTGGGCTGTCCCTCACAGGTGGAGGGGGGTGTGGCCTGGGGAACAAAGAGAGAGGAAAATGTTTGGGAAGGATGTTTGTTTGATGGAGGAAGATACCCTGGCAGGTTTTTTAAGGGTTACCAATATACTGAAGGAGCAATGAGACCGGTGGAGTCTGAGGATCATACAACCCAGTCTCACGGCATTTCGTGTTATAGTCACGACATTTAATCTATTGATTCATGTTCACCAACACGATTTTCCCCTTTTTTTCGTGTCACACAGAACGATTTTAATAGCAATATATTTCTATTGGTATATGTTTCGTGCCTGCAACACGTCTTTTTGTCCGGTCGGGTTTTGGAAGACCGGAAGCTGTGTGGTTCATAAAAACATGTTCTTACTCAATATCAAGCCACGATTATTGTTTTTATTTTAAATCGTATAATGTCAGACTTTTTTTTTGCTGTCCGCAAGGAAAATAAATGGGGCTCAGAGCCTCAGAATACTGAAATCTGTATTTTTAAAAATCTTTTTTTCCTTCTAATTTGTTATTCTTTTCTAAATAACACACTGTTAATTACTCAACAATAACACACAATTATCCTTGTTTTTATTTATTTGTTTAATTCTATAATCTCAGGCTTTTTTGGCATCCATCAGGAACTGAATTTCAAAATAAAATAACCGGAAACAGATACACACCCACTGAACTGATTACCCAAGATCCTCAGCTATGGTTTAAGCTCGGTGATTGGATTGTTTAGCCGCAATGCACGTTGGGATATGGTGTTAATGCGATATGAAATCCGAAAAACTTTTCTTTTTTTTTTTAAAAGAAGAAAATAATATTTTAATCCGAGTGTGCTTGCTTTTCTCTTTGAAAGTCATCACATAACAGCATTATAATACACAGTTCGACTGCATTAAATATTACACATCTGCCGTAGTTCTCTATTTATAGAGCCCTGATTAGAAGACTTCTGGACAGACTGGAAGAACTGACACCGAAACTGAATATGTGACGTGGATCGTAAATATATCAGCAATTAAACAACATCTTCAATTTCTCTTCACACAGGAGTATTGCAGTATCAACATTAATTTGACTGACTTTTATATTTGATCCAATTGGTAGATAGGTAGGTTATATTTACACCATAACGGTGCACAGCTGATATAAAAGGACTTGTCGTTTTTAGAGATATTACTGATTTTCTTTGAATCAAAGAATGTAAATACTGAGTTGAAAAAATAGTCAGGGGTTTTGGGTGATGGGAGACACATCTATGGAATCACAATTTCAATAGCTTACCATTAAATGACGGATATACCATTCTGTCTGTGATGTTTTTACAATTCAGATATTTAATGTGTAGAAGTAAAACATGTGAAATAATATAGCAATATCCAGTAAAATGATGTGAAAACATGAATAGAACTACACATCTTCAGATGTTATACATACACAAGTGTCCTACACTAATAATACAAAGTTATTATGGCATTGTATGCTTTGTGTACCTTGTGTGCACCGCCTAGTGGTTAAAGCACGTTATTTAATTATTTTTTTAATATGTTATATTTGATGAAAATAATATTAAGAGTACATACACAATAGGGGGAAAGTAGAAGGTCAATGATAGAAATATAGAATATAAAAAAATCAAGAAGATACTGTAAGTGATCAAAATAAAACAGTTTAGTGCTGGATGTACAAAGATATTAATATGAGGATGTAAAAAACTGAAAAACGAATGAACCTTTATTCAAATATTAAAGAATACTTTAGGTTAAGGTCTTCTTTTAAATAAGAAAAAAGCTTTGGGGGTATCTATCTACAGATAAATATTAAGCCAGTAGGGGTGTAACGGTACACGTACCCATACCGAAATTATTCGGTACGGGCCCTTCGGTTCGGTACACGTGTGTACCGAAGTGTACCTAACGAATATAACGTTAAACGTAAAAAATTGAGAACGTGAACAACTTTTTGGAAGTAATCTCAGGTGCTGCGCCGCAGCATTCAGAGTAATTTGCTCACATTGGGTTCGACGCGTCATAGAGAGAGCAAGTCATTTAATTGGACGAGAGGCATACTATGAGAGCTGGTCACAGGGATGCGTTCAAATGTAGTCAGTAATTTGAGGAACTGTCGAAATGGCGAACGCAGATAAAGTTGAGCTCGAAAATCCTCCAGCATCATTGAAGTCTCCGGTTTGGGAACAATTTGGTTTCGCAGTTACGTACAAGGATGACGGACCAAGACAGGTGGACCGAACCAAAGCTGTTTGTCGGCATTGTTCAACTAAAATTGGTTACGCGGCTGGCAATACATCAAACTTGCACACTCATTTGAAAAGGCATCACCCGAACGTGCATATCACCGGTACCAAAAGAAAAAAGACTGAAGTGCAAACCCAACTCCCACTAGCATAGTAGCATTTAAGCCTCCAACACTCGCAAAAAGTTTAGACCGAGCCAAAGCTAATACAAACGCCAAATATCCTTATGTTGCCATGCTAGCAAAGCGCTACCTGGCCGTATCTACTACCTCTGTCCCTAGCGTGAGGGTGTTCTCCACAGGAGGAGACATTGTTAGTGCCAGCAGATCTGCCCTTTCGGCAAGCAATGTGGACAAGTTAATTTTTCTTTAAAAAAACATGAAATGACAAGCAAGTCATAATCTCAAACTGGCTGCTTTTGTATTTATTTGAGTGAATACATTATTCACAGTTTAATAATAATAATAAAAAATAATAATAATAATAATGTTTTGTGATAATTTTTTCTGCTGTACCGAAAACGTACCGAACCGAACCGTGACCTAAAAACCGAGGTACGTACCGAACCTAAATGTTTGTGAACCGTTACACCCCTATAAGCCAGACAAAGTACTCAACGTCTAATATATTGCTTTCCTGCAATGTTAACTATGTTGAAGCACTTATTTTAACTGATATTATACATATTAATTATACTCTTATGTATGAAGATAGAATAAGAAATGTGCAGAATATGACAGTTTAATGGTGGAGGTATACACACATATTGATAGATGTCTTGTAATGCACTGTTGAGGAACCTGCGACCCAAGTTTTTCATTCATTGCATAACTACACCGTAGTTGTGTATATGGTCCCGTTCGAGCCCAGTTTTGGATAGTCTGCCGTGGTTTCGTTCCATTTCAAAGTGCTGTTTGACGATCAGCGTAACCTTGGTGCACTGCCACTCCAACAACCAATCCCAGAGCTTGAAGATTAATCACGGGTTATCGCATTAACACCATATCCCAACGTGCATTCTAAAACATTCCATCATCGAGCTTAAACCATAGCTGAGGATCTTGGGTAATCAGTTCAGTGGTTGTGTATTCCAATGATGATCGAAATCTCCCATATACTGTAGGCCTACGTCTGTCTCCGGTTTTGCCCCTTGTGTGTTATGAAGGTTTTTATACATGTAAACGGTCTGCAGAGTCAAAAACCCTCAAATTACACCCTGTAGGGAGTAAAACTCTAACACAGAAAAGACCTCCCCAAAACGCCTCGTTGGAGATTTCTCATGTTCTTCCTGGACATTGTGACGTCTGAATACCCAGTAGCCACGCCCAGAGCTTTGACCAGGCTGATTGGTCCAAATTAACCAATCCACGGACTTCCTCACACACAAACACACACAGTGCATGCAGCTCTGCTGATTTCTCCTCCCTGGCTGCAGGCTGATAACAGACAGTTGGGATCGTGGCAAAATTCTCTCTGCAGACCCATTCTCACAGCGTTTATCAACCTTTTTCTTACTCAATAAAAAAAAGTCAGACATTGTACCATTTAAAATAAAACACAATCGTGGCTTGATATTGAGTAAAAACATGTTTTTATAAACCCCACAGCTTCCGGTCTTCCAAGACCCGACCGGACAAAAAGACGTGGTGCAGGCACGAAACACACTCACACTCTGTGTGACACGAAAAAAAAGAGAAAATCGTGTTGGTGAACACGTATCAATAGATTAAATGTTGTGACTGTAACACGAAATGCCGTGAGACTGGGTTGTATTATCAGACCCTCTCTACATCAGGTTCTTGCAGCACTATAGGCCTAGTTGTAATTGGGCTAAAACTTTAAGCGGATTGTTAAAAATGTTCCAATGGTTTTCTAGTGAGTTGTTTTGGCTTATTATGTTTAATTTCTTCTGTATCAGGGCTCAAGCTGTTTATATTTTTGTCTATAATTCATCAAATTCACTGGGGTTTGATACTTAACTACAACCACTGACCCACTAACTTTGCCTGCTGTTTTGCAACAGACAATATCACTCTCCTGTAGCAGCAGGCATTACAAGCCAGGATTATATTGGGTCAAGATATTTTTGTGGTAAAGAAGATGCAGAGAGCCACAGTTGCGCATATTTTTCAGAAGCGCTTCTAAGTCTACAACTGTTTGCTTTTAATATAGGTGTGTATGATTTTTAACAGATCTGTTGTGTAAAGGACAAAGATAAATGAAAATGAAACGTGTGAAAATGTAGTTTAGTATTTAGTCTATTATTACCCATTTTCCTCCTTGCATCAGTCGTGCAACATGCGCAAGACTATTTTTTTATTCTGTTATTCATTTTTTTGACGGAAGTTCCTAGTATACAGTATGAGAATCATGCAACAAAATGAAATATTCAATCCCATCTGTACTCCTGAATATAAATCTATTCCAGTCTCATCTTCTCTGTTCTTGTTTACCTCTCTTTGTCTTGGTCACGTTTCATTTTGAGGTAAAAGCAGGTAGGGACATTGAGAAGAAAAAACATTTCTGCCGACACTGCAGCAGAAATCAATAGAGCTCAGCATGTGACTCTTGAGATTAATTTGGTGAAGACTTTCTTATGAAAGGTAAATGAGAAACAAACAAGAGCAGCCATGCATGGTCCTTGATAAATAGTTCTGCTTAAAATACTCCAGCGACCTGAAGCTAGTATTAAACCATTAATAATGTAAATTAAAAAATATTGTAATGCTGAGCCTGTTTTCTGCCAATTGTTTAATATGGTGCCTTTGTTGTATATGTGAGTCTATTTTTACAAATTAGTAACTGATATATGGTCCTGGAAATTAAATAGGAGCAATACTGCTTGTGGTTTAGCGATGAAATTTGTTGGAGGAGGGTTGGTAGTGATGGTTCAGCCTGCAGCGGCCAAGGGGGGGGTAAACAGTACAGTTAAGCCTCCAGGATGCCGTGCGCTGTCTCAGGATTGGAGAATCAGATATTATATTGCCTCACCAAGCTCCCATGCTGACATTGTGCATTGCTCCTCCATTGCAAAGTATCTTCATTCTTGTTCACCGGCTATTGCCTGGTATTAAATTAATAGTTCAAATTGATTTCATAACTGGTTGCTATAGGCAAGGGAGACTGCAGGGAGACACTGAACTGGATAAAAAGAATGCATTGGCCTAAATGCAATCTCATAACCTACTGGGCTATCGTCTGACGATAGTTTAGCTTTTGATTGGTTTAAAATCACCTTGTTACTTGTGAAAAATGTGGTTAAAGAGAGCATTTTACAACTGTATACTTGAAACTAAACTTGCTAAACTGTTAACAATTTACTGCGTACAGAAGAGGAAGTCTTGGCACGGATATCAGCTGGCAACCCCAGAACCCCAGAAGTATTGGCAGTTCTCATTCATAACACTCCGTTCGATGTCTCACTATGGGATGCGCCTCAAAGCGTATGCAAACAGAAGCATCAATCTCATTACGCCAATCCTGATTGGCTGGTGATCTTGACGTCTACGTCAGGGAATCCACCCACCCTCTAAGTAGCTTGCGCTACGTCGCAGCGTCATTCAAACACCTCTTCTCGCTTCGGAGCACATCTCAAAATATCAGTAGCCGGGCTAGCTTAACTGTCCACAGACTGAACCACAAGCTAACTTTCGGTCGACGGGCGCTTGCCGGCTACTCTTGCTTTGCAAGAAGATTGAATTGAATATTAACACACCAGTTAATATGGAAATCTGCCACGCCGTTTTTTCTTTCGGAATAACGTTAAGGCTTTGATTTTTCTTCTAACGGTAACGTACCTGTTACTAGTTTATCCCTCCACGCCGACACCCCGGCGAGCGAGGACGGATTCTTCTCTCCCTCACACCAGAGGAGACGGAGATAAAAGATATTAACACACCAGTTAATATTAAAAAATCTGCCCGCCGTTTTTTCCTTTCGGAATAACGATAAGGTTTTGATTTTTTCTTTCAAACGGTAACATACCTGTTTACTAGTTTGTCCCTCCACGCCGACACCCCGGCTAACGAGGATGGACCCTTCTCTCCCTCACACCGGAGGAGACGGAGGCTCGGAGACGGAGGCTCGGAGACTCGGCTCTGCGGCTGCGGGTTTAAGATTTCGAGCACGGACTCACACCAGGTCTGCTCGTCCTGCCTTGGGCTGGAACACGCCCAGGAGGCTATCGATGCCCCCGGTTCGTGCGGACATTGTGCCCGCTTCACCACCAAGGGCCTCTGCCGACGGCTAGCGCACCAAGCTAGCCTGTCCGGACAGGACCTCTTCATGTCTGTTGATTCGCCGGCCGGCAATCGAGACATGGTGACGACCGCAGTGGAGGTTGAGCCCCACGCTGTGTCGGAGCCCCGTGCCGTGTCAGGCTGGGGCCCAGCGGCGGCGAGAGCCGCGAGAGTGGAGAGCCGCGAGAGCGGAGCCCCGTGCTGTATCAAGCTGGGGCTCCCGACTGGACCTCACCGTGGTTCCACCCGCGGGGGATGTCCTAGAGCTGGATTATATGGAGGAAGATGAAGCATGAAGATAACATCTTCGTTTCATCTGCCCAGGCTGCCAAGCCGGAGGCGATGTCCGCTCCCCCGGCCGAAAGCACACCAGCTTTGCCCTGCCTCAGTATGGACTTGCAGGCCGTGTGCCAACGCGCTGCGTCCAGCCTGGACATCCCGTGGCCTGAAGTGGCCAAGGAGACCTCCAGATCTCGCTATGAGGGGAAGAACTTGCCCCAAGCAGCGAGGATGAAGAGGCAGCTTCTCCCAGTCTTTCCAGAGATGCTGGATGAGGTGTCTGTCTCGTGGAGAGACCGCCCTTTCAGCAACAAGGCCCCAATCAAGGGTGCCTCCTCTTTGGAGTTTTAGGACATTGAGAAGCTCGGCCTGCTCCGCATGCCGCCCATGGAGCCGCTGGTGGCAGCCCACCTCCAACCGCGGCTGGCTTCGGCACCGAGCAGGAACCCCACACTACCGGCAAAGGCAGACCGTTTCCAGTCAGCAATGACCGAACTAGCCTATAAAGCCGCAGCTTTGTCCGCCAGGGCGCTCAATGTCTCCTCGCTGCTGACCGCCTACCAGGCGGAGCTCTGCGAGGACATGACGAACAAACCTGAGCCTGCTGTGTGGGACGAAATCACAGCGATCACGGACATTTGCCTCCGTGTGCAGCGCTGTGCAGTCCAAGCCACGGGCAAAACACTGGGGATAATGGTGGTACAGGAGAGAGCCAGGTGGCTCAACCTGACGAACCTTCCAGACCGGGAAAAAGAGGACGTCTTGGACATGCCTATTGTTCCCGAGGGCATATTTGGCACCGCTCTGGCTTCAATGCAACAGCGCTGTGAATCCAAAAAGGAGGATGAGGCTCTCCGGCTTTGTCTTCCCCGAAGGGTCCAGCCGCCGCCTTCAACGGCCCCGCGGCAGTCCTTCGCTCAGGCTGCCTCACGTCCTGCCCGTTTCAAGATCCCGAAACAGCAGAGGCCACAGCCCGCCCCGGGTCTCCAGCCCAGACTCGAGGCGAGGACGAGCTGGACAAGAAAGTCTCCGGTTCCGGCAGCAGCCGCTCAGGCACAGCCGGCCCAGATTTTCAGCCATCAGGCGAGGAAGAAGAAAAGAGCGGCCTTGACAGCTTCCTCTCCTCTCCTCGATAAAAGAGCTGGAAGTTCCCTGTTCTCCAGCTCCAGAACACATTCCAGTGTTAGATGCTCATGTGTTTCCGGGGTGCAACCATGCCCCCATCTTCCCGCCGCCTCGAGTGATGTCAGAACGTCATCCTCGAGTTAGCGCCATGAGGGAAATGGACTTAACATTAAAGACAGCAAGCTCCGCTGCTCATTTAATACTAGAACCGCCAACGGGTAAATTTTACCCGCAGCTGTTTTTTGATTGTATGTAACTTTTGTTCAATAACATATTAAAGTCTCCCAGTCCGTGACTTTTCCTGAAAGTGTGTTATGTAGCACCCTCTGTTGTTAACAATTGTCAATATGAAGTCAGATTGAAAAAATCGCCAAAAAGAATGCCATTTATACCTATATCCGCCAGCGGGTAATATTTACCTCATAGAAAATGCAGCGTAAACATGACGTGTTGCTATAGCAACACCTTTTGCCTACTGCGGTTCCTTATAGATAGAGAGATATATTGAGATAGATAGATAGATAGATAGATAGATAGATATATTGATAGATGGATAGAGAGAGAGACAGACAGATAGATAGTTATAGATAGTGTAACATCTTGGAGAATACAAGATCTTGGATGACTGAGCTCACGTTGAGGACGTAATGCATGTGTGCAGGTTACGTGCCGGTTGAAGAAAGATGGACACTCGGAATGAGAGAAGTAGTCTGTGTCGTCTATTTATGTAGACAATTATATGTTCATAGAACAGAACATTACAGATATATCGATAGAGAGAGATAGGGAGATTTGTACCTAAACAAAACACAAGTCTAACACCAAGCGTTTAAATCAGCACTCTTAGCGATATTTTAAACTTCATGCTATCTGCACAATCTATATCATATGAAAAGGTGAGAGTCCACAGATTCTATTGGTATAAGTTTCATCCCTGTGCGATCAAAACTCACTGTTCTGTATGATAAATAAAATAACATTGCACCTTGAAAATTTATAGCGGGTACATTTTACCCGTTGGCGGTTTTAGGTATACAGCAACCTCTGGCGGTTCTAGTGTTAAGTCACACAAACACATCTCATCACTCTTGTTTCTCAATAAATCATTTTCCACTGTCGTTTCAAGGCTTAAAGCCAAGGGCGCAGTCAATAAAAATGAAAAGAAAAACAATAAAAACAATAAACAGTTTGATGTCTTTCCCCCTTCTGAGAGCGGCTGCTGCCTCTCTCAGAAGCCGGACGATGGACGGGGCTGTGAAGGCACCACCGCCACGCGCATGCGCAGTGTCGACCGAGGTTGCCAACCTGGGGTACCACCGTGTTCAGACACTAGAGGGCCCCCTAACACAACAAATAAAGACACAGAGAGCGGACGTGACATCTCCACTCGCTTTTAGAAGAAAAGTGGAGGATGCTCAAAGATTCTGCTTGGGTTTTCAAGTCAATAGCACGGGGTTACAGACTCCAATTCACTGTCAACCCCCCTCACTTTTCGGGGATTCTGCATTCGCAAGCCCGGGGAGAGTCGGCCCATATTCTGGAGCAAGAGATTCTCTCGCTTCTATAAAAGAAGGCTATATCTATAATACCCTCCGAACAGAGTCAGAGCGGCTTTCATTCCAAGTATTTCCTCGTTCCCAAACGGGGAGGGAATGGAATTCGGCCTATATTAGATTTGAGGGTTCTGAACAAATATCTCAAAAGATACAAATTCAGAATGCTCACTCACACGTCTCTGTTGCGTCTCGTGCGCCAAAACGATTGGTTCACATCAGTCGACCTGAAAGACGCGTATTTCCACATCCCAGTATATTATCCACACAGGAAATATCTGAGGTTCGCCTTTCAGGGTGTCTGTTACGAGTACAGAGTACTTCCCTTCGGTCTGTCTCTCAGCCCACGAGTGTTTGTACGGTGTACGGAAGCCGCGATAGCCCCGTTAAGACAACAGGGTATTCGCCTGGCAACTTATCTGGACGATTGGCTCCTTCTTGCACAGTCGGAGCAAGAGGCTATTACGCAGACGAATGTCCTCGTAAAACACCTGCTCGACCTGGGTTTCGTAATAAACACAGAAAAGAGCATGTTGTCCCCAGCCCAGACTGTACTCTTCCTGGGCCTACGCCTGAATTTGGTGCCCTTTACAGCCCGCCTGTCAGCAGAAAGAGTGAAAGCCTTCAGCGCTTGCCTCGCTCATTTCCAGCCACGCAAATATGTTCTCTTCAGATCATGTCTGCGGTTACTGGGGCTCATGGCGTCAGCCATCCTGGTGGTACGACTGGGATGCTTACACATGAGGGAGTTTCAGCGCTGGGTAGCTGCCCTCAGACTGGACCCCGCGCGTCATGGCGCGCGGAGAGTGACGGTCACTATGAAATGCGTAATGGCACTGCGCCACTGGCTGCACTCGACTTTTCTAGTACGGGGCGTGCCTATGGGTGCTGTCCTATCGCGGAAGGTGGTCACCACAGACGCATGACTGACGGGCTGGGGGGGTATATACGAAGGTCGACCTGTGAGGGGTCTCTGGAGCAGAGACCTCCAACGGTCACACATAAATTATCTGGAGCTTTTAGCGGTGTTCCTCACCCCGAAACGCTTTCTGCCTTTTCTCAGAGGACATCATGTCCTCGTGAGGACAGACAACACGACCACAATATCGTATATAAACCACCAAGGGGGTTTGCGTTCTCTCCAGTTACACATGCTGGCACGCAAACTGATCTTATGGAGCTGCGGACGTCTCCTCTCTCTTAGAGCGACGCACGTACCAGGAGTAATGAACCTCGGGGCAGATCTGCTGTCTAGAGGTGCACCACTATATGCAGACTGGACTCTACATCCAATAATTGTGAGTCAGCTGTGGGTGCGTTACGGCCGGGCCGCGGTGGATCTGTTCGCATCAAAAGAAAACGCTCAATGTCAGCTGTTCTTTTCAATGCGCGATTTAAACGCACCGTTAGGCGTGAACGCGCTCGCGCACGTTTGGCCTCCGGTCCTCCTGTACGCGTTCCCACCCCTGGCTCTGGTACCCCCAACTCTGGCCAGAGTGAGAGAACAACGCTACACACTGATCCTAATAGCTCCACATTGACCTGCAATGTACTGGCTGGCGGAGATATATCAGCTGCTGTGCGGGCAGCCATGGCAGCTCCCGCTACGCAGGGACATACTGTCTCAGGCGGAGGGCACGATTTTTCACCCACACCCAGAGCGCTTGGCACTATGGGCCTGGCCCGTGAGTGGTATAACCTGAATACAGTGGGGCTCCCTCAGAAGGTGATAAACACGATACAGAGTGCAAGAGCTTCCTCCACCAGGTCCCTCTATGACTGTAAGTGGAGGGTGTTTGAGGACTGGTGCCTTCAAAAGGGACACATCTCTTTTCAATGTCCTGTCGGGGTGATTCTATCATTTCTACAGGACCTGATTGATAAACACAGAGCTTTCTCTACGATCAAAGTGTACCTGGCTGCTATTGCTGCATGCCATGTGGCCTTTGAGGGAAAGACGGCTAGCCAACATCCCTTGGTCTGCCGTTTTATGAAAGGGGCTCGCAGGCTCCGCCCTGTTTCCAGGTCACTGGTGCCCTTATGGGACTTGGCAGTGGTTTTAGATGGGCTCACTCGACCTCCATTTGAACCCCTGGAAGAAGCTGACATGAAACACCTGTCACTGAAGACAGTGTTGTTACTGACTCTGGCATCTGCCAAGCGAGTGTGTGGCACTCAGTTTGACCCGGGGCAAACGAGAGTGTTGCTGAAGCCCAACCCTGCCTTTGTACCTAAGGTGGTTGGCTCATGTACCCCCATTGACATTGAGGCATTTCCTCCGCCGCTGTGTTCCTCTGAGGAACAGCGGCCGAATTTGCTGTGCCCAGTCCGTGCTTTACGCACCTATATGGACAGGTCAAAAGAGTTTCGATGCAATGACCAACTCTTTGTATCCTGGGCTAACCCTCATAAGGGCAAGCACGTTACCAGGCAACGGCTCTCCCACTGGATTGTGGAAGCGATTGCTCTGGCTTATACGAGTCAGGGTTTGCAGGCACCAACGGGCCTGCGTGCTCATTCTACTCCTGGACTGGCTACATCCTGGGCTTTGTTCAAGGGTGTTTCCTTCTAAGACATTTGTGCAGCAGCAAGCTGGTCCTCACTGCTCACTTTTGTCCGCTTTTACAGGCTAGGTGTCTCTGCTCCAAGTGTGGCCCGCGCAGTGCTGGGCCCCGTGTTGAGACAGGGTTATACCTGTTAAGTTCTGGTTGTTTTGGTGATTTTCGAGATAAGCATCTCTAGCAATACGGGAGTTTCAATATCCCATAGTGAGACATCAAACGGAGTGTTATGAATGAGAACTATAGGTTACTTACGTAACCCCAGTTCTCAGAGTAACATGAAGTGAGATGTCTCACCAGACGGCCCTTCTTGCTAAGGCGAAGCGAGAAGAGGTGCTTATTTTAAATGAAGCTGCGACGTAGCGCAGGCTAATTAAAGGGTGGGTGGATTCCCTGGCGTAGACGTCAAGATCACCAGCCAATCAGGATTGGCGTAATGAGATTGATGCTTCTGTTTGCATACGCGTTGAGGCGCATCCCATAGTGAGGTATCTCACTTCATGTTACTCTGAGAACTGGGGTTACGTAAGTAACCTATAGCTTCCCCCACAAGCTTATCTTGATCAGACAGATAGCCGATGGCTTCAGAGATTGTTTGATTCTCTTATTTCCATTTCTCATGCTAAGCCTAGCTTACCAGCTGCTTTTGATAGCTTCATATTTGTGACACAGGCATGAAAGCTGTTTTTATGGGATTAGTTTTGTATCATAAAGATAAAGCAACACTTTCTCAGAATAAAGCAAAACTATGAGTTTAAAAGAAAAAAAACGAAGTCAAGCAAAATAAAATAAATTTCTAAAATAAAACTATAAGTTGCAAACAAATCATTTGTGTAATCATGTAAACTATAAGTATTTTTTCTTTGTTTTAACATAGGTTTTTGTTTGCAGTTCTTGTTTCTTCTTTCTCAATGATCAGACTTTTGCTCTCGTTGCAGCTTTCTCGTTTGCGCTCCCTCATTTTTTGTTTGAGATTTTGACACAAACATCCCAGGTGGGCGGGACTTTCAGGGGTGTGTCCCCATTGGCTACTCAGTTTTTGAGTGACAGCCCACAACACCACAGATCATACAGTGCAACTCATGCAGCAAACTCCGGAGTCCACTCGGCCACGTTAGTGTTGGTGTCTCCTGGGAGGTTTTCATGAACATATCGGACTTATCTTATGGATTGCTGTGCATTATACTTGTGATGAGTAGTTCATACTTTATTCCAACTTTAAATATTTTAATACCTGAACACACTGCTGCTATTTAATAATTTCCCAATTTGGGATTGATAAAGTGTCTGTCTATTTATTTTATAGATGAAAAAAACACATCTATATATTTTCAAGCTAAAGGTGATACACAATATAAACTGTATACTATTATTTTTCAAAGACATGTTACATTTCAATATATTTATATATATTTTTGCATATATCGCTATGTTTAGGACAAACAATTAAAGACTGCTTTAATTTAACAAATTCTACAATATAAAAGTGGCAGATTTGCTTTATTAAACAGACCAGACCTAGGCTGCATACCAACACAATTAAAACCGGTGTTGTTTCATTCTATATCCTGTGAGAAAATTATATACATTTAGCATAACAAATTCGACATACTATTCCTAGCCTGAGGAAGATATGAATAATCAACAGATTTGAATGGAATCTCTAACATTTTCATGTAGAATAAAGACAAAAGAGTGATTATACAAATTACATTTATTGAAATTTGAACCAGAAGATGAAGTCTCAAAGAATGTTTTTAAATTAAAGGACATAAAACAAAAAGGTGGATAATAATAACATCTAT
The DNA here is from genome assembly GCF_949606895.1 of Notothenia rossii. Classification (NCBI taxonomy): domain Eukaryota; kingdom Metazoa; phylum Chordata; class Actinopteri; order Perciformes; family Nototheniidae; genus Notothenia; species Notothenia rossii. Next base: position 70,980,959 of record NC_136909.1, read on the forward strand.
TAAATGTATATGTAAAGACATTTGGTCAAATGAAATGACACTGAGCAAGTGATAACAGTAACGGCCCGTCCACACAGCGGCGTGCGTTGAAGCTTCAACGCTTCTGCCCATTCACTTTGAATGGGGTGACGTCACGCTTCGCCGAACTGCATTGTGGGGAGCGTAGCTACGCAATAAATCATACCCTCGTGGGGGCGCGCTCATGTAATTGGCTTAGAATAAAGGAGAAATCTGATTGGCTATAGATAGAAAAAATTACAAGTGCGAATCGGGTGAGCGTCAGGGGAGTCTCAAAAAACCCACACACGAATGCACAGCGATCTATGCACAGAAAGCGGTTTGTGTTTGCAGGTGCAGCGGTTTTAAACGGAAAACAAATATGTGAGGATCAAAAATACATATGTGAAACTTTTTTCTGTGTTTGGATTTTATTTACATGTATATGAAGCGGAACACATTTGTGCGTACATTGAAAAACACAAGTGTGAATCCTTCTGTGTGCATGTGTGTATTATGAGACTGTTCTGAGCCCATATAGGTTTTCCTACAAAGTTAACTCACCCTCCATTGATTTTCATATCAAATTAGCGTGTTAATAAAATAAGCTATCATGGCTTATACTTGCATATCTAAACAGAATCATGAAAGCCTGTTGGTAGAGTCAGGCACACGAGTCCGTTTGAGTGTGTGCGCAGGTGTCTGAACGCTCACTAACTGCTAGCTATGTAGCTAACTGTTAGGCTACTTAGCTTGCATTGTTATGGATCTAAAGGTAGCAAAAGCTAACTTTCATAGCACAGCTTTACTTCTCACTTACCACAATAAAGAAACAGACCGTATAGTACAGCACAAATAACACAAATGATCAATACTTACATATATTTTCACTTGTAGTATTATAATAATTGAAATGCTGGTTCTTCTGGAGGTGTTCTATCCACGCTCAGGACAGGCAGCCACCGCACCGCAGCTGCCTGCACTGTACAATCGCTGGAGGACTGGGCTGTCACTCAAAAACTGAGTAGCCAATGGGGACGCACCCCTGAAAGTCCCGCCCACCTGGGAGGTTTGTGGCAGAATCTCAAACAAAAAATGAGGGAGCGCAAAAGAGAAAGCTGCAGCGAGAGCAAAAAAGTCTGATCATTGAGAAAAAAGAAACAACAAGAAATGCAAACAAAAACCTATGTTAAAACAAAGAAAAAAGACTTATAGTTTACATGATTACACAAATGATTTGTTTGCAACTTATAGTTTTATTTTTTAAATTTATTTTATTTTGCTTGACTCAGTTTTTTTTTTTTTTAAACTTATAGTTTTGCTTTATTCTGAGAAAGTGTTGCTTTATCTTTATGATACAAAACTAATCCCATATATTTTGATCCTCTCATTTAACTTTTGGCAAAAAAATCATACCCCAAAAGTTAAATTATTATTTCTGGTAGACCTACGGGATGCTTTTCTTGATCTGTAGTGACGTGACTGAAGTTAAAACAAAAAAAGTATATTAACCATCTAATTGATGCCTCTTTAGGTAAGAATAATTATCAGTTGATCAATTTTTTTGTGAAATGGTTCAAAGAGGAATAATCCTCACTAAAAACAGTGGGCACTCCTATTTGAATGGCTTTCAAAGGTTTGTGTTGGCTTGTATGTGCTGATCAGACTAAGATTTATTAGCATGGATAGCTGACAGGTTTCACTAGTTGAAATTCATAAACTAGGAGGTGGCAAATTGAAATGAAATCACATGGATGCTTTCAAATTGCACTTGTCATTTTACATCAAAATCACATTTGTAACAAGCCTAGGACACTGTTGTCTAACAGAGTCTCTCTATGTCTCATTTCATCTCATAGATTAGTGTTGTGCATGGAGGAGTACTGATGACTGTGAGAGTGTAAGCAGTAGATTTATTTTGGAATCCAAAGGCCACAGGCAAGCGCATTCACCTCTCTGGTTTCTCATTGCGTGTAGAGATTCTTAAATGGTGAACAATGGTACAAGCATGGAAAACTCCCCAATGACCAGTTTTCATGTCTCCTGAGTGTGTATGATCTAAAGTGCTTTCCAAGTCTTGATGCAGTACATTACACTCTGTTCAAGATGACGAGTAGGACATAGGATAATGCCATGTCATGTTCCTCCACTTGTGCTTTTTCAAATCAACTGCATGTCACCTATGCATTTTTCAGCAAGATGCTGATCTTTTCTAACATCAACACAGAAAGAAAAAATTCTAGGTTTTCATGATTTTAAAGATTGTTTTTTTACAGTTGAGCTGGTAGTAATCTTTAAGTATGTACCATTTCCTGGACTAAGTGATCAAGTGTTGAGTCTATACAATTTCAGAGAAGAGTTAAAAGATGTGCTATCTTACAATTTCAAATAACCCAAAAAGGCTAAGTGTCATGCTAGGTAGGCTCTACTGGTGAAGCTGTACATATGCTAATGCTAAAGTCAGCATGCTCAAATGTTTACAGTAAAAATGCTAGCATGTTGTATAAGAATGCAAAAACAGATCCACATCTTTGTCTATGACAAACCAATTGTGCTGCATAGGATTTACATGTATTATTATATCAAGAGGTTGGTGGTGGGGTTTCTCTGTGAGAGCTGTGGGAGCGAGTCTTCCACTTGCATGTCACTACAAGTCATTATTATAACCCCCAGCCCCCCCTGTACAAAGTGTTCAACATGGGGTTAGGAAATCAGGCAATTAAGTGAGCTGTGGACACGGATGAGAGCCGACAGCCATTGGGGGAGTGCAGAAGGATCCAGGAAGCCTTGAACCTCATCTCCCCCTCGTGGAACTTACTGGTCCACAACCCTCAGCCCGCTGTATAAAACAACAACTTAATCACAATGCTTATTTAAATCAAGCCGATGCACAGGCCTGAGTAGTACTTACTATGCGAAACCACTCCATGCTTAACAGGAAACGACTCTGACAGGAACTGTTTATGACTGCAAATTGCCAACCCAGTCTCATGGCATTTCGTGTTCACTAACACGATTTTTAATCTATTGATTCGTGTTCACCAACACGATTTTCCCCTTTTTTTCGTGTTGCACAGCACGATTTTAAAAGCAATGTATTTCTACTGTTAATGTGTTTCGTGCCTGCAGCACGTCTTTTTCTCCGGTCGGGTCGTGGAAGACCGGAAGCTGTGTAGTTCATAAAAACATGTTCTTACCCAATATCAAGCCACAATTATTGCTTTTATTTTAAATCGTATAATTTTGGACTTTTGTTTCCGTCTGTGAGGAAGATAAATGGGGCTCAGAGCCTCAGAACACTGAAATCTGTATTTTTAAAATCTTTTTTTCTTCTAATTTGTTATTCTTTTCAAAATAACACACTGTTATTTACTCACCAATAACACACAATTATCCTTGCTTTTATTTATTGGTTTGATTCCATAATCTCGGGCTTTTTTGGCGTCCTTCAGGAACTGAATTTCAAAATAAAAATAACCGGAAACAGACGTAGACATTTTGAGCGATTACCCAAGATCCTCAGCTATGGTTTAAGCTTGCTGATTGGATGGTTTTGCCGCAATCCATGCTGGGATTGGGTGTTTATATGATATGAAATCCGGAAAACATTTTAAAATAATAAAATAATACTTAATTCCGAGTGTTCTTGCTTTTCTCTTTGAAAGTCATCACATAACGGCATTGTAATACACGGTTCGGCTGCATTACATATTACAGATCTGCCTTAGTTCTTTATTTATAGAGCCCTGATGAGAAGACCTTTGGAAGAACTGGAAGAAATGCCGCCGAAACTGAATACTTAACGTGGATCATAAATATATCAACAATTAAACAACATCTTCAATTTCTCTTCACACAATACGTCTCCTTGCAGTATCAACCTTAATTCGGCTGACTTTTATATTTGATCTAATTCGTAGATAGGTTATATTTACACCATAACGGTGCACAGCTGATATAAAAGGACTTTGATTTTCTTTGAATATAAGAATGTAAATACTGAGTCTGAAATAGTATAGCAATATGCTATAAAATTATGTGAAAACATGAATAAAACTACACATCTTCAGATGTTGTACATACATAAGAGTCCTACACTAATAATACAAAGTTATTATAGCTGTGTGTACCTTGTGTGCACCGCTTAGTGGTTAAAGCACGTTATTTAATTATTGTTTTTATGTGTTATATTTGATTAAAAAAATATTAAGGGTACATACTTTCATAGGGGGAAAGTAGAAGGTCTGTGATAGAAATATAGAATATAAAAAATCAAGAAGATACTGTAAGTGATCTCTACACTAAAACAGTTTAGAGCAGGATGTACAAAGATATTAATAGGAGGATGTGCATTGTGCAAAACAGAAAAACGAATTAACCTTTATTTAAACATTAAATAATACTTTAGATTAAGGTCCTCTTTTAAATAAGAAAAAAATGTTGGGGGTATCTACAGATAAATATTAAGCCTGACAAAGTACTTAACGTCTAATATATTGCTTTCCTGCAATGTTAACTATGTTGAAGCACTTATTTTAACTGATATTATACTTAAGCAATAGCTCACGACAGGCCGTGGTATATGCTCATTATATCACAGCTAAGGGGCGTGGTTCGGCCCGACGCGAAGCAGGCAGTTTGCTTTTCAGGCCATCGGTATACTGTTTTTCGTAGACGCGGAGGGATACTGACTTGTTGTGAAAAGTAACTTACAATTCTACCCATGGTATACGCTCAGTATATCACGGCTAAGAACCAATCAGATTGCTTGTTTTGACTTGTCCGTTTTATAAATATGAATTATACTCTTATGTATGTAGATAGTATAAGAAATGTGCAGAATATGACAGTTTAATGGTGGAGGTACAAACCCATGTTGATAGATGTCTTGTAATGTGCTGTTGAGGAACCTGTGACCCAAGATTTCCATTCATTGCATACACCGTAGTTGTGTATATGATAAGTCAATAACCTTTGAAAATCTTGAAATCTTGAAAGGGATGTGCAAAATAGCCATTATACAGTCTTTAATGAACTATTAGTAGAGAATAACGAGTAATGAATATACTTTATTACTCGTTTCCATTCATGTCAATTGCAGATAAATGTTTAGTCTTCTCAAGCACCAACTATCAAATATCTTTCCTGATTGTTGGCACTTGGCAATCAGGTTAACCTCTGAATTGTGGAGTAGAATTACAAAGTAACAATGAGCTGTCACGTGGGTATATATTAATGCTGCGCATTATGGACACAAGCGATTTTCACCCATTTATTAATTATATGTTTAACATTTGATAACACCAATGTGTTTAATACTGGCAACTTCTAATTGTGGGAAAAACGAAAACGTTCAGTAGAGACGTCCCATGGAACATTTTGCGAAACACAATAGCCAGCTTGTGTAGTTCTGGGGTGCGTTCGATTCCAGTTTTGGATAGTCTGGCATGGTTTTGTTCCATTTCAAACAGCTGTTTGACGCTTGGCGTAACCTTGGCGTAACCTTGGCGCACTGCCACTCCGACATCCAATCCCAGCGCTTGAAGATTAATCACGGGGACTGTAGTCCTAAACGATAGCTGGGGATTATGGGTAGTGTAGTGTCTTCGGCCATCCTAAACTCCTAGAGGCCTACGTCTATTTCCGGTTATTTTTGTTTTGAAATTCAGTTCCCGACGGACGCCAAAAAAGCCAGAGATTATGGAATTAAACCAAGAAATAAAAGCAAGAATAATTGTGTGTTATTGGTGAGTAAATAACAGTGTGTTTTTTTGAAAAGAATAACAAATTAGAAGGAAAGATTTAAAAATACAGATTTCAGTATTCTGAGGCTCTGAGCCCCATTTATTTTCCTCACAGACGGAAACAAAAGTCCGAAATTATACGATTTAAAATAAAAGCAATAATTGTGGCTTGATATTGAGTAAGAACATGTTTTTATGAACCACACAGCTTCCGGTCTTCCACGACCCGACCGGAGAAAAATACATGCTGCAGGCACGAAACACATTACCAGTAGAAATACATTGCTTTTAAAATCGTGCTGTGCAACACGAAAAAAAGGGGAAAATCGTGTTGGTGAACACGAATCAATAGATTAAAAATCGTGTTAGTGAACACGAAATGCCATGAGACTGGGTTGAAATTGCATAAAGCATTTAAACACTTTGATTACTGTGTTTCTGGTGGCTAAAAATATGCTGTTTGAAAGTGGTTTTGTCTTTTGACCAATGGGCACAGAGAATATATTTGTATAAATATAATACCTGGGGAAGAGTTTGTTGAGTTCATTACACTGTCAACTCAAAAGAAGAGCTTTTTTCAAGCTCACAGCTTTAAAGGCGTATTTAATATCCTGTCCAATTCAATTGTGCATTATTTTAAAACAGACAATACATAGTTTATATTTGGAGCACCTCTTTCCTTTTCCTCAATGTAAATTCAATATTACTGTGGAAAATTGGAGCATGATTTGCGGTGACATTTAACAACCATTTTGCTTTCTCTACACTTATAATGAGGAGACTTCCCTATAAGGACAAGTGGCCTCATTGGAATGATACATTTTCTCATTTTTGGCTACTCTATCACAAGCGCTCTTAAAAACCCCATAACAAGCTCAAGAAAGCCGCGCAATTACAGCTTTGGGAATGCAAGGGCATCACATTCTATTTCTGTCCAACACTGATGGCTTTCTTTTTGCCTGGGTGCTCTCACTGTTTGAGATTTGACTGAGGAGTAAAGCTGGAGGAGAGTAAGAGTGTGGATTTTACACTACTGAGGGCACACACACACACACACACACACACACACACACACACACACACACACACACACACACACACACACGCACACGCACACGCACACGCAGACACACACACACACACACACACACACACACACACACACACACACACACACACACACACACACACACACACCTGCTCCAACCTGCTGCTGTAAGTATACGGAAGGTTAGGTTCGCTAGTGATCAGAAAGTTTGATCAGTGTTGAAAGCGGCCCCGTCTGGACTCGGCGAATCAGAGCACTTCAAAGACACTAACAGATCTGAGGCTTACTGATAATGATACAGGGCAGAATTTGTTTCTTTTTTCCATTTGGCCATCCATAAACATCATTGTTCCCTTGTGAGAAAGACCTTTACATTGTTACTGCTGCAACTGCCAAATGTGTTTAACCACTATAGTCTATGTCTTTTTATCAATGAACGTTGCACTGGTATTACTGCTATTTCAACATTAATTTTGTGCATTTTGAGTAAAATACTGTGGCAAGGGAGCACGCACACACGCAATGACATTTTTACCAAGTCACTGACGCTATGCTAGAGGGCGCCAGAGCGCCGTGATGCGCCTGTTTGATCGATGCCAGAAGCACAGGTAACGGTCATCACAATGGCCAAGCGACCAGGAGGACAACGCGATCTGAGGGACTTCATATTTAAAAATACTAAAAATAACATTTCAGGTAAGTCAAGAGTCAGTAATCTTAGTCATTACTCATTACTTTACTCACCAAAGGTGGAATCTATGGACATAAGCAGCAGTGGCGGCGCTAGGGGGTGGCTACTTGGGCTCAAGCCCCGGATGTTTTCTGAAAAGCCCCGGATGTTTCACTTAAAAAAGAAGAAGAAGAAGAAGTGATCCTTCCTAGAGCCTGACGAGTTTTAAGCTAATAGCCTATAAAGTTATGGATATTAGAAAGTTATTTTCATTGAAGCAGGCGCCACAAGCTGCAGCAGCAGCAGTATCAGCAGCTGACAACAATGTCATCACCAGCAGTGAAGAAATTGATGATGTTTCAGGTTTGTGAATCTAATGGTGATATCTGCACTCTGGCTGACTGAGTAAGAAGTGAAAAAGAGTGATTTAACGTTAATCTTATAGCTAGAAAACATGGAGTAACCACACTAAGTATACCCTTATATGTTAGTATGTATACAGAACATGACTAAAACTGATCCTAAGATGTAACGTTAACCCTTCATACCTCTAAAATAACGTATTCCAATTTTTATTTTGTTTTTGCGCGTGGAATTATACCGGCTCTCTATTCAGTACACAGAACAACGGAACCATAGCAACGGAACTGACAGGCAACGGAACTGACAGGCAACAGTCAGAAACGTGACTCTTACACTCTAGCTGTGTCCCAATTCAGCGGCCGCATCCTCCTGAGGATGTATTCGGAGACCGCATACGTCACTTCCGCCAAACGAAGGCTGTCCCAATTTAAAAAAAGACAAGACTCCTCCGAATGCAGCCCGCAAATGCAGCATTCTTTCCCCAGATTTAGAGGATACATCTGATGTACACTCCACGGTGTACCATATCCCAGGATGCAACGGGTGACGGTGACGAATGAGTTAAAAAAAAAATATATGGCTTGTAACGTCCCATCAACGTCTACAACGGTTTCAGCTGGATTCGTTTTTAAATGTACTCACCCAAATAGTAAACGACATGAAAGAAAAGTAAACCTATTTAATTTGTGTATTTAAATATACGGGCAATTGGAGATTTCTTCTTTATATTACATACATAAAATAATATGAAGTGAAAATATTTCTAAACCCTGTTTGGTTTTCATATTGTTGGGATTCATTATAAAGCTAATTTATTTATTTAACTGCTTTAGTTATACAAATCTTACTGCAACAATTTTGTTTTGATAGGGAGCAAGGAGCAGACTGCGCAATTTGTCCAGATGG
>NC_136909.1:70989886-71107386 GCF_949606895.1 Notothenia rossii
CTGCAATAAAATGATGACGGATCAATATTTTTCTAATTTTTTTTCTCAATCTTTTCATGAAGTGTTTAATTTACATTATGATTAATTAATCACGATACAAAATTAACCCTTTAGATACCAGTTTTGATCGTATACCAGTAACTGCTTTTTGAAAAAATAGTAATACACTATAATTCAATATTCTAAAAACTATTTTGACTTTATTATTAGTATAATCAGCTGATCCATCTTAATAATAAATGAGGGACTATTAACCTACAAGATTTGTACCATAGACTTCCATTATAACCACATTTTTGTATCCCCTCCCCCCCTTTAAATTAAAGTGAAAAAAAGATTTTGCACTAATTGTCCTCTGCATTTGACCCTAAATGTTAGTGGTGCCATGGCAGCCCGGGGACCGACTCTAATTCTGAGGTGACTTGGTCAAGAGCAATGGCAGGAGTATCTGAACATTGATAACATGCATGTTGTTTTAGGAGTATAATAATTATCTTTATGCTGGTTGGTCTCCCACCCTCTGCGGGTTATCAGCACAAATGATGTCCCCATATGATAAAATCCACCATCCCCCCTGATTTTTTTTTACAACTTGAGTACTGAGAGTAACCCAATACAATCAAGTGTATTACCGGTAGTTCTAAATTGCAAGCCTCTTGCAATAATTAAATAATTCTGTGAGAGGTCAAGTATATAGATACTAGAATATAATGTTAAATGTCAGGTTCCTCAGAGACGTTAGGGGACACATTTGACATTCTGTCAATGTGTCCCCTGGTTGAATGGCCCCATCTCTGACAATCCACCCCTTGCCAACAGGACTCCATAACAAGGGTTTGGGTTCGGCCTGTGACACCATATCACTGTCTGAAACATTGTTTTTTACATGTTGTTGAAATGCATCCTCTGTTGGCGGCAGATTTTCTGAGGCTGCATCTGTTGTTGATGCAATTATGAACCTCAGTTCATCCAAGTTTGTGCACATCAGTCCAATTTCCTTTTTCTTTTTTCCATATAGCAGAAGCGCCATTTGTCTTGCGACAGGCAAAGACTCTTCCAAGCTGGCAGGGAGTCCAAAATGGGCCAGATCTTTGAGCTCGCTGGGATGGGTCTTGAGTTTGGTGAATGCTGTTGTCTTTCCTAATCTGTACAAACTACTTGTTGTGCCACAGCCAGTGAGTGCATGTCATGCTGGTAGACTGTTAGACATGTACAGTAGTTTCCGCCCAGCTTCAGGACCATCTCCAACTAAACGGCCTCTTGAGAAATTCCAGTCCGGTTTCCGTTCCGCCCACAGCACCAAAACAGCTCTGGTTAGGGTCACAAACGACCTGCTGATGGCGTCTGAACCTGGTTCCCCATCTCTCCTCAGCCTCCTGGATCTGACTGCAGCATTCGGCACTGTCGACCATAACATCCTCCTTCAGCGCCTCCAATACACCATTGGACTCTCTGACTCCGCCCTGAGCTGGTTCCAGTCCTACCTGTCTGGAAGAACAGAGTACGTCTCCTTGGGAGGTGCGAGGTCCCAGACACACCCTGTCATCTGTGGTGTCCCTCAAGGGTCGGTCCTCGGGCCCACTCTGTTCACCCTGTACACTCTGCCCCTTGGCCTTGTCATCAGCCAGCATGGAATATCATTCCATTGCTACGCTGATGACACGCAGCTATATATAAAGACAGACCCTATCCCAAATGCAACCTCACTGTCACCATCATCATCATCACCGCTCCCATCAACATCCTTAAACACCTGGATTGAGGAGATAAAGGCTTGGATGCAACACATCTTCCTGCAGCTAAATAGCTCCAAAACAGAGGCTATTTGATTTGCACGTCACCAAACCAGGTCCAGTCATCCCCCATAACCCACATCACCTTTTCTGGCCAAAACATACCCCTCTCCACATCAGTTACCAACCTGGGTGTAAGATTTGACAGACATCTGACCTTTGACACCCACATCAAACACCTGTGCAAAACCTCCTTCTACCACCTCAGGTACATTGCAAAACTCCTGTCAGATGCTGAACAACTGGTCCATGCCTTCGTTTCCTCAAGGCTTGACTATTGTAACGCTCTCCTCATCGGGACTCCTAGCGGGAGCCTTCAGAAGCTCCAATACGTACAGAACAGTTCCGCTAGGATCCTGACGAGGGTGAGAAAGTACAACCACATCACACCCGTCCTTCATTCCCTCCACTGGCTTCCTGTCTCATTCAGGATTGAATACAAGATCTCACTGCTCGCCCATCAGTGTATCCACGGGAATGCTCCTTCATACCTAAAATAACTACTCACATCACAAACATCCACAAGCAACCTCCGTTCCACAACAGACCATCTGCTTCGCCCCCCCAGGACCAAACTCTCCACAATGGGGTATCAGGCTCTCTGTGCAGGGGATTTGACGAAGGGGAGGAGGTGAAGAGCATCTCCACAGCAGGAGTCAGCAGTTTGACATCACTGTACAGTGATCAGGAGGAGGCAGTCACAAGGATGGTGCTCCATGCCATGCATCTTGCAGAGTCATATTCCCGCATCATTGTGAGGTCTGATGGCACAGGTGTGGAAATACTGCTCATATATTATGCAAGCAAATACATGGTCGGTTCATCTCTAGTGTACATGCATGCGGGCCATGGAATGAGAGAGAGATATGTCCCCATCAAACATCATATGTGAGAATATTGAAAAGACATGTCTAACTGTCTACCAGCATGTCGTGCACTCACTGGCTTTGGCACAACAAGTAGTATAGAATAGGAAAGACAATCAGCATCAGCAGGTCGTTTGTGACCCTGACCAGAGCTGTTTCAGTGCTGTGGGTGGAACGAAAACCAGACTGGAATCCCTCAAAGAGGCTGATAGTTGCAGATGGTCCTGAAGCTGGGCGGCAACTACATGTCTAACTGTCTACCAGCATGTCATGCACTCACTGGCTGTGGCACAACAATTCGTTTGTACAGAATAGGAAAGACAACAGCATTCACCAAACTCAAGACCCATCTCAGCGAGCTCAAAGATCTGGCCCATTTTGGACTCTCTGCCAGCTTGGAAGAGTCTTTGCCAGTTGCAAGACAATTTGTGTTTCTGCTATATGGAAAAAAGAAAAAGGAAATTGGACTGATGTGCACAAACTTGGATGAACTGAGGTTCATAATTGCATCAATAACAGATGCAGCCTCGGAAAATCTGCCGCCAACAGAAGATGCATTTCAACAACATGTGCAAAGAGCAATGTTTCAGACAGCGATATGGTGTCACAGCCCGAACCCAAACCCTTGTTATGGAGTCCTGTTGGCAAGGGGTGGATTGTCAGAGATGGGGCCATTCAACCAGTGCTATTTACAAAAACCCAGCACCTACAGAAGTGAGAGACATTACTCACTTGTATTGCAAAGATGCAAAGTGTGGAGAGAGTGGAAAGTGCAAGTGCTTCTCTGTTGGCCTTCCCTGTACGGAGTTCTACATCTGATGTGCAGAATGTCAAAATGTGTCCCCTAACGTTTCTGAAGAACCTGACATTTAACATTATATTCTAGTATCTATATACTTGACCTCTCACAGAATTAGTTGATGAATTTTATACTGTACTTTGAATTAAGGTTCCAGTTTCAATAAAACCTGTACTATTTACACCTTTGTTTTAGAGGCTTGCAATTTAGAACTAATACACTTTATTGTATTGGGTTACTATTATTCTGACTATTTGGTGATGTAGTTCAGCCACCTGGTATTTCCTCTCCAAATATGATGACCATCAGAGTGAGCATTCTTAGCTTATAAGCTATTGTGCCACTTATCCCCCATTCGGAATTTGACTGTCTCAGAGAAGAGGTAGGCCTATGTCTAAAGAAATCTCATTTGCAATAGAACTTTACTGTATTTCCATACAACTACTGGTTAGTGTTCAATAGCACCCTAGACAATTCAGTAATGGTATATTTTTTAGGGATTTCTGTTTTTCTGATAAATGAGAAAAAAGTGATGGAGTCCTGTGTTCCTATCGCCAAAAGTACACTTTCCGTCTAAACTAAAGCTAAGTTTACAGGACTATAATTCAGTATTTTTTTTGTTAAATAATTGTCTGACTATTTGGTGATATAGGACAGCTACCTGGTTCATACCTCAGCAAATCTGAAGAGGAAAAGAGTTGTCATTCTCAAGTTATGGGCTTTTTTGTCACCTTTCCGATATTCGGCCTGGTCTAATTTGTCTCTTTTTCAGGGATTGGGGTAGTTCTAAAGAACAACCCAAAAAACATTTTTTCCCCCAAAATAACATTTGACAACAATCAAATTCATTAATGGGAGACCCTAAAGACAAGAAAAATCATTGTTGTCATTTGTTCTACCTCGGGTAGGGGTATCTCGAAAACTAAAGCCTTTTTTGAGCACTTGCTGCTGGACTACTAGCTTTTTGCTGGTGTATGAACCTATTCCCTTGCTCTGAATTATTTACCATAAACGCAGAGTCCTATGCCCAATTTCTGTCAGTCTGCCAGCCTCAATAATATTCAAGCAAAATGATTAATATGGCTAAATCTCTGCATAACTAAAGTGTTGAGTCTCAGGTGTATTATTTTACTGGTATTTGCTGGTGTAATTTGGTTACAGGATATTCACAGTCCTGTCAGCAGTTTCCATGGCACCGACAGTAGCGAAGATGGAGATTAGTTGAATTTGAGTTCACTGGCAGGGGGACAGTTAGGCTTTTTTTGCAAGAGGAGTGAGTGAAGGGTGGCAACAGGTACAATAGTTCCAAAACTCGAAGCAGGATCCTGCTCCCATTGGCTGTTCAGGCTCAAATGTTCTTTTCATTTGTTGTTTGGGAGCTTTAATGATTCAAGGATTCATATAGCAGTTAGCGAGGCTGTCTCCAAACTTAATGTCAGAGGTTCGGTCCCCTGTGTGGTCATACGTGTTGAAGCATCATTCAGCAGCATGAATAACTCCTCTCTGCTTCTGCAAGTCTTTTATACGAAGTAGCATACTGGATTTTCAGTGCAACATCTAAACTTGAAATGGGGTCAGGGGGGGGGGGGGGGTAAGATTTTCGCCCCAGGGATCAATAAAAGTATATCATAAATTCAGTGAAGAAATTACATTCAGTTGGGGTCATGTTGAATTTCACACTGCTGATTGCTTTTCATGTTAATTAAACTTGCCTGGATGTAAAATAACCTGCACCAGGACATGAAAGCTGCCTATTTTAATACATATCCCTGTGTATGCTGCAGGCAGTCAATATATATTATAAGTCTTCTTTATAGACGAATAGGATTCGGCTGGTTTAAAAAAAACATGCATCTCAAAGTGCGTATTCCGGAAAGTAGGTTTTGTCAGGACAGTGTAGAGACACTGTAGTTGTTGTGACCTCACTATGAAGGAACTGTTATTTGAAGAAAAAATACAGAATTCAAAAGGTTTCTGAGTGGCTCACAGTGTGAAAGAGCTCTAACAACGTCATTAGAAAGGACTGGATAGAGAGGAGAAAGTGAGAAGTGATTACAAAGGGCTGCCATGCCTTGTTACTATTTCTGACCTGTGTGTGTGTGTGTGTGTGTGTGTGTGTGTGTGTGTGTGTGTGTGTGTGTGTGCGTGCGTGCGTGCGTGCGTGTGTGTGTGTGCGTGCTTGCGTGCGCGCTGTAGTGGTGTTTTCATCTCAAATCTTTCAGCAAGGCTGTGTGCTTTTAAGTGTGTATTTCTGATGTTATTTAAGTGAACTGTACAGGTGTGTATGTGAGTTACATCATCACTTTTCATTACTGCTGTCCCGATTTTTGCTCCACTTCTGGGCTGCAATTTGAGTTCTTGGTCATTTTTTATCCAAACGCTGTGCAGGTGTCTTTGTAACAATTATTCATCATTGAGTGCATGTGGTCGCAGTGCCCCCTGTAGGCAGGAAGGATGCTCTGCAGTTTCAGGATATTATCACCACAGGTGTCATCAAACCAGCCTGTATGACTACCTTTCTTTCTTTCATATAATCATTTAAAAACACAGCAACATAACATTTAAAATGTGCAAACTGTTACATGTGTTGGTCTACCCTCTAGATAATGTACACGCAGAGATGGGGTCTTTACTAAACAAATGTAATGTATTATATATTACATATTACTTAAAAAAAGTAATATATTACACTACTTCGTTACTCTCTACAAAAAGTAACTTGTTACTTTACTCGTTACTTTACACGTACGAACTGCGCATGCGTGAGTGGCAATAACTGTCCTTACCAGCAGGCGGCGGTAGTGTGTATTCGTCATTCAAAACAGGCAACAACCGGAAGACAGAGAAGAAGAACAGACTATGTGATGTAAACAAATCACAAATGGCGTGTGCGTTAGCTTCACCTTAGCGTGTGTTCTTTGCAGGTGTTTGAGGTTTGACGTGGTGTTTACAGCAGTGGATAACAGCTTCTGGCCTGGACACAGTTTGCACCTCACCGTCCAATTCCTGTCTATTCTTCGCACGAACTCAAAATAATGGGCATACAAGTTATCGCTGACTCAGCCATGTTTATGCAGCACTTCACGTGGAGATGTGGACGCGCAAATCGCGCAGATTACGTACATATAAAACTGCGGGGGAAACCCCTCTTGTCTGTCAGTGTGATTATGACTGATTTTATAAAAGTAACGAAGTAACGCGTGTCGGGACAATGTTAGTAACTGTAGTGTGATTACTGAATTATAAAAGTAGCTCGTTACACTACTCCGTTACCGACAAAAGTAATATTATTACAGTAACGCTTTACTTTGTAACGCATTACACCCAACTCTGTGTACACGACAGTAAAGCCTTGAATTGAATATAAAAATGACTTGGTTCCCCTGTCATAGCTGGAACAAGATGCACAATCTAAGAGATTTCCCTTTATTGCAAAGACAAAGAAAATGACTACATGAATACAGAATATGGTAGTATTTCATGCTCACACCAGGCTCAGGTAATAGTCTCCCATAAATGCGAGTGGCTGAGAGTAGCTTTTGAAATAGCTGTCCTATAATTACAGCAATTCAGAAAAATTTGAAAAATGTTCAGCAAAGTGAGATAAGTGTGGTTAAAGAGGGAAAATAACCGCTACTGTTTCTCATCCACGGACTGCTGTGCTATTAAAAATACATTAAATGCAAATTCAACAGGTGAAACATGAAAATCAAGTATACTTAATGTTTTATGTACAACAAAAATTATGTGTAGGCTTTACCTTTGCCCAGTGAAAAAACAACAAAAATAAAGTGTCATACAGTAGCTAGACAACAGAGGGAGCCAACACCATTTGTTGGAGAGGAAATGTGTTTCTCTGTGGTCATAAATCACTTCTTAGATAAACTGATCTTTAACCAGCAGCTACAGTAGGCAGCAAAGTCATTTCATTGTTCTTTTCACAAATCGCAGTTAATTGGCCCGTTTAAGGACAATTTGATAAGAACAACCAGACAAAAGATCCCCACAGCCCATTTCCTTTAGTTGGAAAACCAATGCAGTAATAATAATAATTTTGGACTTTATTGACAGAATTATGTAAAATAAACAAAGCACAATTGATTGAAAGGAGGGAACACATTTACCCGAAAGTACCTACCGTTTTCACATTTTGTTGGTATTTAACCATTGCATTTACAAAAAACTGTTCCAAATGCTTCATACAAAACATTACATATCTCAAAATATGCAATCTTAATTTTAAAATGTTGTTTTGTTTGCAAGGTGAACTACATATTCTTAATTCAAGTGAGCCCCTTTTTAATATAAATATTTTCCTTACATTGTGTAATGTTAAACTTTTATTTTATTTTAAATATACCTATTCCCCGACACTTTGCAGTTCACTAAAGCAGCGCACCAAATGTCAAAGCATGTAAGTTAATGAATAATGCCTTTGTTCTAATTGCAAAGCAGGTATTAGCTTTGTGGGTTCGAATCCTCTTGTGGGATGTTATTTTAATGGATAGTCACTCTTCCTGATTAGAAGTGGGCTTCCGTGACTGTGATGAGCTATCACTCGCTATTTCCACTTGACGCCATTTAATAGATGCTGCTGGACTTTATAAGCAGTGGTGGTAATTAAGAGGTGGCTCTTTCTGTCTTCCCGGACAGCTCAGTGTTTTCTGAGTGAGGTTATAAGCTCCCCAACCCATGTACTATTCTCAAGTCCCCAGTCAGACTATTGATTTGTGTTTGTGTTAGCAATCACATGTGGGTTTAGGTATGTAATCTTGATTTGAAAAATGAGTTGAATAATCAAAAATGTCCAGAATGTACTTATACCAGCTTACTAAATGTGAATACATTGGCTGGTTTTGCTTGTCCCCTCAATTCTCTGTGATTGTTGGTCGGACAAAACAAGATTTTGAAGACAAAAACAGTAGAGCTTCTTTTATTTTCTGTCATTATTATTGTATGATTGATAAAATAACTTGCAGATTAATCAATAATTAAAATGATGGTAAGTTTAATTAAATAAATTAATACAAATTATTCTCTGTTGGTCGCAGAAACATCTAGCATTTAGTTTTTATTACTGGAGGCTAATCTTGTATTTAGCATATCTTGGACAAAAGTTTTAATTTTTGTTCAAGTCGTGAAATGTAATGCAGTGTCTGTCTGTCTATTATAACAAAGTCTAGAAAGTCCCATGGAGCGACCATTGATGTTGATATCAGCACATCTAATATCCTTTCCTGCTGCTCTTGTCATGGAGCAAATGTATATTACATCAGTGCACAGAGGTATTAATGCAGCAGACATCAGGGGGTTGATTTGCAAAAGATAATTAAAATCAATATTAATGAGTATCTTATATGCAGAAACATCTGCCTACAGCATGTTAATATATATTATAATTATTCTAGAGATAGTATCAGTCACATTTTTGCAGCATTTTTGTACTACATAATACACACATGTATGATCAATGCAGGTGTAGCTCATGTAGCACATGTAGCTCTGTGATGTAACTGAAATGGGGAAAGTGTTTAGGGAACTATATGCTCCATCCTACACCCCAGAAGAAACCATCCAAGGACATTAATCCTATAAACTGCTGTTGGATGCAGTACCTTGACAGCTGCCTGCCCCCACAGATGAGCTGTGTGTGCTTTGAAGATGTAAAGGCCACGGGAAGAGGGAAAGTTAATTCGACTTGACCTTTCTAGTACTTGAAACAAGCTGTTATTTAGGACTCAATGCCACAACCCCCTCACCATTTCTCCTGCTTTGGAAGTTAGTGTGAGGATAGTGAGACAGAATCTTCTTCTATGCTAAGCAGGAGCCAGAAGTGACCTGGAAGAGTGGAGGGAGAGATGCGCCAGAGAAGATTAAAAAGTCACCTTTTTTTTTTAGAGAGAAGCAAACACTGAAATCATCTCTTTACTGAAGATAACATGGCCAATATTTGAATGTATTATCAATCACTGCACCATTAATATCTATAGTAAAATTAAAACGAATTAACCCATTTCATTTCTTGTGATGATGGTGCTGAATGAACATTTTGGGATTATTTCATTTAGCCTCAAGGGAACAGGATTGTCAGTACAGACTAATCGTATGGTAATCGACACGGCATCCCACTCATAATCACAAGTTCACCTTGTGATTGCCCTTAACGAAGAACATTCACCAAAGCCACATTATCTTGAAAACATGGCGATAAAAGGATGTGTGCCAAGTTATATGCAGATGTTGACAGGATTCACAGAGTCATAATGGGAAAAAGTTGAATCAAACTTGGTGGTTTTCATCCTCTGGGGACAATGAATGTCTGTAGCACACCTTATTTCATTTGATTGAATGCAGTATACAGCAATCTGTCCAACAATGGATTGACTCAACACGGCAACATTGCATTAACTGAAGCCACACTGCTAGCACAGCAAATAGGATTGCAACACTGTCTTTGTTTGACAGGTAATGGTAATTGTACACATCTATATGTATTTAACTATAAAGTTGTCTCACAATCAGGATTGAGCTCATTTCTAATCATCTAACATAAAGAATTGTGTCTGTCCTAACCCAGATCATCCAACAAGTAATGATTGCTTTAATGTTAACGTGTGCTGTTGTGATTCACTTTAGTTTCTACTGGTTTTATTCACACATTTTTAATAAACAAATCAAATAACACCATGAATCATACTTCCTGTTTATCAGATGTCATGCTCTGCTCTCATGATATTGTGGCCAGGAGGGCAAGTGTCTCAGAGCTCCCAGCTGAGTCAGGTTGACATTAAGTAGTTGTTGTTGGTGTTAGATAAGGAATTGACTTGTGTTAAATGAAGATTAGCTGTGTCATTGCATCAGGAAATGCCAATGACAAATATGCTAATGTATTGGCAAAGAAGCAACTACAACAGCGCCAGCAGTTTTTACAAAAATTAAACCAGGCACATTTACTAAGATTGGCACTATTTAGATCAAACTGAGAGAAATAATTTATTCTTACGCACACCTTTTATCACTCCAAGTCAATCATTTTCTCAAGTGCTCCATGCTTTCATGCAAAATCAATAGAATAGATTTCCAACTACCTCATTTCCCTACTTCCCATCGTGCTCTAGAGGATTACAGTAAAGTGATTTAAAATGTAATTGTGAATGTGAAGAATTCATAATGTATAAGGTGGATGGAAATACCTTATACCCAGATGAAGTTATGCTTAGGACTGTATCAGTACATATTCCTCCTCATAAGCTCTGTCTTTGGTGGTTTTCATGTATCCAATAAAAATGTCTCTTTAAATTGAATTGCGGTCCTCTTACTTTTCCTATAGTGCCACAATGAGGTTGACATTTGTGGTTTTGAGTGAACATTTTTAACCATTATTGGATGGAGAGAAAGTAATTGGAAGCTTTTTTTAGCAAAGATGTGCCAGTACTGAGCTTCCAAACTCGAAAAATGTATGTTTATTCGCATTTCACATGATCTATATTTAAAGATTTATTTCCATTTTGCTTTTAGTTC
This sequence comes from Notothenia rossii, assembly GCF_949606895.1. Lineage (NCBI taxonomy): Eukaryota > Metazoa > Chordata > Actinopteri > Perciformes > Nototheniidae > Notothenia > Notothenia rossii. Next base: position 71,000,866 of record NC_136909.1, read on the forward strand.
ACAGTAAATGATCCTTATGATACAAACTTATATCAAAAAGTATTTCCTTTAGGAGCGTCCTTGCAGCTGAATGGTTACAGTACATTGCCAAATAATGGCAATGTCACCTGTTTGGTTCACTGACTTTTTCTCGTCTATCTCTCCCTTCCTTTCCAGTCTGCTTTCACAAATATATAATCAAATAAAGGTAACCAGACAGATGCCGCAAAAAAATACCAATTGGCTGAGTAACATCAAGCCATTACTGTTTCCCCGGAGGATCCGCTTCCCATTCATGTCTTTCAGTACATTTCTTGCTGGCTACAAGGAAACATTTTTGTATTATATCTAATACATGTCTCTTTATTGTTAGCCTTCTCATTTTTCTCCATTAGCCTACCTAACCGCAACATTGTTCGAATGCCATATCCCATAATGCCTTTTATAGTTCCAGTACTTCATCGGTAAGAGCATTATTGCAGCATAGGTGGAGCAGTTACAGATTGTTTGACCTGACTAAATACCTGCTTCCCCTCAGTTTTCAGCATGAATGCACATTTGATAAAAGCATCTCTTTGCAGCGTACCACTGTAAATGGAAGAATAATCTCCTCTAGTCCCGGATCTGCATCTCAGTCTCGTGGGTAGAAATAGAGATTCAAAAGGCTGTGCAGACGCAGGGGCTTTTTTACTTTTTTTGCTCATACACTCTTTCTCCTATTCATACAGCATTTGAGTGTGTGTTAGAAAAAAAGAGAGTTGTCATGCAGCATCTCAGAGCAGGGATTGGTTTGATCCTCCTCCGTGTTTCGCAGATAAAAGTCTATGAGTCACTGACTGGGATCTTTTAATGATCGCACCCGCTCTACCTTTTTCAACCTCCTTGTCTTTTCTATCAATAATAGCATGTGCTCTGAATCTTCCTGCTCTTACCATATAAGCTGTAAATTGACAACATTATTAACCGGTGACAGCTGGCAGCTGCAGGGCCTAAATGGGAAGAGACGCACATAAAAAAGCCTGACCTGGAATCGTTCTCTGTGACACTCACAGTAAAATCATTTAAAGGTTTAGAATGTTTATCCATCAAACATCCTGCGCTGCTCTTTGAGCTGTGCTTACTGAGTTCTTGCACTTCATCAATTAGCTCCCAATGCATTGCTTCTGACGTTTCCCCTTTCCAAACCCAAACACAGGAGAGGGAGGCAATGGAAAATAGTACTGATCCAGTAGATTTGGTTGCTGAGGGACGTCAAAGAGGGTCTGAGCTTCCTGTCCTAGTTAGGCATGGCTTGAGTGTGAGGTGGAGTCTAAGGAGTGAATTATTCAGTGCAGCTTCCTTTAGGCATGCTCACTCTCAGCGGCTTTGCAGAGCTTCTGCAGACTCATATGTAGGTCTTCAAAGACAATGATGCAGGGTCACAGGGACAGCATGTTTGCAGATCAATACTGAGCAGTTTAATTTGCACTACTGACAGTGATCTGCTGTCCCCTAATTGATTTTCTGTTTGAGTATAGTGGCTAGTTACTCAAGAGTAAAACAGAGGTGACACAGAATTACAAAATAACCACTATACAGAAAGGATGTCAGGCATCATTTCTGCTGACCAGCTCCCACCACAAAGTGAGTTGGACAGCTCTTAGTTTAACAGTGTGATGAAACTCGGTGTGAAGCTTTCAATTGTCACTTTAGGTTTCAAAACCAATTTCTTATGTTTAGAAATACCTAACAGGCAAGAGTTTAGAGACAATGAAAGAATGTATTCAGAATCTCAGGAATTAGGCTGAAAATGTTTTCAACTTCAATACTTGCCACAATTTGAACTGTGATAACTTCGGTGAAGTCAAAGACAGAACATGTAAAGGCCAGGGTGATGTGAAACTGAAAGCTTTCAGGACTGACCCAGGTCAGTCAGTCACCTAGGATTCAAGTCTCGATCACTTAACTAACCAAAGCTGACAGGAAACTCTGAACAGTTGACGTCTTAATGTTGAGTCTGTTCCTGGAGTAGTAAACAGTGACAAAACAGTGACATCTCTTATATAGTGAATTAAAGCAACATTATTTCTTTATTTTATTTAACCTTTATTGAACCAGGTCCCATAAAAATCTCTTTTAAAAGGGAGACCGGGCAAACGGAACAATGAGTTTTACATATTTGGCAGCACAGATGAACCATTATCAAATATAAAATCTGCCCAGAGACACGCTTGACTCAATAGATTTCACCACAGATTTTCAACCCATTCAGGATTACAACTGTACGGTTTGAGGCTTAAAATCAGTCAGTAGATTATTCCATGCAGTAGTTACAGAAAATACAAAAGCTTTCTTTCCCAAATCTGTTCTGACTTTGGGAACAACACAGTGAAGAAAAAAGGCTTTAAATAAATACAAACATTTACACAATTCAAACAAATATGTAAAATAAAACATACCATTACATAAATAAGGCCAATTTACCTTTAAGTTGTAAACACATAGTGAGTATAATACATCCACAGTATGAATGTCAGAGACCAGAGCTATCTAACAGTCGTTGAGGTTGTGCATTTACTCATCATGACTCTTTGCAGCACATTTGTGTTGTTATCAGTCTGTGTTTCTCCTATCATTTGCATTATTGCAGTCTAGTGGGCTGCCACTGTGGGCTGCGGGCAGTTTTTATTGCCACAGCTTTCCCTGACCTCATGTTACCGTTATATATAATAGTTTGCAGAGCAGACTGTAAATGATGGGAAAGAAAAACACTGGTGTTGCATCAGTATGTATGGACAGATGAGTTGAGGTTTCACAATCTTAATCTGACAAAGCTAGTTGGGTGAATCCCTTATCTATGTGTTACAATTCAACAGCATTTGCACTCATTTGGAAAACCCTCACAATTTTACTGTACTTTAACAAGTACAAATTAGAACAAATCAGTCTGCCATGTTGATTTAACTATCCCCCATGTTATTATGCCAATGAAAATAAGAGAATATTTATTAGGTAATATTAATGGACAATGTTAAGTTGCTTTGATCTATACTGTCTTTTTTATTCCGCTTTAATCATTTGTTTTATCCTTCATCTCATTAGAAATGCCCAACTAATGTCCAAATAATCTTTAGCAACACCATATGCCAACATTGGGGTAAGAAGGGGAAAATAATATTTAATATTTAATACTGAAAAGGGGTGATTCATACTAAATGTATTTTTGAAGTAGCCAAAACATGTACTGTCATGTGTCATCAGTAGAATAAGCCAATTATTTAAAAAAATATCGTTTTACACACAACACACACTAAATAACATCTAGTTAGGATTGAAGTTTTTTTCATTGAACATTTCGATTTCTTTATTATGTTATTCACTTTGGTTATTGTTAGGAATTTCGGTGCTAATTTTACATTAAACCAAAAAATGTAAAGGCAGATACAAATGAAATTAAAGAGTGGGCTATATAGGCAAAACACATAAACCAAAATTCAGGAGCTCAAAGACGAAAAGTAGTTTAGAATTCCGATCAATATGGGGTTAAATTGCATTCCTCGTTGACCTAGATAAAATAGAAAACATATATACTCCAATTAGAGTGTAGTTTATGGGACAAACAACACCAAACCGTCCCCTCCTCTTGACTGGTCCCATCATAGAGTTTGCCTGCAGGCTGCCAGGTCAATGTCTCAGTCCGGACACTTCCAGCTCCCCCGACCCTGGACAGAGGACAGGTGGGCCTCGGGACACTGGGTGGTGGGAGGTGGGGGTGGGTGGTGATCGTGATGTTTTTTTGAAGACTGATGGATGTGTGACGTTGGCGAATTGCAGCTAAACTGTACGTGAGGAGAGACCAGCCAGGGCGCACTGGATCGAGCAGATTTGAGGAGGGAAGGCAAGTGGAGGAGGAAGGGGGTGGGGGGAGCCGACAGAGGTAGAAAAAAAATCACCGACAGGGAGTCGGATGGACTCAAGGGGACAGAGAGCAGGAGAGCGGCTTTAGGCACATCAAGGGTCCCATCAAGTGGTCTGGTGTCTGCACCAAATCAGCTTCAGGGATGTAGTCGAAGCGGCTTAGAGCTCAGCCCATCCGAGCTCATCATCATGAAGAAACACTCCGCCAGGGTCGCCCCGCTGTCTGCCTGCAACAGTCCGGTGCTCACCCTCACCAAAGTGGAAGGTAGGGGGAGTTCATATCCATTTAGACCGCCTGATACTCCGCAAACTGGGGCTGGTGTGTGTGTTATGGGCACATGTATACATGACTCTGCTGATCTGATAGAGAGAGGGATTCACGTTTCTTAATTAGGACATGGGTCAACTTTAGGACATCTTATTTTGAGCAAGATAAAACGAAACTGGAACCAATCAAGCGCGCAATTACCGTAACATTTAGATGCATCCTTTGCGGAAACTGTTTTACCATTGGACAGCTTCCTCGTCAATGTTTGCGTTTAAGTAACCAAATGCACTCGGAATTTAATCTTGTTATTTATTCATGATTTTTTTTTTCTTCATCGCGTGATGTTGCTGGAAAGATCCAAAATGAAGCCTATTATAGAAGTGCATTGTCCATATTTCTATTATTGACGCATTATGTTTGTATTGGTGGCGGGTTGGGGGGGGGGGGGGGGGGGGGGGGGGGGGGGGGGGGGGGCGGGGCGGGGGGGCGGGGTTGGCTGGATGGCTGGTGAAGTAAGTTTGCTTGATGAACGCTGCTCCATTTACAGGTCCATAGGGAGGATGTGAAGTTGTTATTGCAGCAGGGATTCCCCCACACACTCTCCACCCTCCACCCATCACATAACAGCTAAGATACCAGAGCATCACATCAGAACAGCTAGGACGTGAACCCATTCATCAAACAGTTTAAAAGGAGAGTGATTAGTCAAATATACATTAATAAAAAGAAAGAACGCTAACTAGGTAACATAAGATAAGAATAAAGAAGTTTAAATGATTTGTTATTGGTTGTGATCATATTCTAAAGATGTTTGGATTATTAAAAAGTCAGCTCCCTTTCATATGAGTGTTGAGAGTTGTATCTATAAATTCCTTTTGTGCTCAAAGTGCACCAGATTGATGCATTTAACTTCAACATTTAAAAAGAAAAAAATCTTCCAGGGGGTGCATGCCCCCGGACCCCCCTAGAGGATGTGAGGTCCACCCCAAAATAAAGCAGGTTAAAATAATTAAATTGGATACATCTCATTTTAGTAAATACTGAAAACGGGTCCCACAGACCCAAACAGCACACAAAGGTTAAAGGTAAGCATATAATAATGTTAAAATGTGCAAAAGTAGCTCACGACCATTTTAAGCTTGGCCTACCATTTTATTGGAGCGATGAGGAACAGTTGGGGCTTGAAAAGGCCCACCTGTTCAAAATGGGGAATGACAGGAAAAGTTTGAGAACCACTGCGTTAAGCGGTCTCATCGACCACACTTCAGAGGCTCCGCCCACTGATCTCTGACCTTGTATTGAGCATTCAATAAAATGAAGAACACAGAATTACTCTATATAAAACATAGAATTTGTGTGATTATACAAAATGATTTACAAATAAACCCCACTGCATATTTACAACTGTTACATGTAGATGAAAGTTGGTCTCCCCGCAGTCTCAGTCTCTAAGGAGCACCAATAAGACATCTCCTGTTGCCATTATTAGGGACAACTCCTCTCTGACTCCCATGTGTGTCATCACCATGCTGTCATCTTCAACATGGTGTGTCATTGCTCCCTTTACTACAATGTTCTCCTTGGTCTCATTCCTGTGTGAATGAGTGGTGTTATGCATTCTTTAATCCCCCCCTCAGCAGAGAGGAGTACTGCATTTCTCAGCGTTTGGCATATCGCAAAGGCTGCTAGCACATTGCCATCTCGCAGGCAACCTAAAAAGAAGAATTAGGATTAATCTGAATTGCAAACTTCCTGGAATACATTTATTAATTTGCATGATGAAGTGATATGTACACATGCCGTGATGCATGAAAACAGTCCTAAGTGAGTATGATGACTTACAGATTGAATTGCTGTTTGTTCATTTTATGTTGTGCTGCTGGCAGCTATACTTTGTGCAGTGCAGTAAGATAATGCTTAATATATGTAATAGACACCACAGCAGGTGCTGGTAATATACTAAATTGTCAATGTCACCTCTTAAGGAATTGTGTTAAGTTGTATTTTATTGTGATTTCAGTCAAATATATACCTGTGAAATAGTTTGAAGCTTTATACCTCCATTATTTTTGCAGTTCCCAGCTTTATTAGTGAAAATGTATGAAAATACTTTGTTATTCATAATTTATGGCTTGACCAGCTGCTTGAATATAAATCAGGGATTTCCCTGCAGTCTGCTATGGACACCGCAGAACTTAAACCCAGATGCTGTAGCTGTATATACTGTGTTGCATAATTATTCACTCACTGCAAGGCATTCTGGATAACCTCAGAAGAATCACTGCTGCTGGATAAGCAACGATTTAAAGCTTATTTCGGTGAATGTCAGCTCAAAATATAATATTTTCCGAAGAGTTGAGATGGCGTGCTGTTATATGACAAGCTTGGTTATACGGAATTAACAAAAGCAGTGCTGTGGAAAGAGAAGGGATTGTAAATGTGTGTGATGGGGGTAATAAAGTTGTGTAAACTGTTGAAGAGAGTGAAAGCTGTAGAGTTTATGAAGTGAATGTTCGGCTCCCCATTTCAGCAGCTGTTTGAAGGAGGAGGGAGTCGCAGGGGGCTACAGCGGATCAACACACAGCTTTTCAGACACTCCGCTGCTTATGTAACCCCAGCTCCAACATCTCTGTTCTCTTCACTAACAACCTGCTCCAGACTGTCAAAGATATATTTATTTCGGTGTGGGATCTCTTTTTTGTTTTCTTTCTTTTTGTGTCCAGTTACCAGCCACAGCGCGTATTCGTGTTTAAACAGCATCAAGACAGAGAAAATGTTGTGACAATAGAATCAATGTTCAAATCATTTGATCATTGATTCTAGCTTTTCTACATCAAGCCATTCAGTCCTGTTTTATATTTTAGGGACAGGAGGAACTGCCACCCATATTCTGTTAAAATCCTTGAGGCTAGTAACCCAACCGTCTATTCTCAAGCATAATCCAATGTTATTTTAACGACTTTGTTTTGTCCATTTCTGGGTCTACTGCTGCCTCCTACAGCCATAAGTGTGATCCACTGTCTTCATCTGCACTATTTACCTCTTGCTTTTGATTAATTCCCCTAACCATCGGCTCCTGGATGATGATTATTGATTTCTCTTCAAATGTGTTTCCAGCGATCATCTCTTTGAGGAATGTCCGTGTTGTGTCGTCAAAGGCAGGGGTTAAAAGTTCATAAAAATCTCTTTAATCTCAGTAATTTCATTACACACTTGGAAACAGAACAGGCGTCTTTTAAAAGTGATTCATGCGTCCCAGAGGAAGCCGGTCATATTTCATCAGCTGCTATAATGATTTCACAGACCCTTTCTCCAGGGCTCCATCTACCCTGACCACGAGAACTATATCTCAATATAGCAAATCATAACTTTTAACATGCAGAAGGAGAGGTGTAAATGTACAGAGAATTAACCCATTTAACGCAGTATGAGATCTTCAGGATTTCTTGGTGAGATGGATTGTCATTGTATTGTGCACACTCTACAGTTTGCTTTATTAGAAGCTGCGACAGAGTGTAATACTGTAGGTGTTGTTTTCACCTTGGGAGTCTGTGTCTGCGTCATCGTTGAAAAATGTGCTCCTGGTGATAACTGCTTTGGCAGGATTTACTAAGGGATGCGTTTTAAAAAAAAAGTAATTTGCCAGGTGTTTAGCCTGTGGACATTGTAAGATGCAGCTATACAACTTTACAGGTGTGTGGATGAGACAAGAATGAAGATGGAACATGGGTGTAATACGAGCCAGAATCGCTTGATTTGGCGTCATGGTTGGCGTGATTCCATCGCACTAGTCTCTCGTTCTGTCTGCTTGAAGGTTTTATAAAGACGTGTCGAGAAAATGTACTCAGAATAATAGCTCCATGTGAGTATTTTGCATAAAGTAATGGATTTAAGGGTTGGTTGATTTGTCCTGTCCGCCCTACTCTTTGTGCACCATGCATGAGTCATCTTCATCTTAATAAAATATGTGCATTTTGCAAAAAAAGCACAAAGAAATAACGTGACATGTTTCCTTCAAGCACGCTCAAAAAGAACACAAATAGAATCCTGCATCTATTACTCGTTTGCATGTGTCGTGTTTGCATGTCAGTGTACATTCAGGCATGTGTAAATAAAAGGTGTGTTGAGATGAAGCTACACCTGTCAAAACAAAGGTCTAACATACCTGCATTTTGAATCTGCTGCCTCTGTGTAGTTAAAAGATCATCAGAAGCAGCTATCATGTTCAAGTTTTCCTCTGCAAGCCCAATTCAAATGTTACGTCTCCCTTTGATCCTTTGAATGTAATTGGAGTTGACTTTGAAGGTAGTCAGAGGAGAAGCCTAATGCTTTTAAATTCATTTAAAAAGCGAGGGAAACAGGCCTTTCTCGCTTGATAAGTGTGCAATGAATACACAATGACAGGGCCTTTTATTGTATTACCAGGCCAAGCTTGTGCTCCGGTTTATGTAATGCAGAGTGTGTATGTGTGCAGAGAAAGCCATCAGTTTAATTGTAATGAATGATATTTCACTGAATAGATGGTTTGATGTTATAGCCAAATTGATTAATTTATAGAAGTTCATTTGAGGTTTGCTGCCACAACTTAATTGCTGCAAATCTCATTTGTATTCTGTACATGTATACGAAAATGCCTTCTGTATCATAGTGTCTCTTCTTTTAGCAAAATCCTCTAAATAAATGTGTAAAGAGGAAGCTCGATGCTATAATCCTGAAGGGAGTTGATCCGAATAGCTTTCTTTAGGGTGTGAGGCTGCTGCCTATCCGCTCTAAATGTCTTATTCAGCCAGTAAACCAGATGGTATTTGCTGTGTACCTAGAAGCCTAATTATTAAAAAGCTAAAGTAAAACAATAATACTACTACTCCCCTACAGCGGTTGTAGTTAGTGTGGCTTGCCCGGGAACCCTGTCAGCAAAAATTCATGTAGTGTGCTTCAGTGCATTTCACCTCTGAAAATGACTTGTTTTTTTCTCTTGATGCCATTAAAAAAACTAACCAGTCATCAAACTGTGAGGGTCATTTTACAGGAGTGATGTCATGGAAATGTGGAAGTATGTGAACACTCTATTAGTTAACATTAATGTAACTCTGATATACTTCTTGTAGTACAGGGAGGGAGTATAACCGCTGTTTGGGCAGGCACTCAGAGTGTACACCTGCGGTGGTTGTCTATCCACTACTTCTACAGGGACGCTGTGGCCAATCTTTTAAATATTGATTTGTCGGGAAAGTGCTGGGACTCTTGCCAGTTTGTTAAACTGCAGGTCCATCACACAAGAGTTGCTGCTGTAAGGGACTGCAAGAGAGAGTGGGGGCACTTCAGGTCTGGGGGAAATACTGTTGGGCAGTGTACCTGCTGCCAAATGTGAGTAATTGCTAGAATACTGCACAGTGCACGGTCCCACACAAAAACACACACCGGTTGGCTTGCAGCGGTGTTTTGGCGTGACACTAACCAATGAGGCATCAGAGGGCTGCAGCATTGACCTGTATCGCGAGCATCTGTTGAACTAGCTGGGCAGGTCAGGGCGGTGACAAACAACAAGTTTGCAACTTGGACAGGAAGTTGCTCTGTTGTCCTTTGAGGTTGAAAGAGAAAGCGGTCAGGCAGTGAGGAGAGCAGGATCGGTAACAGTCGTCCCGCCCTTGTCTGCCCTCCTGGGCCTTTGTCCCCTTGGCCCATCTGGTACCACCTCAGCTGGTGGAAGCAGCGGGGGGGGGCTGCCGCCTGACTCTCTGTTGTGTGATTGAGCCAGACATCTTGTCAGATGAGGCTGCTCTGGTGTGTTGAAAGGCCTCTGACTGTCAGCTGTCACAGTGGAATATCAAAGACTCCCACACTGTCACACTTAGACGACAAAGACCGTGACTGCTGCCTGTCTGTCTGACCTGCCTTGGTAAAACAACCATCCGTCTCTAATGTGACATTTGTAGTCTGAAGTTAATACTACATTCTAGAAATTGTCTTGCTTTTGAAACAAATGCAGGATGTTAGGCTCTGACTTTTTCACAGGAATGAAAAACGGCATTAGTTAACCTGGGATTGCACTTATGCAATGATTGATGTTGCGTGAAAGCTGAAGATTAACCAACATTTCGCATTTGTATCAGCCGCAACAGAGACACTGTTATTTTCAACCATGTAAATGAGTGAGTTTGTGTGTGTGTGGACCTATTTTTGTCACTATGATATAGTTGTAACTGTGCAAGATCAATCAATCAAACAATGTTTATTTATATAGCCCAATATCTCAAATGTTACATTTGTCTCAGTGGACTTCACAGATTTAGTGACATTTAGTGACAGATGCAGTCACTAAACTGAACCGAGGTGTACTGTAGCAAAAGTCTAAATAAAGGTTGAGTTTGAAGTGTTCCTAGGGATCAACCAGGGATTTATTCCCCCCCTTAGAGTTGATGCCCTTTGTGTACGTCGCTGGCGTCACAAACCTTCACATTTGTGTAGGTGCCATTAGAATTAAGTTTGAGTTAATGTCTTACACCCAGACATAAACTTATGTCTGATGTTATAAATAAGCATGGAATAACAATTGATTATGAGAATGACAGAATTACCAGTCAATTCATATTCATCACAAAGCAGAGACCCACGAGGCAGGAGAAGAGTTTCTCTGAAGTGTGTATCGGTGATTGATCTGTTTACCTTTCTGATTCACTGAGGCAGAGCGCTGCAGACCTCTCTCTCTCCCACAGAGGTGTCGCCAAACAGACAAACAGACAAACCTCTCTTACCTCAGCGTCTCCAACACCAGGTCCCGGTGAAGACTCTCGACAGCTGTGCGGCCACCCGGCTGAACCAACGCCAGCCTGTTGTAGCCTGCTGGGATGTGGTTTCTTGTTGTGTGAGTATCGGGTCAGCAAAGAGAGTGAGTGGTGGTGGTGGTTCTGGAAGCCATAGCTGGGCTTTCTGGGCCTCTCTTCTGTGACGTGGGAGAGCAGGCAGCCAGGCAGAGCTATGCTGGCACATTTGGGATTTGCAGCTATCAGCAGGAGAGATCTGCACTGCAGAGTCTGCATGGGGAGGGAGGAGAGCGGAAGTGGGAAAAGCGCTGGTGGGGAGGCATGGCCTGTGGTGGGAGAGAAACTGGAAAACCGGCCAGATAAATCTCAACACCAATAGGAGTGCTACATCACCTTCTGGAAGTGGGATGTGTAATTACTACTCTCCCCATGTGCTCAGTGAACTAACACACTATAGACAGACAAAGGAGCATATAAGGTCGAGATTGATCTACTGTGCCAACAGTGGTGAAGAGACTGATTTGTCAACAGATTTTCACAGAGATGCAGGGGCGATTTTTCCCCTATATTGTTGATTAAGTATGAATTGAACACTTGATGCATGTTAGCTTCAGTTAAGCACAACTGGACATACACTTTGGTGAATACGTTTAGATGTTTTCACTTGTAAAGTAATCTCAAACAAAACCAAATCTAAATCTGTTTTAGTATTTAATTTAATTTTTAAGATATTTTAAAAACTGCATCTAATCAAACCAAAGATTGCATTGCAGGCCTTTCGTCGCAGCTATGTCTGACCTTGACAGATTACATTTGATGAGGAACTGATAAAGTAAAGAGCTTTCAGTGAATCATTTACCAATTACATAAGAAGACTCTTTTAGTCATGGTATGGCTTCAAGTGACATTAGTAAAGGAGCCTTCAAATCTCAGTCAGCCACTCTACTGACCCAACTCTCTCACTGATGAGTTCAGTGGTGCTCCATATTGTTCATCACTAGCAGTGAAGGTTGACACAGTATCATTAGTCACCGTAAGGCTCAAGGAGGTACTGTGTTGGCTTCAAATCCCTGAGTCAGCACGTCAGTGGATAACAAATGTATATATATTGATGCCTCTGGATAGATAATAGAAGCTTTGATTAATAATTTATACAAATGTGTTTCATTTAATAAAAGAGAGAATGTATTATGAGTATCATGCTAACAGCCTAATTGCAGAGTGTGAGCAGAATAATAAACGCTTAATGTTGTCATAACACAAAGTGTTTTCACATATGCCAGAGCTTGAAATGCTTAGCTGGGCCTCAGCGCTTCTCTATGAGCTGATTGGCTTGGCCCATCACTGCATTTGGAAGATTAAACTCTGCTGCAGTAAGCAGCAGTGGGCCAGGGCCACAGGATGTGGGACGGTGGCCCAGGAAGGACAGACTGGGCAGCGTGATCAAGACATGACCTTCAGAAAGACATGGAGGCTTTGAGGCTCAGAATAGAGAAACTTAACTCTCACCCTTGTACCCAAGACTTTGACAGACATCCTCATGCGTCTGTCTCTTTTCTTTTTGTCTTTGCTGATTCACCATTTTGTTGCAGGAACAGACAATGATCTTGAATCCTCTTTCATTGATGCCACATCTGTCTCGGAACTGTCAATTACTTTTTTCAGGAGTAGAAAGCATTTTTCAACATGCCCAAATAGTGAAGCATCATTTCATCTTAATTGCATCACAGAGAGCCAGGGGAAGCCGGGCATTAGCATGGGGGGGGTGATAGTCATCAGGGATGTTAATCTGTGATTTAATAGGACCACCTGGCAAGGTCAGAGGCATCTCCAGGAAGAATGAGTCTCTCATTGGGCGTGATGAATGCCCGTGAATAAAGCTATTTAACAAAATACGTAGCAAACCTTCATATAAAACAATAACGGTCCCTTTGACTTCACAGATCACATTAACATAAAGGCAGACAGTGCAATCAGTGCTAGGTTTATGGCAATAAGCTGACACAGGATAAGTGAAATAATACAAGTTTAATGTCTTATTTTTCACAGTGTAACCCCTACTTTAGATAGAATTATGCTTGTCCGGCAATGGCTTTTTGAAGCGCATTTTTTATTCCAGGCAGAGCTGTACAGTGCCGATAAAAAGGCAAAAGGCTCCCTGCGGCACATCATTACCCCTGAAAGCACCATTAGGGAGATCCCTCCATTTTAACTTGTTGAAGGGCAGGATACATGGTCCATGTTAAATAACCGTTATGAAACAGAATGTATGTCTGGCTTTTTGTTGGCTGTGCTGTCCCCTCTCTGCCCTGATTGTGAATGTGTCGCCTCATAGTTTTGTTTTCAGTGGTGACAGTAGAGCTGTAGGGTTTGTTAGGCTCAAATAAAATGATTTATTGAGGCAACTGATAATAGTGTCAGGGATCTTTGTTGTTGCCAAGTTATGTTCATTTGATCAATACTAAATATCACTGAGCGTTGGATAGTCTCGGGTAGGCTGTCTGCATACAGATCTGCTGAACGAAGGATGTATCTATTGTTGCATTGAGCTTTATAGCTTTTATGCTTCTGCACACTAGTTAACACAGCTTAAACTGAATTGTTTAAAGGAGAAAATAAGGCATGCATCCATAAGTATGTTCAATCACTCAAGGTAACAACATGACCTTGGTAAGTGAACCATCTTTAGAGCATGGTGGGTGTGGGTGAGTTGGACAGAAAATAGCACATCAGTTATTTGCTTCAATTCACACAATTATTAAAGAAGTATGGGAGCTATCAGGTTCTGACAGGAGCAATAGCCAAGTTAGGCGGTGCGTGCTCTGGCAAACACACACACACACACACACACACACACACACACACACACACACACACACACACACACACACACACACACACACACACACACACACACACACACACACACACACACACACACACACGTCATTGTAACTCACGAGGTAGAGAAGAGGTCGTCTTGGATTGGATGTCAGATCTGCCCTCTTTTGTCCTCTGTTTGGCTGCAGCCTGTCACACTTGATAACCACATTTTTTACTCAGATGTCTGATTGATTACCTTCAAGTTCAATTAAACTGTGAAAGAAGCTATTTTTAGCCAGAAAAAGACAGCAAGACATGGGTGACCTGAAGTCATTCACAGAGAAGAAAATGCTGTAAAAGCTCTCAGAACATATTTACTGCAAGAGATATTCAAGTAATTCCTACACATGTACAGTACATGTACAGTATAAAGCTAAACCATATTTTAAACATGACAACTTGGAAGAAATATAATAAATACATTGATAATTAATAATATATATTTTTTTGAAATGGGTTTGAAAATGGTTATTTTGATAACCCTAAAGGATAACTCCCTCTGCTGAAGAAATATAGAAATAAATCACCCTGATTTAGATTTGTTTTAGTTATCAGTGTTTATCTGTCACACTAACATGCATGTGTCCGTCTTTTAGGAGAAGACCACATCAGGGACAGTGTGGTGGGCCCCACAGACACACAGGCCGCGGGCGTTGTGGCCGGAGCAGAGTCGAGCTCCAGCAAACGGAAGCTGCACTGCTGCATCAGAGTAACAACCGTACAGGTGAGCAAGGCCCTGTGGGGAGTCGCCATGGTGATGTGTGTATGCTGCTCCTGGGCAGGCTCCACCCAGCTGGCCAAGCTGACCTTTAAGCAGTTCGACGCCCCCTTCACCCTCACCTGGTTCGCCACCAGCTGGAACTCCCTCTTCTTCCCACTCTACTACATCGGCCATCTGTGTAAGAGTCCAGAGAGGCAGACGCCCAGACAGAGATTCAGGTGAGGAGCAATTACAATATTCTTACATTTCACTTTAAACAGAGATGATATATAACACATAAGAAATAATAACCTACAAAGTGAGACAAAGAAAGCAAATAGGGTTTGATTTGGCTTCTCTTAAAAGGAGCTGTTCCAGAGTCAAGCACAAGCAGCCAGGAGTCTTAGGTCAGAGGTCTCTACATTTCCTTTGAAAGAATGCCTTTATTTAAAAAGTAAAATGTTAGAATCAATCTCAAAAACCCACAGGGTGTCAGTGGATACAAGCTTAAACTGGGGAAGATATCTGGGATTTAGAGGAACAGGGTGTAATGGTAATGATTTGATTGGCCAGTTAGATTGAGCAATTTCATTGGGCCATTGGAATCCTATCATTTGATTGGTCCATTAGATCAAGTTCATCGTCTATAAATCTTATTGTCTTTTCATAGCGACACATACTGGCAGCAGGAAGTCAGCCTAATGTGAGAAACATCATCAGATTGACATGAAAACGACATTATGTTGTTGAAGCAGACAAAGAAAGTAATTTGTGTTGTCAACACAGAGAAACATTGTGTTCTCAAGCGCCACATACAGGGCCGTGGGAAGTAGGGGTGCTGAGGGTGCTGCAGCACCCCCTGGTGGAGGACAGGGGATCTGCACTTCCACAAGATTAAATACAAATATAATTTAAAAAAAAACGAATTTTCAGCCTTGATGTAACAACATTCATAATTAAGTAAAGATAACACCCTTTTAACCCCGGTTACATTTTCCATTTGCCCTGTACGATGGGCGCTGTAGTGATGAAAGTGGGGGATGTTGGCTTATCAGGCGCCCGCAACTCACAGCCAAAGTGAGAGAGATAGAGAGAGGGGATACCGTGGGGATATCGCGGGGATACCGCGGGGATACCGCGGTACCGGCGGGGATTGTTGTTAGCTTCTGCTAGGCCAACGGATATAAGAAGCCGTTTCTACAATAATATGGAGGGAGAGTTCTGTCCTGTCAGACTGAGAGGCTCAGTGAGGTAAACGACTGAGTGTTTAGATAGTTCACTTTAGTCTAAGTTATCTGAGTGAGTCTCAAACGTTTTGATCACAATTTATGTATACATATATTTCCAAGGCACTCCTTTATAATTATTAGGACAAATAAAAACAGGTTTGAAATCATTCCAATGTATACTATAGGACAGTAAACCAAAAATATCGTTTAAAACTGGAGAGATTAAAAAATATGCATAAATAAATAAATAAATGTTAACTGGTAAAATAAGATATGAATGAACAACACAAATAAAATAAGTTACATTTATTTGTTATTGGCTATGGTAGGTTATTGGAAATGTTCACATATTTGATTAATAAAATGCAAACCGATCTTTTTCATATGGGTGTTTAGAGTTGTACCCCCTAGATCAGTCTCTAGTAATTGGGCGCTCAAAGTGCACAAGATTGAAGCATTTTACTTTAAAATGTTAAAAAAATCTTCCCGGGGGGAGGGCACCCCCGAACCCCCCTAAAGGATGTGAAATCCACCCCCCAATTAAAACATGTTATAATACTAAATACATTTGAAGCCTTTTATATAAGCTGTCCACCATGTCAATATGTTTCTCTTTTTGTAGTGTATTGGTCTTTTGTAGAGGTTTTTCATTGCCAGCTAAAATCTTGCCTATAGGGCAGCACATTGGTCAGAACCAGCCCTGGTGTCATTCCCACAGCACCCCCCATTTGAAACATGTTCCCACGGCTATGGCCACATAGCATACAAAGGAGGCGAACAAGATTCCATATGTGTATTTTCCAGTGCATCACACTCCATACAGGAACTTATGTTTACTTGCAATGTTCGCCCATCAGAGAGATGCACGGCAGCATCCATGGATGTCCCACCAGTACCCCCGACTCACATGGATGTGTTAGGACCCGTTATCGCTGCCTGCAGCTGTAACCACACTGGATGTGCTGAGGATTTTCACACCAAGCTGAGAAATGTAGAGTAGGAGTTGACATTTGTAATAGCTGTCCTGTCTCTTTATATAAAGTGTAGCTGTGACTTTATGATCCACTAGAAGCTAAATTACCGTCCTCAGCACAGTTGTAGAGTTTCCAAAATCAATGCAGATTACGGGTCTCATGAGTGCAACAGTACGGCAGAAACAAAGCCACAAACTGTCAGTGGTTGTGATTTAAAAGTGGCGTATCTAGTGTCTGTAATGAAATGATGATATACTTTGATGCGATTGTCACTGAATCGGTGTGTTTATAAAGGGGGAGTGTGTTTTACTGCTGACTCAGCTTCCTGGATCTGATTCATAACAATGCTGCTCCACAGTTTCCAGCCTGTCACTCCTCCAGATTTTGCTGCTTCATCATCCTCACAGCAGTGTAAACGGTGTAACTCAAAAGCACAATCAAAATGTCAAAAACGCATTCATCTTATAGTTTGACTAAGGTAGGGAGGGGGGGGGAGTTCTTCTTGGCATCACAGCAGAGTGATGCAGCAGAACGTCTTATTGGGTGGAACAGTTCAAAAATATATTTATGGAGAGAACATGACCACAAAGAAGTATTTTAATACTGATACCTAATGTCACGCTTTGGTTCATCCTTCTCGTTACACAGTGTGAAATTTTGAATGTCAGGCTGAAGCTTAAGAATGTCTGCTTTTATTTAAGGACATGTTCATCCATTTCATTATTTGAAACGTACATCTTCTTGTGTGTGGTTCAGACTTTTCCAGGCAGGGATTAATTCCAGACTGAAGCTGGAATTTTGTATAATATCCACTGAAAAACTAAACTACGTACAGCACATTAAGTTAAATCACTTCTTCAAGACCACAACATATCACCAGTTTGACGGTTTATTGTTGTTTCTCAGTTTTATATAATAAAGTCATATATACAATCTCATATATGTATATTGTTATACTGTATACATACAAATATACAACAATATTATGTAGGCCCTTTATGTACTTAAAATATATTGATATGTTTGAGCTTACAACTGGCAAAGACGAGTCATATAAAAGTTAGTTTCAGAAATATTTAACTTTAATGCCTTGTGGCAGATCCAATTATATTTGTTAATATTGACTTAATTCTCCTGTTCCCTCATGCACTGCGATGAAACTTTTATTTTGATTTGATTTACTTTTGAAATTAGGAAATATTTCACACTCTCATCACTGATTAAAGTCTTTGGTCTCTCTGGTATCATATGTTCACAGAGAGCTGTTTGTGTTCATAAATATTGATCAAAGTCCCAGTCCGTTATAACACGAATCAACTCCATTTCCAATATTCTAACACTGAGCCTCTGCATTATCTTTCTGCACAGGGAGTGCAGTAGGTTTTTCGGGGATGACGGGCTTACACCCAAGGTGTTTTTCACCAAGGTGGCTCCCTTTGGCCTGCTGTGGATCCTCACCAACTACCTGTACCTGCAGGCCCTCAGGAAGATCAACACAACAGACGCCTCGGCGCTCTTCTGTTGTAACAAGGCCTTCGTCTTCCTGCTGTCTTGGATTGTACTTAGAGACCGCTTCATGGGGGTCAGGGTGAGTACACCTGCCTGTATTTGTGTGTATATAGAGTCAAGCAAAGGTCACAAACAGCAAGTTAAACATGTTTTGCTCTCCTGGCATCACCTCTACCCGTAATAAACAACATAATAACAAACAAAACAAGCAACTGTAAAGACAGTCATTTGTATAATGTAATGGCTACAACAGGAAGTGATAATATATTTTAATTGAGTGTCTGATCATCCTTGCTTTCGCTAACAATAAAAGTCTCAAACATGGCTGGGATTTAAGCGTGGCCAGTGCCACAATATTGAATTTATTTTTAGATGTACAGTATGTCAACCAAATATCGACTTTTTCGCCTAATCGCCTAGTCAACCCTCAGATTAATCCAGGGGTCGGCAACCCCTGGCACGCGTGCCATAACCAGTGGCACACTAGGAATAAGTGGAATAAGTGTGCAATAATATTTAAATTGTATTTTCGGATCCTGAACGAGACCGCTGCCAGAGCGCGTCTACCTGCAGAAGGAAGCCATGCACGCAACGCAGCCCCGCTCTGTTTATCTCCAGGTGACTTTCTGCTGCTTTCCTCCGTGGTGCAGTGCTGATCGTTTCACCACGGAGGAAAGCACTTCACAAATTGCAGTAGGCCTTCCCATAAGGAGCTGTACAAATGCCGCAGTTTTTGCGTGGCTGTGTCTTTAGTTGAAAGCCCAGTGGCGATCTGCTCATCGAAATAATATGCTACAAAGGGGCGGACTGGCCATCTGTGTGTTGAACTTTCCTGTCGGCTCCCAGACCGTAGTCGAGGAGGGCAGAAGCAACAAGCTTCAGGTTCAATAACCCACTTTAGCTTAAATGACTGGAGAGAGGCGAGCTCTTCTTGGGAGGACGTTGCATTTATTTAGCTGTTCTTCTGTTTCACAAAATACATCACAGACCTCTGTTTTTCTGCTTCCTCGTTTCACTTCCAGAAACATACACACGTTCCCTCACTGTCGCTCTGCCATCCACACGCAAACATGCACAAGCCACACCCTGTCTCTCTCTCTCTCTCTCTTAAAGGGACAGCGATCTCATCTCACTCTGCATGACCCTAATATCATAACATGTGTGTTCTGGAGAATCACAGAACGGACGATTGTCCTTATTATTATGCCGTTTAAACCATAAACCAGCGGCTCCCCCCCCCCCCCTCGTTGATAATTCTCGATCGTCGGCACGCTGATAACAATTTTTAAATGGCACTTCATATCAAAAAGGTTGCCGACCCCTGGGTTAATCTAATGACACATTGGAAAGGTCAAGACCATCAACATAAACAATTGAATTGAATATTGTTGTGTATGTGTCTGTGCTTCTATTATTATTTGCATTAAATCTTTGATGAGTCAATATTGTCCAATAACCTACGAAATTGTCAGGTAAAGGCTTGCTGTATGCTGGATAGGATGAGATGACCTTCATTTGCCTTAAGGCTTCTTATCGTGCCTCTCAGAAAGAGGTCCAGAATTTCCTCTAGGCATTAATGGTGGAGTCTGGATTCAAATGTCGTGTATCTATCAACTCTATTTTTAACTAAAGATCACTTGTAATGCCAAGACCTCCGTGTATATAGCTCCCAAAGTGTTGAAAAAAATGTTGTTCTTCTGACCGAACACACTACGGTCCAGTAGAGAGCATGTTACCTGTGTGACAACGTGATTTCCCACCAGTGATCGCTGTGTCATTCAAATGTTCCTCCTGAGTGTGTTTGTCACTGATTGTGTCTGGATTGCTAGAAAGAAGCAGAGGAGTGAGGGTTTAGCTTTTATGGATTGAGGAATCTCCCGCTCTCTCCGCCCCCTCAGATGTTTTCATATCTGCAGCCGTCCTGCAGAATGGCTTTCCCCTCATTTTTTTCTCCTTTATACTCACTCACCACCCCGGCTATCCCTCGTGCGTGCCCCAAACTCCCAACCCCCATTATCTGCGATGAAAGGCCTCAGTAAGAGACAAGTACTGTTATAATCCTGCTTCTCGCTCTCTCACACCCCCAGCTTCTCTCTCTCTCTCCCTCCCTCTCCATCTTGGTGGTGGGGATTGCGGTGTTTGAATGTCTGCAGCAATGCAGGGGATCTTGGACGACTTTGTCATGAAAGTGAAGGAGGGGAGAGAGAAAGACGGGGGATACTAAATCATCTTTAATAAACAGCGATATTAAATTGCTTAAGTGATATAAACAAATAAAGATGTCTGTGTTTGGAGGCAAAGTCATGATGAAGGTCATGAAACTAATAAAAGAGCTTTTGAGCTGATGTGTGCCATGAATTTGGATGTATCAGTTGTAAAGGAGGGATAAGAGGATTCAGCCTAGTCATTATTACTACACCAATACAAATCCTATCTCAATGTGCAGGTGTCGTAATGTTTTTCCCCCCCTTTGATCCTCACATTGTGCTGAAACATTTCAAGAAACTAAAGCACTAACACATGGAGGGCGCTGACCTTGTAAGCACCCTTCACAGGAAATGGTGAAGCACTGACTGACGGGGCAGCATTCCTTGCAGAAAGAGCCATTGTTCCAGAGGTGCCCAAGGACTTTTGCAAAGCAAAAACACACGGCTCATTTATCTTCCTGACACCTCTTTAACGCAGGGCTAATACACTGGTCTGTGGCATGTCCCTTACGCTGTTCTTTCGCCGAACACACACACATTCAAAGACAAATGCTCTAAGTTTAATAGTTGAACGATTTTGGTCTGTATTCTTCAAGGCTGGTTGAGAGCGAGATGAAACTGATGCTCTGGTGATGTTTGGATGGTCTGACAATCTCAGAGGCAGGGAGCGGGAAGTGGGCGTGAGGGGGGGGTGGGGGGGTGGGGGGGTGGATCAAGTGGGGGGTTGGATCAAGTGGGGGGGATTGGTCTGTAAACATGATGGCAGTGTAGCAAAAATCAATGGCAGACAATCAACACTACAGAAGCTGCCTGTCCTGTGTTGGAACGCTTGCTCTGTTCAGAGGTGGAAGATGATCCTCTGCTAAAATATCAATACAGTATGCGTACAAAAATTACATTAAAAAAAAAAAATGGAACATTTAATTCAGTAGCTCTTACATACACCAACCTCTCCAGGTTCATCCCTATCTATATTTTAAAGGTTTTTACAGAGGGGTCTGCTCATATATTAATCATAGCCTGATTTTATATAACGTTTAATTCTAAAAAAAAACTATAATTTCTGTTTGCCATTGACTTGATTTTCTGATTCCTGGTACAAAGAGAATTTCTCTCTGTTAAAACATTTTACTTTTTAACCTGGCTTCATCTAATAACTTAAATGTGTCAATTTTCTGGTGTAAAAAGTATATATTCTTCAGACTGTAAGTGGAGTTCAAGTATTAAGTAGCATTGAATAGAAATACTCTGTACTCTATGTACTATTATTCCGCCACTGTAAACACCAAATGAGCAGTCTGCTGATGACTATAAAATAAAAACGAATTATATCATTATGAGCCTTGTCCCGTGATGCTTCTGCAGTGATTCACAATGTGCCATGTGTGCCTGCTGTGTTCCTGCACGGCGATAAAGGCTCGGGCGTCTTTATCGCCTCACTGCGAGCAGCGTGTTGCCCATCCGTCATCCGCTGATGTTCCTCCTCCTCTCCACAGATAGTAGCTGCTATCTTGGCCATAGCAGGCATTGTGATGATGACCTACGCTGATGGATTCCACAGCCACTCGGTCATCGGCATCACGTTGGTCGTGGCCTCTGCTTCGATGTCAGCGCTATATAAGGTATTTCTTTGTAAAGACACTAACCTTATGTCCGTCCATAAACCTCGCCTTTATTTGCAATGGTTCAAAACATGTAGAAATAGCTAAACGTATGTATGAATAGTGATGTCTTATATAAGACATCCTGGACTAGCTCCCTGCTGCTTATGTAACCAGGTGGCAGAAGACAGGAGGGGATTATGAAATAAGGCTCAGATGACAGAAGCTGGTGTTATGTGAGCGTTTGGTTGCCGGCCTTGGGTTGCTATGTTCCGATCAAAGATGTTTCGGGTCAGATATATTTTGACAGAGCTCTGGTCTCCTCTGCCCTTCTGTCTGTGTTGCCTAATGTGATAAACAGACAGCCGCGGCCCGCTGCCAGAAAACATGGCAGCTAGTTGGCAGGCGCACCCCTCTGCAATATCCCTCTGCTCTTAAAGGGGGCGGATTCAATGCATTCATGACCCTCCTCCCTTGATGTCCTCAGGTGCTCTTCAAGATGGTCCTGGGCAGTGCCAAATTCGGAGAGGCTGCACTCTTTCTTAGCATCGTTGGAAGCGCCAACTTTGTTTTCATCAGCTTCGTGCCGCTCATCCTGTATTTCACTCACGTGGAGTACATTGACTCACCTGGAGAGATCCCCTGGGCTTGCTTCTGCGGGGTTGCAGGCCTGATGTTTGGTACGGAAAGATGACATATGAAGCACACATCTTATACTGCAATGATTATGCAACCCATAAATATCCTTTTGAAAGTTTTATGATTTCATAAGCTAATGTTGTTGTCTGCTGTTACTCTGTGCTTCTTCCCACAGCTTTCAACGTCCTGTTGAACTTTGGCGTCGCGATAACATACCCAACATTAATATCTCTTGGCATCGTCCTAAGTGTTCCTGTAAATGCCAGTAAGTCTCTTGGCTCTTCTCCCAGACTTAACTTTTTAAAACCAGCCACCATTTTAAAAAGAAAGGAAATCACACTAAAATGTATCATCTATATTTGGTGGAGAGTAGAACTTATATTCACATTTGTTTTCTTATCATTGTAAACTGTAATATTTTCTTTGAAAAACACATTATTCATGGTGATTGACATTCCCCTTCTGCATATGCATTGTTGACATTATTTCAATCGATTAGTGTTTGTTAGTTAAAGTTATTGGTATCAAAGTATCAGACTTTGACTACACAATTATTGTGGCCCAAATAATTAACCATATTAATGCAATATCCGTAGAAAATGTGAAGGAATAAAAGGCTTTCAGTCATATTTATCTTTGTTGTTTTTGGTGCTGTCTCTTCTTACCAATTCATCTAATTTATTTCTTAAAATGTTTTTAAGTTTAGTGAGGTTAAGAGAGAGTCTGTAACCATAACTTTATAAAAGTGTACAAAAAGAACAATGGATATACATTTCTTCATATGTTCTTACTGACACGTGCTTCTCCTTTTACAGTGGTGGACCTCTACACATGTGAAATTAATTTCAACACAGTGCGCCTCATTGCTGTGTTCATCATCTGCCTGGGGTTCCTCATGCTGCTGCTACCGGAGGACTGGGACCAGTGCATCATCCAGCTCAGCACGAAGCTGCGCAAGAGAGACGAGCCAGCAGAGGGCAGCGCTGAGGCGGGCGCCACCACCGGGCTCAACTGGAGAGGGAGAGCCAGGACCTCCATGTCAACATTTGCACATTAAAGACGTCAGGACATTTGATCTGCCCTCTTTTTCATGAAGCTCCCTGGATGGAAAAAAGTGTTTTAGACTGCCCTCTGATCAGTAACACTTCGGTCAAGGGGGGAGATGCAGGAATGTGAGAATCATTCATTTGATGTCCTTTCCACTCACGAGTTGTCAAAGTTGGTGCATGGACAATGTTTATTGTAACACAAAAGATTATCAGGTATAACTGATTAAGTCACGTATTAATTTGGCTGTACCTCTTAATCAATCCATGGATTCTCTACATCCTTGCACCTGGGAAGACTTGCCAACTTGCCTGATATTATCAGTTCCGAGCAAAAAAGCAACCTTTTTGGAGGCAGGCCTAACACCGTGTGGACTTGCTGTCTTTAACATTTACACACCTTTGAGATCCAAAGAAGAATGCCTAAAATGCTGAATGCCTGAAAACAAAAAGTGAGGCAAACTGTGTGTAAACTCTATGACAAATACCTGCCTTTGGTGCACTGTACATAGCTGTGTCATACTGTTCATGTCGGTGAGCTGTGGACCCAATGGGCTCATCTGGTGTGAGAGGACCTGTCTGAAAACCTGAGGATCAATCTGAGACAGAGAAGAAGTGTGTCTCTGTTCATCCTGAGAAAAGAGGTCAGGTCCGATTTAACCACACTGATTGGCCCCCTGTGGTCATATGCTTTCCTGGGGCTAACCCCTCCTCTGTCAAAGCTGACACTCATTGCTCAGGCCCACAGTTAAGGCACGAGAGATCCAAAACCAGTTTTTGATGCGTTAGATGGTTCATCTTTGTGCTTTCAGTCCATCCATAAAGCACCTGCTTTGCATTTTCTGTTGCAGAGTTACTGACAATAAATAGTTTACTAATCAAGCAATACACATGTATTTACAGGACATGTACTGGCATCCAAATAATATTCAGATGTGTTTTTTAAACCGTCTATTTGCTGTTCAAACTATTAACTGTCCTATTTTCACAATGAATGCTTCAGGTACTTATCTTTGGATGGACTAAAAGCACTAACAGCTTATAATATATATATAAAACAAGACTCCCCCTTAGAATTACCCTTTTAATAACTCTGAACGCCAACCATAGCTATCACTTAGCCTCCCTTTGAATTCATATCACATTTCCAGACGTATATGCACATAAACTAATCGACGACAATTATTATTTCATTGTGACATTTTATAGAAAACTCTGAAAATAACAGACAGATGAAAACTGTCTCAATGTGGTTTATGGAGAGGTGTGCTGACACATGACAATGGCTCCCTTTTTTGTCCACCTCTGCTCTTTCAAAAATGAAATGTTGTATCTGTATCCATCAATCACACTTCTGAGGCGAGATAAACCACAGAGCGACCGAGGCACACACCTGGTAATGCGACTGGTGGAACCTCTGCCTTCTTGTGAATGTATGAACATCACTCGTCCACACATGCTCGCTACGTGCCATCTACTTTCTACAGCACCATCACTGACCACTGCAGAGAGACTCTTTATTACTACCCTTCTTGTACCCATCTCAGTTTTTTTTGGAGCAAACTCTTGACTCATCGAACAGGACTTTTTATATTTTTGTTGCACTTACGTTGAGGGGACAGTGGGAGAAATCTGCAGGACGAGCATGCACATAGTGTATAAGCAGATACAGCTGAAGGTCACTTCACTGCCTTTCTGTTTTGCAATACAATACATTAGCACTGTTTCCCATTGTCATGCTCTATGACAATAATTTATAATATTGTATTCCTCTGGAATTATTGCTAGACATTAATGTAAACCTTTGTAAGGAATGATACATTTTACACTGAGATGCAACATATGATTATCACATTTGAGGAAGAAATATCTAGAGCGTCAATAAATGATGGGTTAATTGAATCTAATGTTGAGTGTCTTCAAGTGTAATCACATGTACTATATAAAATATTTCTTTTCAATACATTTCACTGTCCAGGTTTGTTTTCTCAGGAGTGTTGTAATACTGTGCTTACAGATCACTAGTAATGTTCAAAGGCAACATGACAAGTTATATTTGAAGTAATGAAGCACAAACGATTAGCCGATTAAATAATCAATATAAACCAATTTTGATGATTGTCATCATATTTCAATGCAAAATACAAAAATAAGCTGAATTTAGCTTTTACATGGGGTAAATGTGCATCTTTTCATTCTCTGATAGCAAACTTAAACTTTTGGGGTTTCTGAATGTTGAGCAGAAAACATTATACATTTAAATATACTTTTTGATATTGTTTTCCCATCTGAATTCAGTGATTAATCATTTTGGTGAATTACAGAAAAATAATAAGCTACTATTTTCATAACCCATTAACCAATATTCTTTTATTTAGAAAAAATGTCAAAAGAATCATAGATGTAACATTTTCAAAAATGGTCACATTTTATTGCCCGAATGATTTGACAGTTGACTTAGAAAAATATGTAATTGTTGAACAGCATCAGCGTTTTTAACTCTAACAAACATCATGCTCCACTCTGACTGTAATCTGTCCGTAGAAGAAAGTGGCCTGCCGCTCCTTGGTTAGAGCGGAGTACGGTAATCTGCTGCCCTCTTGTGGCCGAGAGGGGACCTGCAGGCAGTCCACCCTCCCCTCCCCACCAGCACCTTGCCACACAGAGCAACAAGGAAGGGTATTTTCAGGGTGACACACTTTGCATGGATGCTCTTCTGAGGGATGTTTGAAGTCAGCGCAGACAGTGAAAACGGAAGAATAATTGGAGTCATCACCAGAGCTGGAAGTTGGACCAGGATGGATAGTGGACAGAGTGCAGGGGTCGCTGCTCCTGCCGTCCTCCCCCTCTGCCCTGACCCCTCCTCCCCTGCCCACCACACTTCCCAATCGGGCTCTTACTTTTTGCCTCAGTCCCTGAAGAGCGCCCTGGAAGCGTTGGCTGAGCAGAGCGTACAGCAGTGGGTTAATGTCAGAGTTCAGCAGCACCAGCCAGTACGAAAAGGTGACCGCAGTGGGGGGGACGAGTTTGGACTGGCCTGATATTGCCGTTTCTGTGGCCTGAATCAGGGCCACGCCCATGTAAGGTGTCCAGCAGAGGAAGAAGGCTGCGATAACCAGGAAAAGACGAACCAATCCATGGTGGCTTTGGTTCTGCTGTGAGTTCTGCTGTGAGTTCTGCAGCGGGGGCTGGGAGGCGCTCTGGGCCAGGAAAGAGAAGAGACGTCTTGCTGAAGGGTTATTCTGCTTTGTGTTAGCATCAGGGCTGATATAAGTCCCCTCTTCTCTGCTGACCTCAGAAACAAACTGCCCACTCACATGATAAATGAGTCGGGAGGGGCCGTGAAGACTCCCACAGTGCTGGTGATTCGATGAGTCCCCATCAAAAGCAGAGTTTGAGTTCCTGCTGCGCTGCACAGAGTCCTCCAGGGTGTGAATCCTCCTGGCATGGCTGCGTGCCACCTTGACGATGTTCACGTAGCAGAAGAGGATGACCACGGCCGGGATGACGTAGGACAGAGCAGCCATGAAGGCAGTGTAGCTGGGACTGCTCTTCCAGTTTACTGCACAGCTGAACATGGGAACCACATAGCTGACGGAGCTCCAGCCCAGCAGGGGGGGACAACTGGTGACCAGAGCCTGCAGCCAGATCCACAGGACCACAGCGCAGATCCTCCACACGGTGCAGCGGGAGTTGTAGCGCAGGCAGTCCATGATGGAGTGGTAGCGGTCCAGGGCGATGGCTGCTAATGTCAGAACAGAAGCTGTGCAGTACACAGAGGAGGTGTAACCCACGTACAGGCAGAGGTCCTGTCAGACAGGAGAGAGAGAGAGATCTTATCATATGCCACTCACTGATTCAAAGAAAAATAGGTGTTATGACATAAGAGGTCAGATTAAGGTAATGTAAATAGTATTAGACAGAGGTGACGTACATTACAATTTTCCCATCCACGGTTTACGATGGACAAAGCAACAAACGGCATCACTCCGACGCCCACCAGGAGGTCACTGATGGCCAGGTTCATAATCAGAACTGACGTCACCGAGTGGAGAGTCTTGGTTGCAGCCACAATAACAATGACAAGAATATTACCTACAGAGATACAACAGACACACACAATGACACAGAGGTCAGACTGGGTGGATGTAGACCACACAACCATATTTTTCTATGATCTGCAAAAGTTGAATATGAAACATTTAAAGAAAACCACAAAAATAAATTATAATTATGAACAGCACTGCTAATGGTGGTAAGTTAACAGAACAGTCATGCAAGTAACTTTGATTAAATATGAACATCTAACTATATAACTATATCTAACTTTATACACAGATATTAATTTGTTCAGGCATATGATATTTCTGACACCAAAATACAGCATGATACAGCTTAAAGCATTGTAAATGTACACAATAGGGAAACATATTCAACATCTATTCTCATTACTTATTATATATATATTTGTTATTGTTATATTTTCATGGATCTTACTTTTCCAAAAGCCTTCAGTTTTACAGTTTTGAATGTCGACTAAATCAACAATAAAAAGGTCATAGATTTTCTGATATTTTAGATTTTAATGACTCATCAAGCCATGCAGTCCTACATTTTAATAAATGTATTAATGCATGTTCATAATTTTTAATACATTTATTAAAATGTACGACTGCATGGCTTAAAATGAATTTGAGAGATTTAAAAGTTAGACCCATTTTGCTTGATTTAGGATGTATCCCAAATAAAGAAAAATGGTTCTAACTTTTAAATAAACCATTTAGTTTCAAATGTCAATGACATTTAAGCAATAAACACAATTGCAATGGTCCATTAGAGATACTTTGTATTTTGAATACAGAAATACAAAACAAAGCCCTGCAAATGTCAGCCAAAGGTTTATTTCACAACCTGGCAACCCGGAAAATCCCTTTTATAAATGGCTTAAAACTAGTCAAAGTACGTAATATGTCCCGTAAAATTAAAGGAATTTGATCTGAAATCAGTTGACGCATGATATGGATAATTTTCCATTCATGCAACCATTAAATGGAGGTGCTGGAACATTCTTTAATGTGTAAGATACGTGCTTTTGCAAACAATACGTTTCTTATCAGCAACTTTACGCGGGATATTGTGTTTAAATAAGTAGAGTGCGATAACATCAGTAACATTTTGTTGATGCTCTTATAAAAATAAAATCTAAAAGTCAGCAGGTGAATTATGTAGGCCTACCTGTTACGGCTCCAACACACATGAGCACCATGAGGATCTCCAGCAGCAGCTGGGTCCTCGCGGACAGGCCGGCTCCCGCAGCCTCTGCCCGGCTCGCGTTGGCCGCTGCCGCCTGCACGAGCACCGACCAGGAGCCGCCCAGGTTCTCCATGTCCCACCCGAAGACAGCTGCCATCCTCACATCATGAGTCACGTAAAAGCGTAAACTTGACGGAAAAAGAAATGATTCAACTCCATCTGCTGCTCGGACGGTCTCCAGGTGAACCAGCTCCTCTGCTCTTTTAATGGGAGGGAGGGTGAACAGCACCTCCTGTGCCTTATTAACCCCTTCAGTTTCCTTTGCTGATGCAATCTCTAACCACAATACATTTAGAAAAACAGACACACAACTTAAAATATCAAAGCTGGATTTATTAAACTGTATAAAAACAGTTATTTTAAATTAAAAACGGCAATTATGCATTCACATAAGCAGCATATATACATCATGTATGGTAGCGTCCTGGGATGGACATTATATTCCAATTCTGGTGCCAGATTGTTTCTATTCTGCCTCTTTTAATATAAAACAGCATGCCCAGTGGAATATTTAGATGTAATAAGCACAGTTTAATATGTATTCCTGACTCTCATTAAGGAACAAGACCAGCTCTGATGATTGCTGACCACATTAACTTCTCAAAGGATAGAGTCTTATTCAGACAGAAAATAAGAATCCTCTAATCCTGGCATCTTCATGTTTCTGAAGATGATTTACACCCTTGTTACCAGAGAGCAGCAGGTAATGGCAGTGTGTAGTCACATGTCAAGTTCATATGTCTGCAGTGCTGAATTCTTCTTAATTTTCTGGTTTCGAGTCGACTTCAATTGAGGTGAGATGTTGCCGTGTATACTCCCAAATGAGCAGGGCAGCGCTCACATGCACATTGAGGGAACGGGTGACCCCTTGTTGAGGGATCTCCACACACACATCAAACATTTGGAGTAAATTGGCCGGGATACCTTCTCGTTCATTGCTGTAAGAAAAGAGGAAACACAATTTCTTTCATCTCAGAAACATAGTTTCTCATCAAAGAGAAAATATAATTCAAATTAATAGAATAAACACCACTGAAATACAGACTAAGCTCAACAGGAGCTTACATAGCTTGTTTTCTCAATAGCAGAGGACAGAACATATTTCTAAAACAAATAAATTGCACTGCAGGATGTACATTGGAATGTACATCCAATCAGCGATAAGGCAACACTGACTTCCTGACATCTGTATAAAACCTCAGACCATCTGTATTCTTAGTTTAACCTTGATGTGTAATATACATCTTTTTTCTGGCCTTTACTTGCTGTTATGAGGCTACCCAGCTGATCTAATTTAAGAACTCTGAACATGAGCGGTCAACTTAACTTCCATCATAATTCTCACAATTATGTGGAATGGGCTTTTCATTCAGATGGCTCATGAGCTCAGTAACATTCTGTAATCAACTGAGTATACAGTGCGATCCAGCAATATAAGGCCATGCAAAGCAATGAGTCTGGCGTTAAAGAGTCCACAGAGGGTGGCACAGAGTAAAAAAAGCACGATTTGATGAGCTGCACTTATAGTGAGTGCATCCGGGTGAGATAATAGCGACCTGGAGAGAGATTAGAGCCGGGCGACGCTGTGCTGGGGAGAGCACAGCTGGGAGAGAGCACTCCAGATTGAGCTCACACACGGGGAGTTTAAACTAACAGCACCACTCACACCTCTGAGTGAACAGGGTAAAAGAAAACATCAACCTACACAGACCTGATGCATATTCATGTCTCTCTCTCTACCTGTATATTTAGTAGGGAGAGCAAATCATGATTCTGACGCAAACTGCAGCGGTATACAATTACACTTCGCTCATGAGTAGCTACAAATGGTTTCACAAGAGTCATTCTTGTGTCCTAACTAATGAAAGCCAACGGGCAGCGTTGTGACTCAAACTACACTAGATAAAGGTTGTTTTTCTCTGCTGATGTCATCACACTGCTTGCCCGGGTTATGTAAATGTATTTCACCTGTTCTCCCCCTCAGGGAGAGCCAATTACAGTCCAGCATGCCCTGACAGGTACACCACGGAGAGGAGAGGCGCTGGCCCCCCCCCAGGGAAACACAATAAAGCGTTGAGATAACATTAAACAGCCACGTCAGCTCACATCTTTATCAGTGTGAGTCACAAAGGGCCTGGGAAGGCAGAAGGCTGCATGCATTTAGGCACAACTGGCTGTGTGCAGGTTATCACATTGATGGAAAAATTCAGATTTAACACTTTCATACCCCAGGAGTAGCAGAGTCTTCTCAGGGAACTGGTAGTCCTGGAGGCTCTGGCTGTTGGCCGTCTGCTCCACTCCGACAATACAGTACCCCTCACTCTTCTTCACCTGCAGGAAGTCAGTGAGCTCCAGTGGCTTTACCTGATGCACAGAACAAAAGGCTTTTATTGCCTATGTTACTGAGTAAATAGGTGAATGCATTGGCACTTAAAAGCAGATGTGTTCATTTTTTTCCCATTCGTTTTAATGAATAAATGCACCCGTTCCCCTTGAGATTCAAGTTTACGTTTTTTCATTTTTTGTTCATTTCTTTAAGTGGGGGCTGGTATAATAAGATGTTCTTCTCCCTGATCCTTTCCATCATGGGCTACAACAACAAAACAAATCTGTGTAAAGTGTACATGTTTTTGTTTTAAAATAACTGCCATGTGTGGAATAAATAAATATGTTGAATTTTTGGTCATACTAAACTAGATCCATAAATCTGAAAATTGGGGATAAAAGAAACATCCTGTGTTAAGCTCAAGTGAAAGGAACATTTTGCATGCGCCTTGTTGAATGTTTAATGCTTTTAAAATGAACAGGAAATGCTCTATATTACCACCAAGGTGCGCATTAATGTTTTGGCTTTAGCATCCATTCTTTCTGTGCACATCCATCCTTTCTGCCTTGACTAATATCATTTAAATGCTGAGCCATCCGAGAAACTCACACATTTCTCAGCTCACAGTTCCACTGGGGATCTATCTTAAAGACAGCGTGGTAATCCTGATCACTGGAGTGAAATGTGAGATGGCACTTTACCTCTAACAGTGGAAGCCACAGCTCAGAGGAGACGCTCAGGGCCTGAAAGTTCTTGTCACTGACGTGGCGGAGGTTATCCAGAACCAGAGCGCTCGCACCGAAGATCTCACAGGTCCTGCAAAGACCTAGAGCAACACAAAAGAAACACATGCATTACTGTAACATCAGTCTACTTTGCCTACATTCTAAATTGCCTTGAGTAAAGGGGACTTTTCCTTTCTTTGTTCACATAATCTGTGGCAGTGATGACTTAGCAAAATGGCAAACAGTCTGTGATCATGGACACAGACTGATGTACAAAACCAACACCTGTAATAGCAATTGAGAGCGCAATTTCAAGTACACCGTTTACAGAACGGCCAAGCTTATGTTCCTGCTCAAATCATGAAGTATCAATATTGGTTTTAAAAATGGGTATTTTCCTTAATAAACAAATTGTGATTGATTCAGGCCCTTATCATCAGAGACAAAAGCATTGGAGTACACTTGAGGAGAACATAAAATAGGAGTGTCTGATTAAAGCTGGGCACTCCTTGTCTAATCTCTGATAAGAAGGCTCTATTCATTGGTTTTAGCTGAGCTGTGTTTGACATCTTTGCACAGATCATCATCCTGAAACCAAACAAAATCCTGTGATGTTCGTTCTCCACAATCAGTTCACATTTGATATCATTCCTGCTAAAGAAGGAGTATTGTAAAATAATTGGAGTGTAATTTGTCGTGCTGCTCCTGACCTCCTAAATTGGTGGGCTTGTCGATAAGTGAGGCTACCACCAGCAGGGCGCCATGCTGTTTGCCCACTCGAGCAGCCCTCTGCTGGGGAACCAGCTGGAGTTCAGGCTCCTGCCCCTGGATCCCCAGCCTCCAGGGAGTGATCTTCTTCTGCACCTCGGCCCAGCGCTCCTCCTTATTCTCGTCGCCTGGGGGAAACAACACCACGATAGCTCGAGGTTAGATTAAAGCATGTTGCTCCAGGTGGTCCTGTGGCTTGTGATAGGTGCCACTAACTGTACCTTTGTCTTGCTGGATCCAGTCTCCAGGCTGGAGCTGGCTCAGGTCAGGAGCAGGATTTCTCAAAAGAGAAGATGGACTTTCATTAAAACATGAGAGCTTCTCAAACTTCCAGAGGGGAATCCACTCATCATCAGCTAACTCCGACAGACTGGGGAATATGAGGAATATTGTCTAGGGAAAGCAAAACAAAAATAGAAAATGTTATAAAAACATCTGACTGTGTTTTAGAAGGGTTCATCTGTTCAGAAGAAACATACTAGCCCACCTCGACACTGTAATCCCTGATAGGGTGAAAGGCACCGAAGAAGAAGTGCTCCTGAATCCTCGTCCAATTCTTGTTGGCATTCCTTAATGGTGACACAGCAAATTCTTTAGCACATTTACAACAACATTTTTCTGATTGTCTTAGGTGTTTTGCTCTCACCCAGTGCTCTGCATGGCCTCAGCCTGGTTCAGACAGGCCTTGATCACAGTGGACAGCCCTCCCCAAACTGCCTCTGCCCGGACCCCCACCAGGCTCCACACCCTCTTCAGGGCCAGTAATGCATACAGGCGCACGCTGAAGTTATGGTTGAAACACCACTGCAGGATGATGTCCAGCGCTTTACGCAAATGTGTATCCTAAAACACAGAAACAGAGATCTTGTAGTAGATACACAGAAAAAGATGCATTACAAACTGTGAGTGGGGAAAAACATCACTGGCTTTACCTCGTCCTCAAGAGTGGGAATGATGACATTTAAATGTACCAGGACTGACAGGAAGGTGCAGATGCTTGTCTTGGTCTTTTCGTGATCCTGTACAGAAAACAAAGAAATATATTCTATAAAGCACCTGATATTACGATGTAGCACTACTGACACCAAATGTAACTGCACATAGTTGGCTTATTTATCCAATCCTTACTTTAGCCTTTAGTCTATTTAGTTCATTGTATTTGTCTCTCCTTGTGTCTCACAATTCGTCATATTTTATGTGTACATGAGTGTGTACGGATTCTTTTTTAAATATTTATAATAACAAAAAAATACTGCAATACAGTAATAGGAATGGGTGTCTGAGCAGAACCATGGGAAGATATATTGTTTCTATCCAACCGTTTACCAACAAATATGCAACTATGAATATAAAAAAAAAGTATTTAAGGAATCAGTAAATAATTGTAATATTTATCTCATAACACATCAGTTTCTGGTCTTCAGAGTGGGAGCTCACCCTGTTGAAGCAGACCCAAAAGCTATCCATGTGTTGTGGATAGCGGACGAGGATCAAAATCATCATCCATTCGATCAGGTACTTGACAGAGGCATGGTTACTGCAGAATCCAGCTTCAAACACATGGTTCAGCAAAGTACCAACAAACTCCTACACACACACACACACACACACACACACACACACACACACACACACACACACACACACACACACACACACACACACACACACACACACACACACACACACACACACACACACACACACACACACACACACACACACACACACACACACACACACACACACACACACACACACACACACACACACACACACACACACACACACACACACACACACACACACACACACACACACACACACACACACACACAGTTACTTTCTGAGTGGTTATTTCCTGTGAGATTGTGAGTGTGAGTGTAATTGTCTTACCTCTCTGAGTTTGGGCAGCAACAGCAGCATTGTTTGCCATGCTCGGTTTTTAACACGATGTTGCAGGGAGTTGCTATAGTAACGTACTTTTGACTTCGATATGTCATTATCCTGGGGAAATGGGACGGGGGGGTGGGGGGGGGGGAGATAATAGAAAACTGTTGTTTAATTTGCTGTAATGGATGTACATGCAAAATCATATTGCAAAAGTTGTCTGTTGCCATAGTATTATTTGTTGACATAGATAACACTGTAGAAACAGATACATCTCATTGAGGATCAGACATGTATTTTTTGGGTGCAATATAAAAATATCATGATCAACACATCTAAGGTGAAAAAATGCTAAAATGTAGATACATGGGAAATAAATCCTCGGAACTATTATTAGGGCTTAGGTGATATTGTTTGTTATATTATATATTGTATGTCATATAATTTCATGATATTATAAATATATTAGGATTCTTTTCAAATTAATGATTTCAAGCAAACTACAGATAGAGGGTGGTTCACTTTTTTTTTTTTAAACTAAACTTACCTTTTTTAACAAATCCATAACTAGTTCCTCCATCAGTCTTTCGTGTTGCTGATTAGAGGAATCCAGGCGGCTGAGGAAAGCCAGTACACATGTGCGGGGCAACTGATCATCTCTGTTATCACTGGAAAATTCAAAAAAGCAATGGCTTAAGTGTGAAAACATCCACACACCAACAGAGACATCTAGTGGCACAATCTTAAATCACAGCCACAAAACCCTACATTTCCTCAAACTGCCATCAAAGGGAACTGAAGCTCACCTTGCAACTGCAACATTGGCAGAACAATCTTCACCGAGCTGCTCCACATACGTTTGCACATCCTGGATGAGCCTTTAAAAGAGAGCATGAGGAAATAATTTAAAAAGTCCTGATAAACAATTGTGCAAATTGGAGAAAATGTGTAAAAGTTACCGTTGATCTCTCCTGAAAACTGGCCCGTAGACACAAGCCTCACTGATTATATTGATGTGGCTGAACACAGAAGAGAACCCGGTGTGGCTGCTGCCTCCGCCTGTGGGCAGCCACGTGTGACAGCAGTGCTGAATCAGCACACCGAACACTCCACTCTTTGACTGGGACAGCTCCATCAGCTCACTGGCTATCTAAAAACCCAAATATATGCATGTATTATAGATTTTTTTTGAAATACAAGTGAAATCAAGACACTTTCTTTCCAGCGTGATTTTGATCACCTGTTTCAAGGTGCACAGGAGAGTAGGAGCAGAAGTGTGTGTCAGCTCGAGCAGTTTATGGTGGAAGGCCATGGAGACGAAGCCTTTCAGGGCCGGCCAGAAGTCATGGGCGTTAGTGCTCAGGCCCTGAACCAGATCCCAGCTCAGATTCACAGCCTCTACACACTGGGCCTCCTCATCTAGCAGTAACTGGGATCAAAACACAAGCAAACCAGACATTAAAACAGATATTACCTTATGAGATGTAAGGAAATACATCAAATAATTGAGTATGAGGTTTCTAAAAGTTGTTTGGTACTCTATTTATGTAAATATACTGAGGAAATTATTGCAAGTGACAAATATTTGATAAAAATTCTGCTAATATCTAGCAGGAAAGCTATCACTAGGAATTGGGGTAAGGAAGCACCGCCAATGAAAAACCAATGGGTAACAATTGTGGAAGAAATCTTTTTGAACTGACTTATAAATTGAGATTGCAAGAAACACAACTCAACAGAAAGGGGGGAAAATTGACTCTATACAAGACTCAAAACAATTTGACTGGAGCAATAGCTAATAGATACATGTATCTTCAAGAATAGAATAACATGAAGACAAATCCCTAGCCTTTTATTTTTATTTTGTATTGCCTTGCTGGCCTTTTGTTACATGATTGTAATGTTGTTGTAACCAGCATGTTATTGCCATGTATAATGTGACAATAAAGATTTAAATTAAAAAAACAAACAACAGATATTACCTTAGTTTTTGAGCTAAATTCTTCACATTATAAGTGCAAGGAATTTCTTGTGATAGCCCGAACACGCTATTTCAATTGTTTACATTTCACCTAAATGTATCTGAGACTCACTTGTGGCAGCACGGTCTCCATAAAGGTGAGCGCAGGCAGCACCAGGTCACTGGGCAGCAGAGCCAGGGCCTCCACGCTGCAGCCCAGAGCAGCCTGGAGTGTCTCGGACGCTCTGGAAACTTCTATGGACTCCGTAATCCCAACAGCCTTAATCAGGAAGCTAAGACAAATCCACTGGTCCCGCAAAAAACTGGCAGCAATGCGTCCCCAGTCCTGCAGCAGACGACCCTGCAACGCTCCATCACTGAAGGAAACAAGAGATTGTACCTTATGCTATGCTGTTGCGTGTACTGTATATGATATTCAATCCCAATATCCTCTCATTTGATGCTGTTCTTTCATTTATTTTAAGGTTTACCGTGTACTCTAAGCAGATTTTCACTGACCTCGAGCCGTCTCCTGTCTGTGGTTTTTGCAGCCATTGATTGAAGTTTCCCAGCGAGGACTGACGTTGGCAGGAAGTGGACACTGGACTGTAGAAGTAGTCGTTCAGTGATTTCAGTGCAGAAATGGTCTCTGATTGAATGTCGATCACTTCCTGCTCCCCGAGACCACACACTGTAGCCAGGGATGCCATAGCAACTGCTCGTCCAACCTGGTTGGCCACAGAATTGATCTGGCAGTGGGGAAAAAATTAAGAATTAAAAGATTCTGCAACAAAACAGATGTATTCAGTTCTTGCCTGAGCATTGTACCTGCTGGTGTGGGTCTTGCAGGACCTTGAGGCTGTTCTTGATGAGTTTAGGGAAATAGTTCTGCTGAATGTTACTGTGGTGCTGTGGTGTAGACTTGTACATGACCACCAGCTGCCTCAGGACACACAGATACAGCTCTGCCCGCTCCACGTCAACCAGCTGGGAGGGAAACAGAACATGTAAATGGCAGCGCTAGCCGATAGGGGAATATGTGCTTGTTGGAGTGACAGTGAATTATTTTGACTCGCTGTTTACCTCTTGCAGCTCCCCGAGTAGCCTCCTCAGGATAAACTCCTGGACTGGGTCAACAAGTTTAAAAATGAGCCTCTCCATGGCAAGCATTACGTTATCCACTGTGAAAAAGAGTAAGAGTTAATCAATTAATCGCTGACCCCCAACCCATAAACATTCTACTTAAAGCAATTTAATAACATTTAAAAATGGGACATATTTTGCTTATTATCTGGATCATTCTTGTATTTTAGGTTTTTAAATGTGTTCTAATAGCTACATTACAATGAAAGCATGCAAGCTGGGTTTCAAATGATGTCATACTAAATACTAAATGCAGAGTATTCAATCTTAAATTATTTAATCAATGCATAAATGGACAAGTATTGCCCTTTAAGCTGACCCCAGTGTAAGATTCAAGAAAAACAAGTCACCCCAAAGAGCAAGGATCCCTCAATTCCGTAAATAATTATGTTACTTTAAATGTCAGAAGGCACAAAGATGCGTTTTTGACTGAGAACAAAAAATAATGTACCACATTTAAGTTAGCTTAACCAATAAATAAATGCTTACGAGTTTGAAATAATATTGTGCTATTAAATCCCAATAGAGCACCAAGTGAATGTTAGTTGTAAGAATAGGTGTTACATTTATTCACTGCAGGAACGCACCTACCCATCTACTGTCCCTACTGGATATGCATAAGGGTGGATTTGACTGCTATAATAACAGTTGATCAGTATTGTCAATACAAACCTTGCTCCTCTCCAGCTTCCTGACAGCTCAGTGTTCCTCCCAGCTGGAACAGTCTGAGCAGGAGCTGCAGACTCTTGTCGCTCTTACGCAGAGGCAGGTACATATTGGTGCTGACTCTGCTCAGGGTGTCGAGCAGCGGAGACAGTAATGACTCCAGAGTGTTACCGAACTCTGCTCCAAGTTGATTTCTCTCCAAGTCTACGCACAGCAAAATGGCCCTGGCCAACTTATCAGCCTCTCTGAAGTCTGGTAACCTCTCAGTGTGACCTGAGGAGAGGGAAGGTACTTCAACCAACATGTCTACAAACAGAAAATCCTTCCCTTTTCTATCACACTTCTGAATTACCTGTGCTAGCTGGTACGCGGAGATAGGTGTGCATCTCGCTTTGAACGTAGTCTCTTACAGTTTCTTTCTTTGTAGCAGCACCAGTGCAATCTCCACCCATAAGCCTGGGCTTGAAACTGCATTCATTGTCCAACAGCCAGGTGCATGTCTACAGCCACAAATATATAGGGTAGCAAAAAGACTGACATTTATTTTTTACCACATAAATGGTAAAATGTTGTTTTAAAATGTAAAAAGTCAAATGTTCCTTCAAACGTCTTTGCTACAGCTTACCTGATTCCACATTTGAGTCCCTCTACACAGCGACTCGTCGGCACGAAAATGTGTCAGGAAACTAAAAACATCATCGAGGGTCACTGCGCTCTGAAACAACAGATTTTAATGATGCAGCTCACTAACTTTAAAGCTGTATATGAAAGCAGAGGTTGTACAAAACAACAGAATCACCTTACGATGCAAAACAACGGCCCTAAGGTGAGTTCAGTGTTTGGTTTAGCATTATGCAAAATATTTGAGCCTTGACTTACCACTTCTGTGAGACAGAGGGCGCTATTCAGCAGGAAGCACTGAGCAGCACCTCTCAGCAGAACCTGATGAGTGATCATAGTGCTGTGCAGAACCTCCCTGTAAAACAGAGCAGATTAAATGAGCTTCCATATCAACCACAACCAGCTCGGACACAGTTTGACTAACAATAATCATGATGAGAGACCTGAGAGCAGTGAGCCCGTCGACCCCCAGCATTGGACTTGGGGGCAGTTTGGATATCGCCTGGGAGAGGAAGAGGAGGGGTGCTGCACACCAGTGCTTCGTGCAAAGTTGCTGAATCATCTGCAGAAAAATACGACCTACAGAACAAACACAATGGTCAGAGGAGGACAGGCA
Organism: Notothenia rossii; assembly: GCF_949606895.1. NCBI lineage: Eukaryota > Metazoa > Chordata > Actinopteri > Perciformes > Nototheniidae > Notothenia > Notothenia rossii. The sequence goes on from NC_136909.1 coordinate 71,040,590, forward strand.
TTTTAACCATGGGGAGTGTGAATGAGCTATGTAATCATGGGCCGTTTCTCAATTGAGAGTAAAACTGCTGCAGAGCAATTATTTCAAGTATACTACGTCATCGAGTGGCGCCGAAGGACTGTTTAAATGCATGTTACACGCCCAGCATTCTGCGCCATGACGTAGTATACTTGAAATAGTTGCTCTGCAGCATGTGGACTCGCGATTGAGAAACGGCCATGTGTTCTCTGCGGCTTCTGTTTTACCTCTATGTTCTGAAGGTAGGCTGCTGAAGAAGGTGACCATGAAGACTTGAAGTTTAGCCCCGATCTCAGGACAATCCCCTACACCTTGCCCAAGTGACCTACATGTGGACATAAAGCGCGTTAATGAGGCCTTAATAACACAGTAATTCATACTTTCCTTTATTGGCTTGATGTTTTTATCTTTAAACCCTCACCTTTGGAAGAGTGAAGTTTCAGATAGAACATTCATAAAAGGGCCAACGATGAACTGAGGAGCACAGCGACAGCAGAGGACACTTGAATGCACTTGTAAAAAATGATTTCAGTGAAGTTGAATGAATAAGCCTAAATGACATTAAAAAAGTGTCTCTGAGCCTGTACCTGAGAAAAGGCCAAAGCAAAGGCTGGCTGCTGGAGGACCTGCAGCTCGAGCAGATGAAACACTCCCTCTCTCATCAAGGATTTGTTCTCGCTGTGGAACATCCGCTGATACACACACAGCAACCAGGACGGATGGAAGAAGCCCTGATCTGAAACTACATCACAGACAAACCACTGACAACAGGCACAAAATACAAGATGGTATATTCTGATGATCCTGCATCAGATAGAATGAGGAACAAAATCTGAACGTTATTTTTTGATCCAAGCAAAATAGAACTCCCATCAATAAATGTTCCGATTTGTGTGTCTTTCGCATTCCAAGTACCCAAATGTATGTGCACAAGCAGTGAAAAAGGGAGGTTTTCATAATACAACTCTTTAACAACAGCTGCATCACAACATCCAAACCAAACCAATCCAGAGATGCTCGAAATAAAACTAAAACATTAGTTTTTAAATACAATTGCTGAGAAGAGGTAGATAAGATCTAAATAAATCAAACTGGATCAAACCTTGATTATTATTCACTGTTGTTTGGATCAACGTGTCTATTCTGTTTAGAACTGGCCGGACAACATGAATCTGTAGAGGAAACAGAGAAAGGCAATATTTCAAAGCTGTTTTGATGACACCTGAACTGGCAGTGAAAAAAGACTCATGTGGGATTTTGTACCTGATTTTCCTCCAGGGTCTCCATCACCAGTGCATAATCCTCCCAGAACTCTCTGAGCAACTTGCTCCTGTTAGAGGCCCATTTGAACAAGATGTCTTCTGCAACCAATTCAAAAACAGTGAGAAAACAATCCAAAAATCCCTATGTTATTATAGCAAATCTGAGACGATTACCTTCCTCTGATGGATACAGAGGACAGTCCTCCCTCTTCTCCTCTGACAGGGCCACGCACATTTTTAGTAGGTACAACGCCCTCTTACGTGACACGCTATCTCTGTGTGTCAGTCCATCCTGGACCATCCTCCAGAACTGGAGGGACAGACGAGGATCGGGATCACAGGAGCGAGAGGCAGGGAGGCTGTGAGGTTTCAGCAGGTGGTCTGATAGGGCGGTGAAACACAGCAGTGCCCGCTCTGTGACCACAGGTGTGCGGTCAGAGGAGTGCCAGCTGCTCAGATCATCCACGATCACTTTAAGGACGCTGGATAGCCTTTCACCGCTGCAGCACTTGAGGACAGTTAAGAGAAGCCTGACTGTGATTTTAGAAACCAGTGCATCAGGGAGTGTTTTGATGCAGGACAGAGCAGATGACAGGATGGTGAGTGTGAGCTTTTCATCTGCTGACAGAGAAGGTATTAAAGCAGCCATGACTTCACTGGCAACCTCCACATTGAGTATTCCCGGATCCTCCTCCTCTGACGGCTGGAGCGACTGCAGCACAGACAGAGCCACCTGCCCCGGCACCGCCCGGTCGCACAGCGGGAAACAGACACTCAGGAGTCGGCAGGCAGCAGCGGTGCTCTCCCTGCAGCGCATACCTTCACCTGCTTCTGCTGATATTTTACAGAGAAGAGGTAAACACCTGGTCAAAACCAACGAGTCGATTTTATCCTTGATAGATGTAACTTTCGCAGCTGAAAACGGAGTAGTGTCGGTTTCTATGAGGAGAGCTCCGAGCCCTTCTATGAAAGCTGTCAGCGCCTCCACTCGCTCCGTCCCCGGCCATGAGTCACTCTGCCAGCTCAGAGACTCAAACAACATGTCGTAGTCAGGAGAGCTGGACAAAACCGCGTTAATTAAAACGGAATTCATTGTAGAGGGCTGCTTAACTGCCTGGAACATGCGAGCTAAAGATAACCCGCAACCGGCTTTCTCACAGCTCCCATGAGCGACACGTTTTTACCAAACGGAATGTAAACTTCCGCAAACGTCACTTAAAACTCTCGCGAGAGGTGAGTGACATTAAAGTAATAGCAAAGTAACTACATTTTTTAAAGTTTTTTTTAACCATTTACTTTACTACAATTATTGCTTCTCAATGTAAACATTTTTTTTTTTTAAATAACATTAACTGCGTGTCTAATTTAAAATTTAACAATGAACAGTACAACACAACTGAAGACATGTGGTTTCTTTAGTTAAAATTTTATTTTCACCATTATAAAAACATTGCTTTTAAAAAGAATTAATTGTTCAGTTTTGTGACTCAACACTGACAGTTGTTTATACATTATAGGCATTGCGGAGACATTTGTATGTGTTAAATAACTTTCCAAGTGGCTAATGACATCAGTTATTTGAATACCAATTATCTTTTACAAAACAATGTCAGAGAAAAAAATGACAGAAAGACTTTGTTTGAGGGTTACATAATACAAAAATACTGCAGATTCATTATACACTGGTTACAGAAATAGTGCTTTACAAAGAGTACTTTCTGTTGTAATTGTGATGGGGGAGAGTATATAATAGGAACGCTTTGGATGAATGCAATACCAGCTGTAAAGAGGCTCAATTTTCCACTTCGGCAGCTACATTGCTAAGGCAGACTAAATGGAAAAGCATGACAGAGCATACAAAAATAGAGTATATTATAAAATATGATTTAAAAAAAACCAGGATAAAGTTATATACAAACATTACCAAAAGTGTTTCAAGGAAGAGTAATTCCCATTTTATGAACGTCAAATGTATGGCCTTTAATCATAAAAATATATAATGACGAACTTTATGCACCAGACATTAACCTATGCAGACAATTCCTTAAAAAAAGTACGTAAAATGTATAAAACACAATTAAATGCTTGGGAATGTTGTTGCTCAGCAAAGTTGAAATGTAATAAAACAGTGCAGGTAGTATGTACAAATATACAAAATTAATAAATATTCTCCATTTATACTGAATTAAATGTTGCTGAATTAAATCTCTGTTCTCTTATCCAAAGCTTTTAAAGAAGAATGATTGGTCCCGTAATTTTCCATAATGTCTCACTCAAATTTGAAACACACATCCCACGTTGTCATCATCACCACAGACAGTAGAAAACACAGAAATGCATGTGTTGCCAACCTGCGAGTTCAGTTGCTTTGTAAATGGAGGACAAGCAAGGTCTCAAAGAATGAATTCCAGGATCTGTTCGTCCCCTAACATGTCCAGGGAGAGGCAGTTTGAAGACCTGCGGCCATAGAAGGAAGGTATAGCTTCGCAGTGCAAAAGGGGGTATAAACTGTGATCAACAGGGGTCTTTGTGTTTGTTGAGGCATCCGGGAGGCCAAACGTATAGCTGACGGTGGAATCGGGTGGCAGTGTGGTCCCAAGGGGTGCCTGAGGTGGGAACAGACGTACATCATCCAGACTTTGGCTTTGCCGATCCACGCAAACCTGTGCCTTAGACGTCAGTGTCTGCAAGAGAGGTGAAGAGAACATGTATTACAACAGAGGAAAGAAAAAGAAGGTGAGGCAAAGAAGATAGTCAACCAACCAATGTTAACGTATCCTTGTTCTGTAATTTCTGGAGTTCTTCATCACTGTCTGAGGGACACGCCTTGTTTTCTGTAGAGATCAATTACTTATCAATCAATCTATTAGGGTTTGAGATACAAACAAAGTTGGTTCTCATTAATGAGATGAGAGGAGAGGAACACAATTGTTTTTTTTGTTTTTTTAAATGGTATCCAGTATATCACAATGAAGTTATGTATACCTGGTGAGGAGAGATCTGAACAATCCACTGACACTCCATCAAGAAGATCAGCCAACTGGAACATCTCATAAGGATCATCCACGAGAACCTCCTCTGGGCTTCCAATGTCAATCTTGTTTTCTGAAAATAAAGGTTTAGAAGTTTGATTATTAGAAATCAGTTAATGCATTTAAGATGACTGTTCTTAGGCAAGCCCACAAAATACTAACAGACCCATCACATGTGATACACATCAAGTACCAGTTACTAGTATGGTGTAATATAACATACCAATAAAGAGATATATATTTTATTTTTAAATGTATCTCGACTTTAATAATACATTTCAATTGTGGAATATCAAATGAATAAGGATGAAATTGAGAAGGAAGTCAATAAAGCTTTATTCTTAATTATTCTTTGAAAATTGATTATTTTCCATTGTCAGTGTTTTTTTATAGCTTTTGAATTAATCTATTTTAGAATCAGTTTTATTATTGTGTTTTTGGGTGTGTTTCTCAATTCCTGTGTGTGGAATGTTTTTATGGATGTAACATGGGTGGAGCCCGTAGCAAGTTTCCCACAAAGTGGGACCATAGAGTGAATTTAAACAATGAAAGAAAAACAAATAAAACAAAGTGTCTTACACAACCTATTGTGCTGGCTACTGAAAGAAACACAGATATGTGTGAAAATGTGGAACAAGGAAACAATGTTATCTTCATAGAGCACTTGTTTTGCATAATGCAAAGCCCATGGATGCACTTTGAAACAGCGCATTCATCCCAACTGCATGGAAAGGCTGGCAACACACGCACAGACTGAGCTGATGTCTCCGGCAGGGAAACAAACCGGATAAACCAACTTTACTTATTGGAGTTTAATCTTCAGAAACGTATTCATATAATAAATAACAGCGTCCCTGATTAGTGAGGCTCAATTTGCACTATTTTTCTTTGTACATGAGTTCATATTAATGGTTAAAGCAAGTAATGAGAACAATAATTTAAAACTTTCATATTGTACAGTAAACAAGTAGTCAAAAAGGGAATTTCAAGAGGAAAATAAAAGATCAGAATTGCACACAGCTGCTTTTCTGTAGCAACTGATCATTTCATTCAACAAACAAAGCAGTAGTTTACTCCAGACAATGTTTTGTACCAAGGTTTCAGTACAACATTCCTCTCACCTTCGTCTTGCCATCCCTCATCCTCTATCCGAGGCTTACAGCCTGCGTCAAACCCAGAGGTGCAGGAGCTGCCGTGGCTGGCTGTTGGGCTGAAACACCTTTCTGCCTTCCGATGACCCTCCTCCTCCATTGAGGCCATCTCTGGGGAGATGCTGTGTTGGCGGGCGTCCGCTTCGATCCCAGAGCTGCTGGTGGAGTGCCGGGACAGACCAGGGCTGCTCTCACTGCCGGGGGGGTCCATGTCCAGGTCATCACTGATGTAGGACTCTCTGTAACGCTTTTTATCTGCAATAAAGCAAGATTTGATTTGATACAATTACAGCAAAAGAAATCGACAGAAAACATTTTTTGGAGCGTTGTGCAAAAGAGATCTGGCTACTGTGCTACAATTCCAATTAAAGAAGAAAACAAACTAGATTTCTTTATACTGGAAAAAGGACGTTTTACAAGTTATCCATTTAAATTTCAGTGGCTTCAGAAGTGTTCTGCTGAGTACAATTGGACCCCAGCCAAACTGTAATTATTGCTAATACTAATCTTGTGGTTGTATTCTCCCCTACCTTCGTTCTCCTCCAGCTGGCGGAGGTGTTTGAGGGCCGGCTGGAGGCTGAGGTAGAGGCGGTGGCTGCTGCTCAGGTGCAGGAGGAGGTGTCGGGAGCGGAACGATGACCCGGTGAAGTAAACCAGCTTCCTGGCTGAGGGCAAACCATCTGGCTGGATCTCAAATTTCTTACCCTGAAAAGGCACAACATATTATACATACATACATACATACACACATAGCTAATGCCCATTAAATAATTACAATTTCCCACCTAATCTTTACAAAGAATGGAAATGAGCTGTGTACTTACCAGGAAGGTGAGACGTCCAACATTTGACCAGGGGAAGTCGTACAGCAGCTGTCGCATGTTGTTCACCTCCTTTGAATACAAACACACCATTTAATAAGTAGCTTAAAGGTTTGTAAGCTTTATGTTTTAGCAACAAGAGGATGTGTAATCTACTGGGATATATTTTAAAATACTGGATCAATAATCATTTTTCTCTCAAAGGAGCCATCTGGACTTGGCAGAGAGGCCGAGGGCTTCTCGAGGTATCTCACGGTCTGCTGGCTCTTTAATCAGCCAGGCCTGGGGCCCTAATCCCCCCCAGATGGCCCCTGATGGACAGATCAAACAACTGACGGGCATGGCAGACGGCTCCTATCTCCTGATGCTCTGCTGTTGGTGGCGATCCCACACATTCTTCACACGTCTAGTCAGAGATTTTATTGGGCTGCAGCTACAAAGACCGAATCTTTGAGCAAACGCAGATTTCCCCCTTATGTACGCACGTGTTGACGCATAGGCTGTGCATCAATAACACACTCACACATGCACGTACCTGATAAACCTGCATTCCTCGCAGGGTCAGACCGAGCAATGCCGTTCCTTTCTCCGCCTTTTTGTCCTGGATACATGAATGATGAGATGTCAGACAGGCATGTGAGCAGTTCAGATAAGAGCTTTTCACTCTCCTGCTTCACTGGGAAACACCGGGCTGCTGCTAACAGCAAACTAAAAGTGATGGCACATTACGCAATGGATAGGCAAGCCTTCAAAATATCACCCAGTGGATGAGTGATCTTGGAATGGGGAGGACAATATAGGGATTACATAGAGAGTTACATAACTGCCCCTACTGTATAGTCATTTGTCCAGCCCAGCTCTAATGAAGCTATACTAACTGTATACATGTTGGAAAAGACAATACTACAGTCAGAGAGAAGGAATGGACTGTGGAAAAAACCCAACAGTGTAATCACCATTCTTTTTTGTTGATATGCAAATAAATACAGGCTGCAGTACAGTGTGTGCCTGAAGTACTCAATTCAAGACTCACAACCTTTTGCAGTTTGTAGAATGTGACAGGTACATCCTCCAGTCGACAGGACTCCCTGATGAAGAGCAGCATGGCGTCCCGAGAAGACATGCCCCACAGCTCCTGATGCACCTTTGGCCCATGGCAGAGGAGATAGCTTACTCCACGCTTAGCTAAAATCTAAAGAAGGAAGAAGGGACAGACATGGATTAGGGCAAGAAGAAAACATAATAAATGAGATGTATTTCTCTTTTGTTGCGGTCATACGGTAACACCTACCCAAGGGGGAAAGTATTCCTTGGGTTCAAAGTAAGGAGTGTTTTCCAGATCCTCCCTGGGCAGCGGATGGTCACCGAGGTCAGCCTGCAGGGCGTAACCTGCCAGCTGGAAGTAAACCTCCTCCTGCTGACGGCACTCAGAGCGCAGCACCCGCTCCCTCAAGTCGGAGTAGTAAAGGTGCCGTGCCTTACGCTCACTGGTACCACACACACCGAAAGAAAGAAACAAAGATGTCAGTAAAGAGGACAAAGAGGGAAATATAAGGAGTTATATAGAACAAATATGGAGAGGGCCTACCAAAAGAGTCTGCCGTTTTCTATGTAGTACTGCACTTTGAGGCACAGCACTAGAGGAAAGGGTCTCTTCTGTATTCCCTGTATACAGAGAGAGAAGCGTTAGAGAAGGCATCTTTTTGTCATGCTAAATGACAAGTTGTGGCATGTAGGCCACGGATCTGTGCCTCCCAATAAACTGAAGTGTACAATAGTTTAGAGAGTGGGTCACAGCAAAGTGCTCCTAATTTACTCGCAAGTATTTTCTACCCGACAGGCTGCCATACCTTTCTTGAATCTTGCTTCCAATCCTTAGGAAAGTAGTTAGTCAGCTTCTCCTCCATGTCTAAAAAGATGTGCTCATTGTCTGGGATGGAGAAAGACAATCAGGATACAAGCAGACAGTTAGCAAGCACACAAAACAAAAATGTAACCAAGCGTATAATCTGACTAACAATGGGATTCATTAGGGCAAAGAGAAAAAAAGCCCTTATTCTCTTCCTTTTGTGAATGAGGCTACCGGGAAGCTAATGACAAAAATGCTAATATATACATTTTCTAATTTCAGTGGTAGCATGGCAGCACAGACAAAACACTGCGTGCGGGAGCTCTGCTAGTTTATTAATGTGTAAACCTGTATTGGGATGGGTAGATGCATTCTACATAGCTTAGCTTTTATCGTGATATTTAGGTTTTTATCTATCCTGCAAAACCATAAATATCAAAAGCAACTATTTCAGAAGAGGGGCTCAGAGCCTTATGCCAGCCTATGGTTGGAAAGAGTATGTTGTATCACTCACAGCCTGGTCCTATGAGTCATAAGATAAGTATTTTCTTATTTGTTCCACCTTATCTCTTTTGTTCAACTTTGTGTAGCCAATTCATGCTCGCATAGCTGTTTCACAACTCTAACTATCCATCTCTCCTTTCAGCCTGTTCAACTCTCTGACTCACTCCTCCTCCCTCGCCTCTCATCCTTCATTGAAGTCTTTGAGAAAAAGTTGAGTAAGGCGGCCTGTGTCATGACGAGCCCCCCCTGCCTCTTCTCCCTCCACTCCCACCCTCCTCTTCCCATCATCAACCCGTCCCTTCCCTCAGTGAAGAGGAGGAATGCAAGGGTGCATTCCAGGCTTAATGAAGTTAATATTGCAGGAATCCAGGCACTAAGTGATCGGTGAACCAACACCACAAAAACAAAAGGCTGCTTGTTCAAGCGTTGAGCCACACAAGATTATGGAGGCATTTTAACGTATTTTGTAGAGAGAAAGAGAACAGAAATACAAGAAAACAGAAAGTTCAGAACTTTGCTCAAGTGGATTACTCAATTATGCAGACTGGGAGGGGCAAGGGAAATGTTTTGGCTTAAGCGATATAGCTTGTTTGGCAGAAAACATTTTCTACAATATAACAAAAACAAGTCTCATTAAAACTACCGACCCTTAGTAATTCATTGTTGTGATCCCATCTAACTGAATGACTTCTGAAATGTGTCATAGGATCTCTATGTGCATCAACTGATCAACAAACTGACTTCTGACAATACTGCCGTGTTATCTAGTGTGAATAGTGCTTCCAGGTTCAGAGGGTGAACGGTCTACGAGAGAACTTACCCTGCACCACTGTGAGGCCAAAGAAGTGCAGCTCTTTGATTCCAAGAAGCTCTGCCACACGATTAAAAACATCCTGCCCAGTGGATTTTGGCTGGAAAGATGAAGAAGAAAGTATTTAATATGCACTTTTTAGAGCAGGCAAAACACTGAAATAATTAAAAAGTTTGACCTTGTAGACCTCATATTGATAAAGATGACAGCAAGAGGCATATTAAAAACACCCACCCCGACAGTGATGTCCAGCTGCTCCTTGTTGGGGAGGAGAACACAAATGGTTCTCTCCTGCCTTATCGGGGTGGACATGACGTCTTGTGTGTGTGTGTCGTGATAAGTGCTTTGTCTGTTTTAAACCACCTCAATCTTCCTCTGTACTTCACTGTCTATCTGTTCCAGGGCAGTTTGTCCATATTGTATCTGTAAAGATAGATGACATCAGAGTGAGATATGCAAAGAAATTAAATAAAAACATGAAGATGAAGACAGCAGAATGGAATTTAAAACAGATCAAGGTTTGCCGTGCAATCTTCTGTTATACACAATGAGGATATGCATGAGCATACTTTCACTTACTTGAATCATATTCAATATAATAACTGTGGCTGTCTCCTATTATCCAACAACAAAGATGAACTCAACATGGCTGTTCCTTCCAAATGTTTTAGGATCACACAAATCTTCCAATGAGATCATCCTGAAAAACTGAATTCAACACGTGTCATAAGTTGGTTCACCTTAAAAAGTATATTAATCCTAGAGTACGGTTTTATTGAAGCGCAGGGGCACATTTAATGAGCTTATCATCAACACCTTGTAAGCAACACCAAATAAAAAAAAAGGAATTATGTGATTTTCGTTTCTGCTTACCACACCAAAACAAATGGCCATGTAGGAAAGACTACTTGCAAACAATGCTCATCTGAAGCGTGCTGACTTGAAGCCCTACTGGTACGAGGCTCATCTGATTAACGTCTCAGAATCAATTAATCAGGTTAATTACTGCCGCGCGCCGACTCTGATCCCCTTAAACCCTGCTCTTGACGATAAGCAGTAAAAATAAAACTACAAAAGGGACAAAAAACTAATGAACCGTAAGAGAAACAGAATACTGTTGAGCCAATCTCTTCAAAGTTAACAGAGAAGAAATAACCAGCACATTAAGAGATTCTTGGACAAAGAACCTGTTTACACCTAACTCTTCAGGAGCCTGGCATTCACATTATGTTTACTATGTTAAAAAGCATTAGCAATAAGCCTGCCTTTTTTGATTGAGCATTACAAAATAAGAAGTATTTGAAAGACATGTTACCAATGAACAAATAGGTAAAGGGAAACATTAAAGTTTATATTCTTGGCTCAGAGAGCAAGCACATTGCCATACCAAATATGATTTATGGACGTGTTCAAACTTGCTGACATCTGTGTCAGTGCAACAGACATTTAAAAAAACCTGAAATTCCAGTAGCTTTAACACCTGACTTGTGTACAAGTAAAACTACACGGTCATTACACTGACTCAAAATCAACTGGCAAGTACATTTTCACATAGACAATATTCTATTTTAAGCATTATTTTGATCAATAGATCTACTTTTTGGGGAGTGCTTCTTTCATGTAAGTTATTCCCACTATGAGGGTGTAGTAGCTTTTTAGTCTTATTGGTCAATATACAACAATGCAAGCTTTAATTCTAAAAATATATCATTACTGATGCATTAATATAATAGTCCTCAAGGATACTTAAGTTTTATATTCAGTCATCATTATCACATGCATTAAACGACACATCGGAAGGTGTGATGATAAACATATGATAAAACACTATATTTTATTTTCTGACTAATTAAATATTAGAAAAAGACATAGCATACATATGTTAGCAACTTATGAGCACTTCATGTGAGAGGCAACAAGACTGAAGAATAGAAACAGATTTTGTTCAAGGAAGATGCTTTGTTCTGGAATTTGAATGGGCATGTGCATGTTTTTCTTCCTCCAACTTTTCTTAAAACTATTAAACATGACAAAAGATACAATATAAGTTTAAATGGACCCTGATATTCAAATAAAAAAAACCTTATCATATGGAATTAATTTACAACAAATTATCCGTGATCAATTAAACCAGGTTAATCATAGGTTTTTCATCAAATAACAGGCAATAGGAGTAGTCAACATTATATGACATCAAAACATGCTGGAACTATTTGAGTCAAACATCTGGTGTGAAGCATGAACAGTTCTGAGTAACTAATAAACTGAACCAACCTTAATCTGCTTTAAATCCAGAGTACAATCAGGTACATAAAGTACACATCTTCAGTGCATCCCACCTCCAAAACAAGTTTACTCTCATCAGCCCAGATAGTGATGGCTGACTTCTTCAGACATCCCCCTTACTGCTGACCAAAGAGGAAACCTGGCATCACATGAGAGCAGCCATCTGTATGCCTAATTCCCCTCCAAGACTGTCATAATCCCTCTTTCTGAGCACACTGCTGGTTATTGGAAAAACATCCCCTGTGCACTGTATATGCTCTCTTAAGTGAACCTCAGAGCCCGTATCTGAACAAACGAGGAACACCATTTATAGTCATCCTACTTGAAAACAATAGGGTGAGTTTGAGCCCCCTTTTTTTGGGGGGGGGGAGCCGTGCATTTCTTAGGTTTGACTCAAGAGCCATGACAGGCACATTTATAGAAGGGTTCAATGATTTATCGAGAGGTTAAAAGTTTTACAACATCAGACTTTTAAACACACTCTGCGTCGTGTTGAGTACAGAAGAACTGCATTTAAACGTCCATGTGATGTCCCCATGTTATGAACCGCCCGGTATGTAATTTACATACCGGGCGTTGACGTTATTGAACGCAACAGTGTCATTAGCCGCTAATTATGTCAAAGTTTCAACGTAGCTTAGCTTTTTTTAATTACATGTATTTATTGTGTGCGTGAGCTAACGACAACTCTGATAAGAAACGCAGAAGGAGAAGCTAAAGTACGTTAATAGTAACCATAATCGTAGACACATTTTCTTAGGACAGAGTGTATTTGTTTGGATGGATGGGATAGTAACGCGAAAGCAACAAGTGCATCACTGACTCTGGCTACTCTTTAAACTAACTATAAAGCCGTGAGTTACTTACCATTGCATTATAAGAGACGAAGGAGTTTGAAAACCAGTCGCAGGTCTTCTCAATGCTTGTTCAGCACACAATCTTCTTTTTTTTATCCGAATAAAAACATGACAGAAGTAAGGAGGACACCAGTTCGTCCCACTCCCCATTGCGTGTTGTAACTTCTCCAACCACCGTCAAGTCCTAACGATTGAGCCATACCATTTTGAATTGTTGTGGGGGTGACTGTTGTGAACGAGTTATGTTTTTAAATGGTTGGGACTGTTTTTTTAATGTTAAATTCAAGAAATATTTTTTTTATCACATGCATATTCATTTACAAAAACATACGAATATTTTTAAATACATATATTTAATAAACATCATTATTTGAATGTAGTATCAAAAAGACATGTCCCCCTTGTTTTGCGTTGGTAAAATGATCTCGTTCTAATTAGAGGTCCAAGCCGATATACATCCATGGGTACAAGAAAGTGTCGAGACGACTGGCCGAGTAAGGTTTTCCAAAGAAACAACTGCTGCTAATTAGCGTATCCTTATATATCTATTTTGTATTTTAGTAACAGACGTTTTCTATGTTACCAAAAGTATAATAATGTTGGAATACAAATATATAATAACGTTTCTTCTGATATTAATAATGCTTATTTTGTCATATGTATTTACCGCAATTCCGTAGGTTAAATATTTTCAAAAGACTTAGCAGAAGTGGTTTATCCTTCATGAGCTTATGAAAAAAATCATCAATCGTGTATCTTTTGGTCCACATCTACGTATCTATTACTTTCAGTCACATTTCCACATGTTATTGTATTTACAAGATACAAGTCTTCAATCAGCAGGTTGGACAATGGCTTAAAAATCCCCTTCATGGTAGAGGGGTGAAATATACAGTAAAAGGTACATTAGACATTCCTGAGATCATGCACAGGCCTACAATATGTAGAATACTACTACAGCAGATAATGATTATCTAATTCATCATTGATAAATATAACACTTCCAAGTTGATGCAGTACAACCACTAACATTTATGTATTTAACCTGGTTCTAAGCAACACATTTATTGTGGGTCTTTTAAAAGAGCAGTTGCTGGGATGACACTGCCATCTGCAGGATGATTTGATCAATTAAAAAAAAAAAAATCTGACTAAAGGGACATAAAAAAAAGTAATTGGAAGAAATGGCACCACACCACCACACACACTCTGAAGACACAGAACTGAATACACCATCACTGCTACATTTGCAATCAAAAACAGACTTAATTCAATCTTAAAAGCTCAAACATTACATTTTATTTTTTTAAACTGCATGAATACTTTGAAAGTCAAATGAGATTGTATTAACAAGTGATTGGAAACCTCTGTGAACATGAGTAACAAATAGGAAAGAAAGAACAGTCATATAATCAAATTGATAATATGCATATTTAATGATGTATGATATATAAACAATTTTCCAAGAAACATTTTTTATTCCAAGCAATACTTTCCAGTTTAAACACATAATCACCAAATGATACCAAGCAAATACTTTCATTAAAACAAGTACATATTACTAACATGTGCTTTTGCTGAATCATGACCATTGCTTAAAACCCCTGTAATAAAATGTTATGTTGTAGACAACGCTTCATTCTCCCAACACCAGTTTGGGTTCATGTTGTGCAGAATGCTGCAATGGCAAAGGACAGCATGAAGTATTAAGACCAAAGCGAAGGATGTGAAATCTGAGCAACAATCCTATTTCTAATGCAATCATTGCCATTCAAAGTGATGGAAAATTGTTTATAAAAAAAGTAACTTGTACAAATGACCCTTTTTAGTACAAAAGCTTGTAAAATGTAGTTGTGGTGCAAATCATTGCAGTGTCTCTTAAAATTGGTGGAAAACATTTGCAATAGTGATGACAGTATATGCAGACGTGACTTGGGCCAGCTCACCAAAAACAGCCATTTAATTTTTGTAGCAGCTACATTTCCAGTTCAGCATCTAATATTAATCGAATTACTTGGAGAAAAAATAATTAAAACGCATGAACATAACACATAAATAACACTGAAAATATAGCATATAATGGGGGGAGGGAAATCATTTCCCAAACACTAAAAACATAACAATGTTTAAAAGATGGCAGTAGAAAAATAAAAACGTCCATATCCACCATTATTCCGATATAAACAACATGAAATGAAATCAATTGTGATTTTGCTCATATGTACTTAAAAGTGATTATATGTATTTAGAAACTGAGAAATAATCCAGGTATGATAATCATAAAAAAAAAGGTTTTGGATGCAGTGAGGTATTAGCTCATTCCTGTCTTTCACCAATACATTTGATTCAGGCAACGTTCTACTGAAAGAACTTGAGGCCTGCAACAAGGAAGAACTTCTCCAAGAAGATCTCAGAATCAAGGACGGCAATGTGGGCGGCCCGGCCGATCAGGGAATTGGCTGTGTTGGGCAGGGCATGAATGACATCAAATCGTACTAGATTACAGTCTTTGTTCTGGAGTACTGGCAGCAGCAGGTTCTCAATCATCTCCGCATACACAGGACCTGGAATGGACAAGAGTGAAACAAGCTGAAAAGGGCAACAATTGTTGGATCTTTTGCATTGACATTCTACAATTTTAGTTTTTGGATTCATGCAGTCGCTCCCATCTTACCGGTTTGTTTGTCCTTTACTGCAGTTTTGCACATTTCTATTCGGGCAGAATGATAGGGGACGTAGCGATCCTGCAGTGATCCCACAAGCACCACATTTTTGAAAAACTGCAAACCTTCAAAAGCACATAGATAGAAAATAATTATCTCTATGTTTCATTGCTCATTTTATAAATGTCTGTCGAAAAAAAAGAAAAGCTAACCAGATTTCTTGCTGAGCTTGTAGAGGAAAGTTTGGCGAGGGTCAGAGTTATCACGGCACGTTAGCTGCAAGAGTGACCCTGACTTTTTCCACTTCTGCATGAACCAAAGGCCTAGGAACAAACAGATGTGAGTGAAATATCTGATACTAATAAGATGTGCCATCTTCAACTATACGTTGTATCTCCCTACCTGTGTTGACCAGAGCAGAGCTGTTGTACAGTGTGCCCAGGTGAGGTCCAGAGAGGGAGAGGAAGGTGTGCAGCCTGCTCAGGTAACATTTAAACCGAGGCCTGGTCAGCACTGAGCGAACAATGAGGGTCCCCAAGGAATGACCCACAAAGCTGCAAGTGAAGAATAAGGAATGACCATAATGAAACCAAACAACAATTATATACATATCTGTCACCCTTTCAGAGATTACATTCTATAAAAACAGGATGACACAATCTAAGTAAAGTTGGCTTTGAAAGATTAAACTGGTTTCTAAGGTAACGAGCACATTTTCTTTCAAAGATTTAGTACCTATGTTGTTGAGAACACTTCACTCAAGTAGAAAGCTGACTGCTACTGCATCATGCGGCTACTTAATGAAAAACGTATACTAAGTATTATATATATTTTTAAAGATAACTATGCATTACATTTGGGTAGGACAGAATATTTTACCTTATCTTTGATACTGTGAGGTTGTATATCTGAATGTACTGGACTATTTCATCCAGCAATCGGTCCGTCATTGACTCAAAATCAGCAAAAGTGTCATTCTGTGGAAGTAAAGAGAATTCAATTAAAATAAAAGACAATGTTTTGGGTTGTATTTGGTTCTTTAACATGAATGACAGCGTCTGCATGCTCTTCCACTCACCTGGTTCCTCTCTGACATCAGGAAGTCGATACGAGCACCAGGCAGTCCAAGCTCCAGGTACGTTTTCACCAGTCTGAGGTCTGCACTGTTACCTGCAGCAAGACAAGGGGGCACAAATACACCAATGTTGTTTTACAAACAACAAGACCCTACTGGACTTTTAGTAATAATAATAATAATGATTCCTACCGTCGAGGCCATGGACACAGACTATAAGATGAATGCCTTCATCACAGCTTTCATCTTCCTCCAAGCTAAAGTAGGGCACAGTGGATGCCAGCTCAGGTATTTCACTGTACAAGAAGCCAGGCAGCCTCAGCTGTTTCATTTCTTCCTTGGCCTTAATGAACCTGCATAAAATAAAAAGTCGATAAATATTTATCTATAATGAGCAAGATAGGACAAAATATCAGTATAAAGCACACGATTAAATGATATCATAAAAAAGGGATACTCACGATTTCATCTGTGGTGTGGGTGCACATTCATACCAGTGCAGGCTGGAGGAAGAGGACGTGGAAGGACATGGAGGTCTTGCCAAGCTGTAGCCAACACTGCTGGAGGCTAGGTTGGAGCAGATGGGAGCTTTTGATAAATCTTTTGTTTCATGGGGGTAGCCGATGCCAAGCTGTTCAAACAGAAGACTCGTTTCTGAAGCCGCTGCGTCCCCGACCGCACTTTGCTCCTCATCCACAACACCATTGACAAAAGCATAGCCATCGCCTTCCTCGTAGTAACCGTTCTCAATCATGTCTTGCTCTGGTTCGTCCTCGTCATCCGGGACCGTTGGACCTGCATGGATTCCCAGTGTGATGGCAGATGTTTCTAAAGGGCTGATCTCAGACACATCTGTGCTAGAGCGTGAGCCAAAGTAGTTCTCCACCATCCCACGCTTCACTATATCAGTGCTGCTGGTGGCAGAGTTACTGGATGGGCAGGTTGTTTGGGGCTCACTACCAGACTCCTTCTGAGCCCCAGAACCAGCTGCTCCCTCAAAGGCAGGTTTTATAAGTTTGGAATCACCTGCAGCCATGTTAGGGGTGCAGGCCACGTCAATGGCAGGTCTGTTACCGTCATCCCCAGAGAAGACTACACTCTGCTCCTGCACCAAAACACTGGACTTACTGCTTCTGACTGCTGCCCCACTGGAGCCCCTAGAGGAAACCTCGCCCTCATCATCTGAGGGCAAGGAGTTGATGGAAGTGAGAGAGGACTGGACTCCACTGATACCACTGGTATTTTCTGCTGCCACACTGGGCTTTTGCTGGTATTGCTGAACAGGTCGTGGGGCGGGGCTTAGGAGGGTTCTCTCAGGCTGAGGGGCAGCCACACCTGATTCAGTGACACATGTCTGATGTCCTGGAACAAACTGAGTGTCAAAGGAGCTGGGCTCACTTTCAATGCCTGAATCTGAGAAGCGAGACGAGGCATTCGGGGCTCCTACATCTGGCAGCCTGATGCAATCACTCTTCACCTGTACTGACACCAGACTTGACTGGCTTTGCTGCGCTGCCTCTTTAGCCGGCCTTTCAAACACAGAGTCCACCACAGACGGTTTTGAGTCACAGAGGTCTGTCTGGGTGCTTAGAGTCCCCTCAGTCCGAAATGGAAAAAGAACTGTTACTTTGTCTCCTCGGTAGGGGTCATTGTTACTTGGTTTCACCTCAATTTGCTTAGGCCCAGCAGGCCACTCAGGTTGCTTTTGTTCGACGTGGTCAACTTGTTCATCTTTGTAAAGTGGTTGGTTGCATGTAGCACTAGCCCCAGTACCTGCCTGAGGATTGTTCTGTGCATCCATGTGTGTAGGCTTTTTGAAAAAGCCTTTCTGACAAGCAGCAGTAGTTGTTGTATTGTCATCTGTAACACAATCATCAGCACTGTGAGCTGATGTGGCACCAGAGTCAAAAACTGAACTTGCAGTAGTCCTTAAATAACTACTTGTGTCTCTCTGCAAGGTATCTGGTTCCTCTTCTTGGTTTAGGGGAGCTTCCCCTTCTTTGTGCTTTGTGTCACTAAAAGGAGCTTTGAGGTTCTTATAGCCCACCAGCACTACAGTGTCTTTGGAGCCCTGTCTAATCAGCTTCTTAGAGTTCTCAGTCTTTGAACTTTTCTTCAGTTTCACTGACTTGCCTTTGGACTTTGGCGGTGGCTCAAAGCTATCTGGCCAGGTGTTGTCCATAGTGGCACACTGAGCCTCAGGTAATGGGCTGGCTGCTGCGCTACACTCCTTGGAGTTAGGCTTGTCCGTTTTGCTGGACACTGAGCCAGTCCTCGAGTTGTGCATGCCAAGCCAGGGTCCATCGCGATCTGTAGAATCAAACCAGGTTAAACATAAAATAGGTACAAAAAATGCCATTTGTCATTGCCAAATCACAGTACATCTAGTTGTATGTCAATACTGTATTACTAACCTTCAGTGATAGAATCAAGGTATCTATCCTCAAAGATGATCGGCAGAGAGCTTACATCGCCATCAAGGTCTGCACATTCCACTGGAAGCGGAGGAAGAGACAGGAAGTAGCTGGAGCTTTTGATAGCGTTAGTCATCTGCTGGTGACTGTGAGCGCTGATGTAGCAGGGGAGAAAGCTAATTCAATTGGAATCAGGTATGTCCACACTTGACTATAGTATTTCAGACGAGTAGCTGCTGGCACAGGCTTGAAAACTGCAACACGACATTTCACAACCAAGACGAACAAGCCCCTGCAACTTACTGTAGTTCCTGATATGCTAGTGCAGATTGTCTTGGATGTTCAAGACAAAAGAAAGCCTCAGCAAACCGCCTTACCTGTAAAAAAACACATTATAGAGAATACTTTCAATTTCCACAGGTTTGAGTAATAGTTTTGGATCATTGATCATACCAAAAAAAGGTCATTTTAACTCAAAGGTGACAAGTCAAGTTATGTCGAGTAGATGATGTTAGAAGTTGAGACTCACTCTTAGTGTATGGTGCTCCATAGCTAGTAGGGCAGCAACGTGCTCCTGCAGGGACACCACCTCTAGGAATTGTCCCCATAGTGCCATGAGCAGAGAGCAGAGCTGAGCCAGGTTCATATTCACCAGCTCTGCCAGCTCGTCAGGGGACTCGGCTTTCTGCTGAGAGTACAAAGACACCCGTCACCCACCAGAGGGCTGAAGTGAGCATTCTCCCTAACACCAGCACTGAGAACAAGGCCTAAAGTTCCATGCATGAGGACGTTACATAGGGTAAAATACAGTGAAGTAGATCCGGACATTTCTTGATTCTCAACTGATTTGTTTGTCACAGACAGTTATTTTTAAAGCATATAAAATGTCCCTCCTAAAGTTAATTGTTACATGAATCAGACAAACAAAAATAATAGCTTTGCACCTAAACCTTCAAAGAGTAAAGTCAAGTACAGTTATCCCTTATTCCCACAAAGTTTGTACAGGCCAATATAGTTTATCCAAATACATTTGGTTCAAACTAAGTAATTATCTATACATATCATAAAATCCTTCTTTCATAAGCTGCATTATAGCCTTAAAAATGTACAAGCTTGTCTTTTTTCCATTCCTGTGTTTTGCTAACCTATGAACATTTGGAAAAGTGCTCAACACTGAAAAGTACAAGAGTCACTTGACCTGCGTAATGTACCATCATCTACAGAAATTCCTAGCATTCCACTGCGCTGCAGCAACACATTTTATACCACTTGTAAAATTCAGTGAGCCAAATTATCAACCACTGAGAAGTGGTTATCTCACCTACTCAATTATGAAATGTTGAAGAGGCTTTGCTTTCTACAAATGATTAAGAAACATTTGCTTGTGCTTGTCAATCTGCTCACAAACTCTCTAGCACCCCAGGCGATTTCATGGCATCACTTCTTCAGAATTTCCAGACAACTTTTGCAACCAGGCAACCAGGCTAGTATTACTGCTTGAATCAAACTGTATATAAAAACAGGACTGCCTACTTCCAAAGAATCTGGAAATCTTACTCATTTCCTCCTGTTATTGAGAAACATTGATTCAATCATATATGTTTCACTTTTGCAACGACTTCTGAATGGCCCTGTTCCATATTTACCTCCTTCTGCCTTAATCAAATAAAGCAGGCTTTTTGCTTCCTATAAAGGTTTTGCATCAGTGCATACTTAATAATAATAATCAGAGACAGGTCTTACCTTGACTTGTTCACATAACTCAGCTAGACGGGCCTCTAGATCGAGTTGTTCTGTGAGGAGGCAGAAGAACGGCGTTACTGATACTGACTTTTTAATCCATCTATTTAGTGATACAGATTGTTGTTAAAAGAGCCTGGTAAACAGGCAGAAAAAAGAAGTGGTGTTAGACAGCACTGGTGTTTGAAATACTTTGTATACAACTTCTACAGAGCCGCTGTGTTAGGAGACACTTTGACCAAGGCCTATTTAAAAAGATGGAAAGACAGATCAATATATACTGTAAGATAAAGATGGCATAACAGCATTTTAGGAATACTGCTCTGGAATGTGTGACACAGGGAGAACATGGTGTTTTGTACAAGAAGGAAATTGAAGGAAAAAAAGAGAGAAAAGCTGACTTGAGGTACTGTAAGGGACATACCTATGTAGACGTGCCTTTGACTTCGGGGATAGGGTCTTCTGAGAACTCGCTCATATAGGACTTGCATGCTGGGCTTGGCTAGTAAGATTGCACATATAGGCATATTAAACCTCTTTATTATTTGGTTGTCTCAGATGGGTTAATATCTGTCCTCTTGTGTGGGTTAGGGTTAGTGATCAATTGTTACAACAAATATTTGCTTTTATGAGCTTCAGTTTACTGGTTGACAGACTTTTCTTTTGTATTAATGAGTGCAAGTATGATTTAGTAAATATAATGAATATTCATAAGCAAATCTAGCAGGTTAAAGGTCGGGTAGTCTGTTTAGAATATGCCAATGTGTAGGGATCAGGTGAAATGATATGAGAACTCAACACACTTGGAATATACAACACACACTGACGCTGGAAAGACAAAACAATGACAATTCATCCACAGAAACAAAAACAATAATCAGAGAGTATTACACTGTACATTACTAGCTTATGCTCGGTTCTTTGAGTAAAAATGATAAGAATGATAATAAAGAGTGCGCAGGGACATATTAGAATGAGTTTGGCATTTAGGATTCTACCATTTACAACGTCTCGTAACCCCACACTCTGATATGCGTTGATGTGAAGCCACAGTGTTTGTTTACCTAGTTCCATACGATGGGAGGAGGGCAGGTCCTTGGTGATCGAGGTGAAGTAATCAAAGAGGCCCTGGTAGGCGAGCAGGAGATTGGAGCAGAGGTCGTGGTGCAGACTGAAGGCATGCTGCAGACAGTTGTCAGACACCAGGAACGTCCTGCCCTATGGGATCATGGGAAAACAGAGAATAAGGTACAGGTTATACAATTCTGTAAACAATATTTAGCTGAAAATGTGCAGCAATTGTTGTGAACGTTTGGTTTGTAGCCACTGCCAGGAGAGAAGACAAACTCAGACATGGCAACACAATCTGGTAAACTGTAGATCATTTGAAATTATATTTTAAATGATTGTCATGTATTGACATCAAATAAATACCTTATAATGCTGGAAACATGATTCTTGATGAATTCTACACTGGACTATAGTAGCATAACCATAGAATCATTCAATAGAGGAAATGGTTCAAAGACGTATCGCATCAATCACAATAGCCCCATGGATCACAACTGATTCGTCTGCTTGTTACTTCCAGACATTTATTTTGTCTTTGTGGCCATGCTTTGAAGCACAGATAACTGTAGTGGAATGTATTTTTGTCTATGTGCTGTTGTTGTTCCCAAGTTTGCTATTATGGTTGCACCGGGGGCATATCCCCCTTTCTGTCTGAATGACTCCGCTACACTCACATCTCAGAGGCAGCTTTAGCCGGCCACCTTTTCTCTGTCAGGAGAGGCCAATTACTCTCCAAATGTGACAGTGGTCTGAGAGTTCACTTTGCCCTATCTGTCAACAGCCTGACACATCTCCCTGTACTTCAAGTGCACTGAGTGTAACACAGTGTACTACCTGAGGCCAAAAACCTGTCAAATCAGAGTCCACAGCAATGTCTGTGTATCATCAAAGCCTGTCTTACTGGCAGGAAGCTAAAACCTGCTTATTTTTATCCTTTCAGCGTCATTCCTCCCTCATAAAAGGAAAACAATCCAATTTCTACAGCATATATGGAGTATTATTAGGTTTATGACAACCATTTACTTTTTATAAAGTGCTTAATTTAGCCCTTTGTGATACAGCAAAGCAAAAAAGATAAGGAGGCATTTGTTACACTTCCATGACAGCTCAGAGGTTTAGTTGCATATATTATTTTCATATACATAGTAATGGCTATAAATGAGGTCCACTTACATCTGCTGATACTTGCTTGACGTAACTGCTGCCGAACACCACGTTCTCTAGAGGCTGGATGACTGAGTCTTTGCTCTGTGGGGGAGCGTTGCGGTTCAGCCATGTGGTTTTCACTGGACGAGGCAAACTAGATAAACACACAAAGGAAATCCAACTTAGCTTATCTGTCTAAGAATGTAATGGGACACTTCCTATCAGGTTTCTCCTACCTCTAAATCCCTGCTGTACATGAATGTCAAGTTACATTCAAAGATAAGTTGATAACTTTTACTTTAATTTAAAAATGTTTTGTGTGAAGTACGCAATAGGTTTTTGTTTTAATTGACCACAAACAATATTCGTAAGTAACGTAGAGATTGATTTGAGATTCAACACTTCCGTGAATGTAAAACTGTTGGTGTCTTTCAGGGGTAAGGTAGCAGGCTGACCTGATAAGGGGCTGATGTAGTGCCACTAGGGAGGCATGGATGGCGACAGACACGACAGACAGGTGGAAGTAGTCAAACATGACATTGACATGTTGGTGGATGCCTCGCTGAAGGCTAAAGTGCAAACGAAGGGTGCGGCCACTGATATTCTGTAGAGAGCTGGGATCATCTGGCCTGGTGAAATGAAATAAGGAAACAGAAAGTACAATTTTAGCGCCTCATTGGTATAAAATGATGGAAATATTAAAAGTACATGGAGTTCAAATGTTGCAACACCTACGTGTAATCACCATCTGTGAAATATAAATCCAAGGAGAGCTGGAAATCGATGTCATTGAGGGTCTCTCCCACCTGAGAGTTTTGAGAAACAGTCACATTTAGAGCCAGTGTGTGAACGAAGTCCATCTGCAAGATCTGTTCCATTCAAGTTTTTTTTTTATTTATGGCATCAACTCTAATAATCCTTTTACATTTAGAAGTGTTCGGTTATTATACTCTGTTGTGCTGAACGCACACCACAAGTTAAAACACTCCCACGTTCCCTGGAATACTAGTTGAACTTCTGCATTCCTTAAACAATGCTTAATGCTTCATCCTGACGCTAAACTGCTTAGGAATTATACAACAAAAAGTCCCTCTCTCTGCATTTCAGTGACATTCTGCAGGTGCATCCTGCTTCTTATGTCTTTGGTTGGGGACAGCAACTGTATTCAATGGGAGTTAAAAAAAGATTGGCCCAATTTTCTTGCCACAAAAAGTTCCGCACCAGCTCATTTCATTTTACACAAGGAGGACACAATAGGAAAGCTGTCAAATTAACCCACATATATTGGATTGGCTTTTCATGTACTTCTTTTTTTAAAAGTGCATCATAAAGCAAAATGTACGATGCAGACACATTCATTTAGGATTTGGGTAAGGGGCAAATATACAAATATCCTAAGAAAAGCATCTCTCTCTTGAACTTGCCTTCTTCTCATCAAGCAGCATCATCACTTTGAAGATGAGGACATCGTTGACCACAACCTCTTCATTCTTGTAAAGGATTTGGAAGGTTTTGCTGTAGATGACATCCTCTTGGACTGAAGCAGGAAAGGCCAAATCAGAGCCTAGACAAAGACATTAGTATTAGCTGTGGATGTGCATTTATGAAAATAAGAATTACCGTAATTTTCGGATTATAAGCCGCACCTTTTTTCCCATTTTTCGACGCTGCGGCTTATATAACGGTGCGGCTAATCTATAGATTTTTACAGCTAACAGCCACCACCTTTAACTCTATGGGCTCTATGGCCGGTCCGCGCCCCCCACCTTTAAGCGGCGGGTTCAAGCAGGAAAAGCTGGAGGCCGGAAAAGAGTGAGACAGGTAGCGCGCAAAAGTAAAAGTGGAACCGAGAGTGGTACGAGAGACAGAACGAGAGCAAGACAGACAGACATTATGAGAGCAAGACAGTTTGTTCCCGTACCACTGGTTGAAAACCACTGCTGTAGATCACTGCCGGTACGTGCGCTGGGAGCGCACCGTTTAAGTTTGAAAGTTGAAAAGTTTGTGTGTCTGAAACGCTATGTGATACAGTACAGTTTACACAGCACAGTACATGTTCTGTAGCTACTATTGCACTAAATGCTAACACTTGAATACGTTATGCAAATATGCAACTTGTTTGTTGAAATGTTAATAAATGGGAGCTTCCTCCAACAGCCATCTCTTTCCCGACAATCCCCTCTGTGCACGAACCCTTACATATGGTAATTAAACATTAAAACACCTGCGGCTTATAGTCCAGTGCGGCTTATATATGTACACATCATTCAATTTAGCTGCTGCGGCTTATATTCAGGTGCGCATTATAGTCCAAAAATTACGGTAAATGGAAATAGTTTACCTCTGCTTTAAAAAGGTTCTGTATACACTTTAGAAACACATCATCTGGTGCTGTGACAAGGCACAGAATATTTAATGGGTCAGGAGTTCTTACACAAATCCAGATGGATTTTGTAGATCTAAAAAAGGTATTGATATTTCTATAGGGCCAGAAATGATCAAGCTATATCTTATTAAGCCTGCATTGAAGATGAACGTTTAGTTCAGTTCTGTTTCACAGTCCAATATCTTGAGCAAGGTTTTCAAAGTAATAAAAATGGGAAACATTTAAGAATTAAAATTCCATCCCATAATCCTGTTTATTTATGAAACAAAGAATTTAGTGCTTTGTGCAAAAATGAGCAGTGCAGGTCTCTCACCAAGGGGGGTGAGGCGTATGCACTAAGCCTTAGAGAAATACAGCACGGACAAGAACAAGGAGTGGCCTGTCGGATAAGCCAGTGCTCCACCACGTCCTGCTAACTAAACAACTGCACCAAATCTGAAATAATAACAACTATTTTCCATGAAACAGCGCTTAAATATGAGAACTGAGATTAAAATAAGCTGAAAGTATTAGAAAGAAAAGAGGCAGTGCATTACTATATGCATACTGCAAGTTAGCAAAACATAACAGAATAGTTATATTGGAGATTTGAGGGGAAAGTGTGCAGGCTTATGGCTAACCAACTGATGCATTGGGGTATCTAAGAGAAAAGATGATATTATGCTAATCTTTAAAACAGCATTACCTCCTGGGTGAAGCAGACTGGTCTCAATTTTGTGTGGAACCCTGGGTGGCACCTTCAGACCGGCACGGATCTGGTAGAACCTGAAAATGCAGACAAATGTTGTATTAGCTTGGTGCCACAGGGCAACACACCGCAAAGGTTAGCCACAAGTGCCTCTACTTGTAAAATGAGACTATACCGCTCATGGATTATTAATGAGCGCTTTCTTTTGCAGTCACTCATGTAGTAAACCTGAGCTCTTAAAACACTGCTGAGTCAGGAGCATAGAGCGGGAGTTTTGTCGTAGAAAAGTGGGGTATCATCACACTGCCGTAGAAAATAGTAAAACCAGCATTAAAGACTACTACAGTTAGAGCTGTGAGGTTTAAACAATGACCCCTTATTCCTATTTAGTTCAAATAAAACCTTGCAATTCTGCTTTTGTCGTTGTTTCAATATTAACAGCATTTGTTTTATTTTCTTTATTATTATTTTATTTGACAAAATACTTTAAACATTATGCTAAATTAGGCTTACTGACAAACAGTTTCATGTTTGATCCAAGCAGAGATAATTAAATCATCTTATTAACCCTGCAGCACAACGGTGATAAAGATACAAATTCAAATGTAGTGAGTCAGAAAAGAGAAGCTCCTTCAAAACCTGCGGAACACTTTAGTGCAGCTTTGACACATTTGAAAAACACTGCAATGAAAACCTCTACCCTTGGATCTTCACCTTGGATCTTTACTAGGATGTATAAAGAACCAACCCTCGTCTTCACTGAGAAGAAGGCCAACAAACACAGTTTAGCATATTCTATTCAAGACTTAGAAAGTATTTTCTCCTCCAGCTCAAAGTCTAAACAAGATGGTAAACAGTCCCCAATTGGCTAGAACAGTCACAGAACCAAACCATACTTTTTGAAGTCCATTCAAAGCAAAGGGTTCCATCACATCTGAGTTTTTAATAAGTGAGGTAAACTTGTTAGTAACATATGATTGGAAAAAACCTTCCTTTGCTAAAGCATTACTGAAAAGCCACCTGCTGGAAACACATCGGCAAGAAGGAGCCGAATATAAGGTAGGTAGAGACACTTCTCACCCTCTTTGGAACAGGTCCACGTTGTAGAACTTGTGGAGCTCCACAGAGAACTCCAATGTGGCCTGGACTTCAGTCATCTTGGTCTCTACAGGCAGAGGGGCCTAACATCATCTGGGATACACCGGTAGACCTAAGGATGCAACACATTTAAAGAAATCATTAGAAGAATACCCAAAGTCAAAGACTATGTAAGACTTTGGTGATGGTTAAGGTTTAATAGTTTATTATGAAATTAAGTCTTCATTTGGCATAGGTTGATCTGCCCATTATAACATGACATATAATATGACAGTGGAAAACATTGCGTGTCCTTAAATACAGTATCAAAAATAAACATAGCACCCTGTTATTTATTGCAAACATTTTTAGCTCAAGACTTATTTAAGTATTCAAGAAAAAAGGTTGTGTTTGTGGCTGTAGTTGGGGTCTAATACAACTGTGAAAAACAACAACAAATCATACAGATGGTCCCTAAATAAGTAATGTATGAAATGAATAAATCATCCACTGGGAGATAGCAGGTCATTGTCTTCATGCCAGTGACAACCAATATGAGACACAGACCGCCAGCATGAATGGTTGACACAGAGTCCTTAAGCAGAACAAAGAGTGCCAGGTCATTT
This sequence comes from Notothenia rossii, assembly GCF_949606895.1. Lineage (NCBI taxonomy): Eukaryota > Metazoa > Chordata > Actinopteri > Perciformes > Nototheniidae > Notothenia > Notothenia rossii. Next base: position 71,068,067 of record NC_136909.1, read on the forward strand.
TAATATCTAAATGTGCATCCCTTCCTGGAAGAAGTGATCTGTAAAAGCTGTCGGTTTGTTTAACACTAAATTAGAGTGAACACAGAGGACATATGAGGACACTAGTATGTGTGTCCTCCTACTGCTAAATGTGTCTCCGTGTGAATTGTAAATGTGTCTGACGCATTTATGTTTTAACCATTACTAATCTATACTAAGACCTTGAGATATCCCCTTTACATTTTTTATAGAAATTGAAACAAATTATTTGTTTGACAGACAATTTAGCAACTCAGTAATAGGTCTAAGCAGATAACCAAAACTATCTTAATTGCAATTCTTCAAATACAATATTCCAACGACATTAAGGATAATATCTTTAAAAAGGCAAAATATGTTTGAAATTACCATTTTAAAGTAATGCTTCAGAGTAGTCCTTGCCTTGAACATCATATTCTACAGACTTTAAACTAATGGCAATAAGGTTGGTCAGTAATAAATAATCAAGCAGCCATTCACAATGTTTACTAAGATATATTATTCATAATAGCAAAACACTAAAAGCTGCTTTTCTTTAGTCTTCTTTAACTGCAATGTGTACAATAATAGCATGGTTAGTGCTAGAGAAAAGGGCATTCATTAACATTTTCCACAAGTTGTCTAATGCAGACATATGTTTATGTTTATAATATAAAAAGGAGCACATTAACATTAAGGTCAACATTAAAGATTGTTGATCCAGTGAATGTCCGATATGTAGTTTAGTGTTGGTCAGAGCAACTGGTTTATCAGGTTTAGTCTTAGAACACACTGTGAAGATGTAACTCTAGACTCATGTTAAGCCTAACAATAATGGACTATTTAAAAAGGTGGAAAAATGCAGACTATAAACCAACAGACAATGGGGTGTTCGGCTGAAACGTTTGTTCATAAACTTAGATTTAACACAAAAAAGTATTTAATATGCAAAACGCCATAACCAAAAAAAAAAAATGCGACATTCCCCAGAAATAAGGCTATTAGTAATAAGGAAGTGTAACCGTCACTTAACACATTTCAAGTCGACATCCAACATAGGATAAAGTACACTAAAACATCCATCGTCAGTCTTATTGCAATGTTATTGACCTGGCCTTAACATACATCGACAGATAATGTTCTTCTTTAAAAAGGGGAACCTTTACCCCAGCAGCTAAACCCCAAAACGGATACAGACCAGTTCAAAAACAGCTGTTATACTTATGACTGAGCGACATGGTTTTGGTGCTGGGGTGGTAAAGGTCCCTGGCTAGTGGGCAACATCTCGGCAAGGGTATATTTTGGGTTACAGGTGGTAAGCTACCAAAAGAGCATTATGCCAATGGCCCAACAAAAGGTCACAGACGATCCGAAAAAAGACACTTTAACAGACCAACGAGAACAATCATCACTTGATAGCCATTTAGCTAACGGTAACAGTTAGCGTCACGTTAGCCACCCCTCTAGCAGTTGTCCCTGGGTCTAACATTAGCCGCAGAGGCAAGCTAACGCTACTTACCATTGCGTTGGCAGGCTAACATTAGCTAGCTAACCAATGTTAGCTCCAGTTTCAGTCCTCTCTTCGTCCTTTCACGGTGAGTTGCTGACAGAAAAAACCACAGTATGCTGACTATTCCACTTCCTAGGCTGCTAGCGTGACGAGAGGAACGCCCTTAAAATAATATAAAAAGTTGACTGGCCATGTATTTCTGTGAGCAGTGCTGTCTGTTAGCCCTAGAGCTAAGTAACTGTGCTCAATCTGAAGAGCTGACAGCAAGCGTACTAGCTCCACCTGCGCGTTTACGAACATTCAACTGCGCGTTACTGCACACTCTTCATGCGCAGTTGACGCACATGCAATATTGATACATGTAAATGGAACATCGATACATGGTTTAATAACGATAATTATATTCCAATAATAACAACAACAATTATATAATATTTGTACTATTATTATTCGTGATTAAAATACTATTTTGTCCACATTATAATATACATGTTATTGTTATTATATTGTGTATTTATTTCAACAAGGACCATGCATACAAATACATTAATCTCAGAAAAAATAATATATTAATTATGCCAGATTATAGCTAATAGCTCATTTCCATCTGCAGTCCTCAGGTACATAACAATCAACACACACTAACACATTGCATAATCTCTATCACACAAACAATTATAAAGCATGATTTAAGTACAGGTCAATAAAATAATACATAGTACAGTCAAAATATAATATTACAATAAAGTTACAATTGAAATACTCAGATTACAGTGTAATTAATGTTGGCATGACTGGTTGCTTAATATCAATTTTGTTTGCACCATAAGAGAATGAATTCAAATCAATACAGGTTTTACATTCAATTGAAAGAGTAGTCCAGTGTTTGATGGCCGTAAATTGTGTCCGATAAAATACTTTAAATATGTAGTAGTAGTAGTAGTAGTAGTAGTAGTAGTATAGTAGTTATAGTAGTAGTAATAGTAGTAGCAGTATAATTGTCATTGTAGTTATTTGCATATGCCAATAACGCTGTCAAACATCTAAAGTGGAGGTTTTTCCAAATATGTGAGAAGATTTGTAATGTATATATATTTAACAGGCTATAAGCTATTGTTTCACAAAATTGCAATTACATAGATCAATAAAATGAAAATACAAGTCCTCCTTCTTCTTGAGGATGCACTTTTTTTTCTGCCTCTGTGCCTGACAGTACGAACACATCTTGAATACCTTCCTATAGCTTCTTAGTCAGTGTCTCTACATTATTAGTATGGATTGCACTGGAAACAATGCTGTCTGAATGCTTTGTCTCCATAGAGATCACAGAGAATGTGGATACCAAAAATGCTGGGTAAGTAAAGTCACCAAAGGGTAACATTATCTTTTTCACAGCAACTTACATGGCATTAATTATAGTGCCCAATCATGGAAATAGAACTACAAATGGGGTGCAATTATTGGACTGTATCCTTGAAGGAACATTAAATGCAAGGTGGTTGCAGGAGAACTCTTTTGGAATGTAAAGTTGACACTGTGGAGACTGTTGACTCACACCCCCAAATAAATGACAACAGTCAAGCCTTTAAGACCCCTCACTGTGACCTGACAGTTTTTCACTCCTGCTGATGGGGGCAACTAGTCAGGATCTGGTTCTCTCCTGGAAGCCAATCTGAAGATACATCCAGCGGCAGGTGTTTTTTTTAATGTATTATTATTTCCAGATCAAGCTATGAAATGGATGGAGTGAAAAGGTAAACAATCCACTCAATAATTACCTTGTACCCGAGTAATTTGCAAACACTGTCTGGCAGTTTTAATGCATAATGCAAATAAATGCATGTCTACTTTTTTCTTCTGATTGCATTACAGAAATATCCTTCTGTACTCATTGTGCTGCTGCTATGTGTTCCCACAATACCTTTGCACAGGACTTTATTCTCAGAGTAAGTACTAAAATAATACAACTATTTTATTTATAAAAAAAAACCTATTCAACATTGCAAAATTACCAATGCAGTGCATTGTTTCAAAAGTAAATGTTCACTTGTGTAATAATTATTAGTATCTCATTTTTTTCTTCAATACATGTTAAATATGTGTTACATGTTCCAGAACTATTTTATAGCTGAAAAACTCAATTCATATTCATTCATATAAACCGCTTGTTAAATGATTTAATGAATCATTGCTTCGTTTCCACTTTTTTGCCTTTCCTCCATAAACACTGCTGCTCTTATCTATATTTTATGACATGCATACTGTGTGGTTTTGTGTAGCAGCATCATCATTGCAGGGTTAGGGTGTCAAGCTGTGTAGCTGTATATAGTTTCAAGTGTACTATGATGTAAGTGAATACTGCAACGTATCAAAGTATAATAAAACAGTCACTACACATGTCATGTGAACAGTCTTATATGTTTAATACAATTGTGGTACCATGCAAGTGCACATTTTGTTAGATGTGAAGTCAACCTTGATAAAGACCTTTAACTTTCTCTCCAGATGTGTAAGAAAACTGGCAAATTTAGAGTGTAAGTGTTAAAGAGGAAACCACAAACAGCCAGAGATCGCCTAATATTTATTCAAGGCAGCGGTGCAGCTTTCCAAACACTAAGCTTTTATTCCCTCTCCACAATACACCCCCACACCCCCACAACCACACGCACACATACACTCTTTCTCTGTGTCTCTATCTGTCTCTCTCTGTGTATCTCACTCTCTATCTCTCTCTCCCTCTCTCTCTCCCTCTCTCTCTCCCTTTCTCTCTCTACTAACGGGCTGCTTTTTGTTTTTTGCTTTCAGCTGTGAGATTTTCATCTCAAGTTGGTATTCATAGGGAGCAGCAGTCCATATGCCCTCAGATCAGTGTTGGGGAGGATCACTTCCCAGGTGGATTCACCAAAACTAAGCACAGTTTGCTTTCTTATTTGCTTGACATTTTCCCTTCCCACATGAGAAAAAGAGCTACTGTACAGACTTGTATTCCTATATAAATACTGCTGTGAAAAAGTACACTTTTCATGCTGATGCTCTATGTTTGTGAAACCGTATATTATTTTTAAAAGCTTTTGGTAAGAACAAATAATAGTTAGAAGACCCTTGGTTAGTAACCCATGTCCATGAATTATCATTACAAAAATACTTCAAAGTCATAATACAAATTTAAAATGTTTTTTGTTTCCTTAACCCTGTAGTAGTCTCTACCCAAGGTCTAACATGACCTCTAAGATGATTTTGAATGTAACTACCTTTTTGTCGTTGTTCCCTTAGGCTTTTATATTATGTCCCAGTTCAAAATTGCTGAGCTGGCAAGAAGGGGCACTGTTAAAAAGGTTACTGGAACATCTACTCAGCATGCTGCTTATCAAATAGGCCCAGCATTCAACTTCAGGATCAACACAAGGTAAGCGGCATGGCGTTAAAATTGAGTTGCATGAGTGAATACTGACACCTAGTGGGTGAGCTGGTATAACGTCATTTACCCTGTCCATGGTCCTGATCATCAGAGCTTGACCTTATCTGCACCGTCAGTTATACTTCTTAAAAAACAGAAACATGACATTGTATATGATCAATATATGATTTGACCATTATCAACAGGACAATAGTCGTTGATACACAATATATGTCCAGTAGAGACACATTTTCCTTTGTATTTCAGATCAGCTTACCCCTTGGGTCTACCCGAGGAGTTTGCATTTGTGGCCGTGCTGCGGATGAGTGGCAGCACCATCAATACAAATTGGAATATCTGGCAAATGCAGGATGTGAATGGCATGGAGCAGCTGGCCGTCAGACTCAACGGGCAGTCTCAGTCTCTGGAGTTCACCTTCACTGCACTGGACACCGGGAGGCAGACTCTTGTGTTCGGCCCCCTGCCTACTCTTTTCAACGACCAGTGGCACAAAGTGGTGCTGCACGTGAACAGGCGCTCTGTAACACTGTTCGTAGACTGTGCCATGATCGGTTCTCAGAATATACCAGCCCGAAACAAAGTCAGCCTGGATGGCTTCACGTTGATAGGAAAGCTCAAGGACAACCCTGTGCTGGCAGTACCGGTACGTTTATTATATCCTACAGATGTTGCGTCTGAAGGAAGACATGTACATTTATGACATTTAAGAATCGGGTTGGCTCTAGGAGCTTGGTGGCCCTTAACACGTTTTTTTTGGCCCAGGGCTTTCCACAAGGACATGGATCAGTCAGCCAGTAGGGGGATAGTTGCCAGCTATTGGAAAATAAACGTTTTTCTGTAAAAGCCCAAATTTGGTATTTTGATCACATACACTCATCTTATGGCATATTTGATTGGTTTGCCTAATTTGTGAATTGTAAAGGAGAAGAAAGCTTCCTATGCATTTAGCTCATACAGTCTGTATGGATGGATTGATTGCTCAGAATCATTAAACATTTTATATTATTTCCTAAGTGTTATTTATTGACACTTTCACAGTATACAGTAATGTTCACTTTCAGAGCCACATCACAGCACTTCCTCATTAAGCTGAGAAGAGGGGGCACTGGTGGAAATGAATCACGTTTCTCAAGCACTATTCCAGCGTAGGAGTACTTGTAAACAACATTATTTGATTTTAATATTTATTTTTGATGTATTTTAGGTCATTGGTTAATCTTCCAAGAGTCCACATAAAAAATTAAGCCATACATTATTTTATAAAATGTAATTGATCATATCGTCAAACGTGATAACCTATTGGTTAAATGCATGATGCCTGCACATTTGTTTTACTTTAGGTTTAGGCTACATGAAAAGTGTAGAATGAGCTCATAACAAAATTATGAATTGTTAAAAGTGAATTTATTTATTTTTCTTGGCAAATCTTCTTAACTTATTCAGAAAGATTGCTCTATTTGTGTTTGTATTGTTTCACTTAACGTCATTGATCATCTTGTGCGCCACAGTCCTCATTTAGTCATTTTAGGTTGACCTGCAAACGTTTAGGAATCCTTGTGTTTTCTCACCCTGCTGTTTCGTTTGTCTCTGACAATGGTCAGCAGTTCAAGTCTGCTGTGTCTCCATTCAAGCTTCACTGACAAATATTCGGAACTTGTTGCAGCTTCTGGCGAAGAATACTAGCTCTGCACAGGCTAAACAATCCTGTAATACCACACCGTGCAGCGCACGTGAGTGTTCAAAATATTCGGATGCGTGTGGACAATTACGCACAGAAGCATCCTAATACAAATGACTGTTTACCAATAACTCATATTACTCCTGGCGTTTGAAGCGTGTTTTAATTAATCCATAATGAGCCCTGTAAAATAAGGTATGTATTGTACACACCCTGCTGTCTGAATTGTATTGTATGCTGCAGGAAATCCAGAGTAGTGGCAAAGTTGTTAATGAAAACAGCCTCTTGCATTTAGGACGATGTGTGATTATTTAACCTCTTCCGGTATTAGGGTGCAGAACTAGTCCTAAGGATGTCATTGTGCTTATGTATTATTTCCATGTTCATGTGTTTATACAGTTTGAACTCCAGTCAATGCTGATTCACTGTGACTTGACGCGAGCCCGGACAGAGCCTTGTTATGACCTCCCAGCCAGGACATCGGTAAGAAGATTTAAAAAGTACATAATAACAATCTGAGGTTTAAAACTACCAGTTATAGACTTTGAGTATTGTTTTAGCTTAATACGTTTTAATTTAATTTAATGCAGGGGCATTTTAAATCAAGCAGCATTGAAATTGTGTGCGTAAAACCACATTTTTGGTTCATGCTGTATATTTGTGACTTAAAATTATACTCCAGTCGTCTCAATGCACAATATTTATCATTACAGTGATAACTTTAGAATAAATAAAATCCATAGCACACAGTTGGTTAAATGACCCGCTGACCCTGCCTATTGGTGGTGTCTGCGCCGAGGCTCCTCCCCTACCTCCAATCCCTTCCTGTAACCAAACATGGCATGAATATACATGAGCCTCTGATGGCTATGGGAGCTCGGACTGTCTAGATAGCTGAAGCGGATTCAGTTGGGTTGTTTTGTCGGGGGCTTCTTCAACCCAACCAAACCCAGAGAAAGGATTACAACTTTTACCTTTCCTGTCCATCGGGAGATCATGGCTCAGGCCCCCAGCGTTAGAGGGACACTTTTGGTTCTGCTTCTCCAGCTTGTCCTTATCTGCTCCGCTCAAGTAAGACTTATTATGTTTCCTTCTCTCCTACTTTGTCTTTCTCTTTTTTCTCTATAGACGGATGGGACCGAGGTGCAGGTAAGTGTCTCCTGGTGCCGAATAACAAGATATGTTTTTACCTGCAACACTGGCGACCTACTAGAGTGTCTTATCTAACAAATGTATTGTACATCTAGCATGGAAAAAAGTCAGGGATGCGACTATTGTCTGGAGTATCTTTCTTAAGCTTTTTCTTTTGCGAAATGCTACATAAAGCTGGTGATTTGTTGATAAATTCATTCTATAGCTATTTTTTATGTACCAAACAGGCTTCTCTTCTAGTAACATAACAAAATGAAATGCACCTGTTCTCATTTTTTCATTGTCTGTGTAGCAGTATGTCAGTCAAATGGCAACATGCAATGGTATTAATCATTTAAAGCTGATGTTTTGTCATTATATCATATTTTTATTATTTTGTTCAGAGGAGTCAAGGACCTTCTGGGCCTGCAGGTGTACCGGGAATTGATGGCATTTCTGTAAGTGCTCTCAGTTCTGTTACATTGTTACATCATGTGCAAAATAATATGCGAACAGCTGACTATTTGCTCACCTTAAAGCATTGACTCCCTTTTGTTTCAGGGGGAAAGGGGAGACGATGGCGGAGAGGGACTTCCTGTAATTATAACGTTTAATAAATACAATTAAAATGTAACACTGCTTTACATTGAAGAGCTTTTCACTAACGTGTGTGTATGTGGAACCTTTGTTTTCAGGGACCCGATGGAGATTCAGGTAAACCTGGCTCTACAGGATTACCTGGACTTCCTGGAAATGATGTGAGTATTTAATACACTTTTTATACATAAATAGATATTTTATACATCTGCCCTATTTGACACAATGAGGTCAAAATGCAATCCATAAGGCTGCAAAGTGGGTGGAACTACAAAGTGTGAGGATTCATCTCATTATTATATTATGTTGACACTTATTAGTGTTTTAGATGACCAATGAAATGTCACATTTAGGGTGTTGGGGAAATGTGTGCAAAAATGCGAATAATTTATTAAACAGGATAAACAAATCCAAATGTCCTTTGTAGCAGGGTAAACCAGGTCCAGAGTGTAATTAACTTTGCTCCCCAGAGTTTAAAGGAGGGTTAGGAAAACATCCAATCATAACACTGGTGCTGATGATAGACTGACAAAGATTAACTGTTGGTGGATTTATATCAACTTAAAGGCTTAGATAGAGTTTCAGAATGTACAATCCATGTATTTATGTTGTGCATTATGATTCATTGCCAACCTGGGTACATGCACCTGGGTTCTGAGAACAATAGCAGCTTTGTAGGCTGGCCGCTGCTGGTATCTCCTGTCGAGAATCCTCAAAACAGTGTGGAATGATTTTCTTTCAGTGGGCTTGTTTGAAATGGGCCTGAGGAATGTTGCTCTCTGTGCTTGGTTTGCAGTCTGAGAGTTTTGCCCTCTGCCCTGCTGCTGACTTTCTGTGTGTCTGTGAAGTCGCACTCGCTCTGGTGTACGTCATGATGTGCTCCACAACAGAGCTTTGATTCGTGAACGTGGAGCTGCAGTGCAGTGTTTATATATATAGAGGAAGGGGGGTATAGTCCAGTTAGGACTCCTCCCACTGGAGTATGATTATGTTTTGATGATGTAATACATAGATTCACGAGAGACATTTTTAAAGAGATTGGGGTAAAAGGATTGCCTGATGCATAATTGTTTATTATAATGAGAAAATATAGTAATATATATTTTCTGTTTGTTATGATGTATTCGTTAAGCATGCTTTCTCTCCTCTGCAGGGTTTGACCGGCCCTATTGGAGATGCAGGGCCCGATGGTCCCTTCGGACAGAAAGTGAGTGACTAATGAACCTTTGTTTCCCTGCTTCAGAGACTGTCAGTGAAATGGTGCCAAGCTGCTGTCCGATCTTTTTGGCATGGCAGCGGGCGCCGCAGTGCATAAACCAATTCCTCATGACAAATGAGACTTAATCCTGCAAGTGTTCTGTGTAATCTCCGTGGGGAACGAAAGCCCCCAACATCGCTCCTCATTAAAGCTAAACATTGCTGGGTCAAGTGTGCCCGGCACAGTCATGTGATGATCTGCAGGAATGTTAACTCAGACCGTCTGCAGGTTCACACAGCTCAATTTTACCTGAATAACACAGTATTTCAGTATTTGTTTCATCACCTATGTGTGTATTTTATGTATTTATCTTCGTTCTTAAGGGTGAACCTGGAAAATCTGGACCTCGTGGAGCAACTGTGAGTAGCATATCCTCTCTACACCTGTCAGTCCAAGGATAAGATGTCTTTATTTTATTGTTTGCTTTTATTCCCTCGTGTACATCAAATTACAGTATATACTGTATACCACCCTTATTCAAACTGTGTGTCTCTCTTTAGGGTGTTGGGCCAGATGGACCCCCCGTAAGTCATTTATTTTAATACACAATCAACTCCACAGTTTATATTGATTTTCTGAGGTATAGAAAATGGTCAATACTAAATTCCTGTGTTTGACTTTGTACAGGGACCACCTGGGCCTGGAGGACTTTTGGGTGAACTGGGAAAAGTTGGACCACTTGTGAGTATTGACCAAGCAATGGACTATAACTGTTTTAAATTTGAGGCGAGAAACATCAAATCATACTAGTATGAGCACAGAGGTGGTGCTATTCTATTGGTCAACAACAAATCAGATGTGTTGGCCCCTAAAACAAAAATAAACGAAAGTCGGTCCAAGCAGAAGTGAGAAATATCGAATGTAGTACTATACATTTGTGCAACACATACATACATTATTGCTCTTAGGCTTATTGTTACTTTTGCCATCCCTGAAATGATACCTGCATTTGTGTATAATTCACATTAAAAGTGCAGTCTGTGCTAGATCTCCTAAATTGAGAGCCCAGTGCATTTATTCTCTCTGTACAGTCTTTGACACATCTTTTTTTTGTCTTTCCACAGGGGTCCATAGGTGTGAGAGGGCCACAGGGACCTCGTGGACCTACAGGGGCCAGAGTAAGTGGCATAGATCTCGATATGATTACATTTCACTTTAATATTTCACAAGGGAAGAAGCGTGAGGCAGAAATGTAATGAATTTGGCCTAAGGGCATCCCACTCTCGGGATTCACCATCTCCTTCATGATTTTGATAAATACATTCTAAACGTGTATTTTTCCCTCAATTTCAGGGTGCAGCTGGAATGCAAGGCAGTGCTGACCTGGTAAAGCTTTTTTCTGAAGATTATAAATGACATTTTCTTTTTAAATTTAGATTATCAGCTACATTTTCTGACTTATGTTGTTGTTTAGTGTCCAGACTCTTGCCCTCCTGGGACCTCTGGACATCCAGGCCTTCCTGGCATGAAGGTGAGTAGCAGAGTGGATATGTCTTGTCACATGACGATTCTGTCCCAATATTGTGTTTTTAACTTGCGCTGCTTTGATCGTCTTTATTTTTCAAGGGCCACAAAGGTGTAAAAGGCGAATCAGGAGAACCTGGGAAACAAGGGCACAAGGTAAAATATGATTCATCTAGGGAGAAATCCTTGTCAAGTATTTAAAGTCATATAACATGTTTTAAACATCAACAACATCAAAAGTGAATTTATCCTCGCATAAAACTGCATGAATGGTTCCATAAAAATATGATTTTGCCTCCACGACTGTCACACATGCCACAACATTCCACATCAAAACAAAATTATGCACGACTTGAACGCGAAAAAGGGATATTCGCCTTGGAGACAAGTATTACTTGTGCTGCTCTATTCCATGAGGAGGTGATACATGCGTGTGTGTAATGCGTCTGACTCCTTGTAATGCATGGTGAATGATTTATCTGAAATGATGTTCAAGCACAAACTAGCCTCTCCCTGTAATGTGTCTATGCACTATATAAATGGAAATGAGTCTGGGCCTATCTCTCTTTATCACCCCATGCAGCTTATGATTTACTGTCAGTCTGCTTCTCCTCACTGAGAGCTGCATGCCTTCTGCCTGTTTCTCACTCACAAATCCCCACACATAAAGATGTTTGCAGCTAACAAAGAATACCAGATGGTGTGCAGGCGATGAACGCGTATAATTAAAATATATTTGGAAAGAATATTCAAATATAAAGTTAGTAAGTGTCTGAACGATGGCAGATTGTGGCCAAGTGACGTACAGAGTACTTCATTTTATATTAGAAATAAACAGAAACAATAAATGAATTCTATATAACCTATAACAATAGCATAACAAATCTTTAACAATAAAAATAGAACACCAGAAATTGAAGAAGTTTCTTTCAATGATTGAAGAGTATGGAGAGTTTGTTTAGTATCAAACAGAATAAGGAATATGTTTTATTTTCATGTTGTAAACAGATGTTGACCCGTTTCATTGTGTTCATTTCTGCTTGTTGTGTAATATTTATGTTCAGTTATGCGTTGTTTTCATCTCTTTACTTAGGGTTACCACAGTCTACCAGTTAGCTTATAAACTATTTGTAATTTGCAAAGCAGGAGAACAGTAATTTGGAGCTAATTTGTTTGCTTTGCCCCCCTCACAGTCCATTAAAAAGTAACCATTACACACATTTCAGAAAGGTTGCCTGCGTTTCTAATTAACACAAAGTGGATAGGAGCAGCCTCCATTTGAATATGCTATTTACTGTTTCATCTGATTGACTTTACAATGCTTTTATCCTAATGGTCTGTATCTTGCGTCGACACAGGGTGAGGAAGGAGACCAGGGTGGATCAGGGGAGCTCGGATCACAAGGACCAACGGTAAGATACCACATTCAATTAGATTAATATATAAAGTTATAGTACAAATATTTGTAGTTTTCTATGTCTTTTCTTCTGCTCATGAAGGCTCCTGTTGGTTGTGTTTCAGGGTCCCCAGGGAATTCGTGGGGCCATGGGAATGATGGGCCACAAGGGAGAGCTGGTAAGTGTTTCCATGATATTGAAGTTCATAAAAATCCATGAACTGTTGCCTTTAAGATGTTTATTCTTCAAACATGTTTTTAACTGTGGATATTGTTTTCTTGCAGGGAGCTCGCGGTCTTGGTGGAGATCCAGGTCCCCAGGGTGTTGGGGGGGCAACTGTAAGTTTGTCCCACAATACGAATGCTTTCAACTTTTGCAGCAAATGTGGCCCACATGATATGATGTAATGCATTTCAGGGTGATCTAGGCCAGAGAGGTGTGATGGGCGAGCTTGGGCCTAAAGGAGAAACTGTAAGTAAACGCATTAAAACATGTATATTTTTTTATTTTGACAATGAACGCTGATTCAATGCCATTTGTTTATACAGTTTTTTAAAAAATGAACTTTTGATTTGTTTTTCAGGGTGTTCTGGGGCTGAGAGGAATCACAGGTGTTCCTGGTCCAAAGGGAGATGGTGTAAGTGTGATCGATAAGGTTAATATGCTCCATACATTGTCTACAAAACCATAATTTAACATTGTTGTTTTTATTACTAGGGCTTGCCCGGTGTGGATGGCCGCGAGGGTATTCCTGGGATGCCTGGAGGAAAGGTAAAGCCTCAATTATTTATAAAACTAGTAATAATGTAACAGTTTCTAAAGAAAAAACTTTATTTCTATTAAGCCGAGGAGCAGTATGAGCTTCATTCTTTCTGTCTCTCTCTGCAGGGACTCATTGGGAAGTCAGGCGTTCCTGGAGAGGTTGGACTTCAGGGGCTTCCTGTGAGTATGACCTTTCACCCAACACTGACTGACTCTGATTAGATGCACCTGAGTAAACTCACCAGGAGCCATTTAAAGCACCATAGCTGAGGCATGCTTCAGAACAAAACTCATCTCCTCAACTGCACTGCAGTAAAAAGCTGCAGTGAGAATGTTTGGTAACACTTTCTCTGACACCCGTGTCCGTTTTATAGCAATGTTTACTATACATAATTATTTATAACAATAATTATAATTCATTATAATAGATTATATAAAATAATGTAATGCTAACTTTCACAATACTACTCTACTACTACTACAGCATTGCTGGTCTCTAAATTACATTTTTTGTGAGTATAATAGTGTATTACAATTCCCATAGTACTGTATGTAATATACTATAATATATTTTTAATGCATTGTTTGCTTTTAGTAAAGTGAAAAAACATAAATGAATCTGTGCAAGAACAACACACAAAATGTAGACTAAAGCTAACTTAATTAGTGAAAGGGAAGTACATTTTCTCATGCCAGTTCTATACCTTATTATTCATTGCAAAATGTTACAAATAAAAACACATTATGTCAAAAGATAAACACTACTTTATCCCTATGTCTATGCATTAAAGACATGGACATCAAAGGAAGTGTTACCCTTTCTTACCATTGTATTGTATAATATATATAATAGTTTCTGTGGTTAGACATTTCATACAAATACTTTTGATTCCCACCCTCTGTGATATTTCAAAGACAGCAGGCTCAGCTGTTAGACCGTATTCTCTGGCTTCCCGCGGCTGAAAAGTGAAAGCAAAGTTTCTTGAGCCCACTAATCTGTGATTAGACTAATAAAAGGCCCTAATGAGAATCAGTTGAGCAGCTCGCCTTTTGCAGAATTAAGAAAGATTTCATAGGCATAAAAGTAATCAGCCAATTTGTATATCCAGATTACCTAAGCTTATTCGGGTCAAAAGCTCAAACCAAATGTGTTTCGTATCCACTAAGCTTTCTTTCTGCTCCAGTGTTTCTCCCAATGATTCATCCTTTGTTGTAATCAATTGTTGTTGTTGTTGTTTCTGATGCAGTGTTTTCTGTTTTTAGGGTTTGCCTGGTTCATCTGGACCAAAAGGCTTGAGTGGCTCTAAGGTTGTTTGCCTCATCATTTACAAAACATTATCCTTTGTTTCTTGTATTCTTTTAGTTTTGATTAAATTGTGAACATTTAAAAGCAACTTTGGTTGTTTCTTCACAGGGAGACGCGGGTCAGGCAGGCTTCACGGGAACAATGGGACCTGCTGGCAAAGCTGTGAGTATGATGGGCCGCACATGTTGAAACACTGTTGAGATTTTTGTCACCTCTGTCCTGTCACTGAGTCATGTTCCTGTCACTCCTCAGGGTGAGCGCGGAACACAGGGGGGGCTTGGACCTATTGGGCCTATTGGAGAACCTGTGAGTACTTTTGCTGCTTGGATTTCTACAAGCTTATAATAGTTTTAAACGTCTTTAAAGTTTGTTTTAGTTTTGACTTTATAACTTAATTTTATTTCAATTTCATCAAAGTATAATTTATTTGTTTTAATGTCAGGAGAATTGATGGAAATCAAGCTTCCAATCGTGATATAGCCAAAAAATGTAAATGCTTTTTTGTTTTATCTTAATAAGTTAAGTTTTGGGGTTTTCTTGGACATGTTTTTATATTTAGTTTCAGTTTACGACAATATATTTCACTGCCAATGTCTATTCTAGTTCCTGTTATAATTGACGATAATAATCCTGAATTTCTTTGTCTTTATTTTGTCCATATGTTAATTTCAACTATTACTTTCTTATAATTTTCTCTTCTTTCCCAAAGGGAGCTGTAGGTGTGCAAGGCCCACTAGGTTCATCGGGCAAGCCAGGTGGCAGGGTAAGCTATAAACAAAAGAGACCAAAGTTGGATTTTACCCGATTAAATCTCTTAATTTCATGCCCCTATTTTGAAAAGAAACTGTCCCCATGAGTACCCCAGCAGCCAGTGAACAGGCACATTTAATTCTATGAATGAAATAAGCTGAAAGGAGGGAAGCCTGAAGTCCTGGCTGTTGTTTCCCTGGAATGTCTCAGAGAATAGGCCGAGGCTGGATCTCACATGAGGTCTATTTTCACAGTAAGGGGAGAGCAGTAAGCAGCGGGCTGAAAGAGCCCTCTGTTCTCCTGGCATTCCTCTGACAGTCTCTCAGTGATCAGAGAGGGACTGGCACACAGTGACAGATGAGAGAATAAGTAGCAATGAGATATTTTACAATGACTATTTATAATTGAGCCATTTCTGCGAGTGAACAGGTGTTATGCTTGAAACAGCTACAAACACAGAGGCATTGTTTTGGCTTTTAGCTGCTGCTGATAACATAGGTTATACAACTCTGATTTGAAGATATCAGCGCTATTCAAATATATATTTTCATTGTTTATTTTTTTGCTTGTTATAGGGATCCAAAGGTGACCCCGGCCTCCCTGGTCTTCCTGGTCCTCACGGCATGCCCGGAGTGAAGGGAGAGAGGGTAAGAGAACTGCTCTGACCTTTTCAGCTTGAGGACAATTGTCTGAAACAGTAACAGCGTGATTAACGCTCAGCTGATCAGCTCCCTCTAGTGTGTACAAGTAGAATATATATCGCTCTGTGTGATGATGATCATTTAGCTAGTTAACACGTTTGTTTTGCTTGTTCCAGGGAGAACGTGGAGATCTAGGAACCAAAGGAGATCAGGTGTGATATCCTCATATTAAATCTTAATAAATCTTAATGGCAATGCTGTGTTTAAATGAATCATTGACAGACTGTGTTTTTATAGGGATCACAAGGTGATGAGGGAAACCCTGGAGACAAAGGGGAGCTCGTAAGTTGTGACACCAACATTATTAATTATTCAACAATGCTGTTCAGAAGAGATTCTTACCAGAGTACAATTGTCCTTTTGTTTTTCCTCCAAGGGTGAGGTTGGAGAAGGTGGAGCTAAAGGAGAGGTGAGTCCAGAATGATTATATCTATCAGTGTTTTCCTGATGATTGAGGAAGTGCTGCAGTTTGTAAACATTTCCTGGTCTAATTCTTCTATCTCTGTTTAGACCGGTAACATAGGCGATGCTGGCAAAAGAGGACCAGAGGGAAGCAGAGGACAGCCTGGCATCGATGGGCCGGCTGGCACATCTGGACCGAGGGGCATGCAGGGGAACAGGGGCCCCCCTGGAGTGAGAGGGTCCCAGGGTCCTGCGGTAAATCAAAGATAACCTTTTTTAGAACATGTTTACAAGGATTCTTCCAAAGTCTTTGAAGCAGTGTGACAGAACCAAGCTCCCAACAAGTTGTGCTTTAACATGAAGACTTACAAATAATTTAATCTTTTCATGTAAACAGTGTTTCAAAGAGCTTCAGAGGTTTCAGTCTAATTTACAGGCACCCCCATTACCACACTGTCATATAATTCCCCACATGTATTTTACGAGGTACTAGATTTTGGGAGTATTTATCCATTCTGAACATAAAAAAAGCAAAGCAAAGAAAAGGTGGAAGCCATTAATAAGTCCCTCTGGGCTGAGGACTCCCATTTGCATATGTTATCTTTATACTCTGATGTCGTTCTTCTAATTTCAACTTGTGCAAAAGAAAATGTAACCACTAAAGCTCAATATTGAGCATCAGCAGGGGATATATAAACTACACACACAGGATGCTTTAAAAATATTGAATTAAACCGGTTTTATAAGTCAAACAATGGTAACATGTTCTCCAGGAATAGAAGACCAAGTCAGTAAAAACAGGGGCATGTAGTCTTGTCATGAATGTTTTATCTACTGTTATGAAATCTATTAAATCATCCTTTTCCTTTCAGGGCAAAGAGCCGAGCGATCAGCACATCAAACAAGTTTGCATGCGCGTCATGCAAGGTAAGAACTGATAGGCCTTTGAACCCATTCATCAGTCCCTCGTGCCTCATTTCATGACTTTAATCTTTCCCAGAATGCCTCATTACACAACCACACAAGGAGCCGCCCCTCCGTGGTGTCATTGATCTGGGCGGCTGCTGAATACTCTTGAGTTCAAAAAAGGGATGACCTAATAACCAAAACATGAAATAAGCTTCAGTCTTTGTCTATTTGATAGGAAATGTTTCTCTGAAGTCACAACCTCTGTCCTCTTCATTCTAAAGCTCCTGCGTCTCACCAACTCATCTCCTACACTCATGATTTTTTTATACCCCCAAGTGCTGAAAAATGTATTTCACCTCCAGCAGACCTGCTCTCCACCGCTCCATGCAAAGAGTCAGCCTGGAAAGGATATATCTTTAACAAAATAAATAAAAAAAGGAGCAGTCAAACAGCGGCTGCATGAATTTTCATCAGGAGCCGGAAAACTGGAATCTGGAGTGCAGAATAGCATGCTGCAGGAGCCACTGGAGATTAATATTAGATCCTTTGCACCATGAGTGCACATTTCCTGTTGCTGATTGCCTGCAATAAAGAGTCTTACACCCTTTCTGCTCGATTTACTGAGGCTCTATAGAAAAAGTTGAAAAACAGCAGGAGCTCGGGGGATATGGTGACCACGGTTTCACCTTGCTCTGCTTCACTCAGCTTCAGGTACAGGAGCTTTTGGACCGTCTCTTTTACCAGAGGGCTCTGGGGCTTTCAAAAATTAGCTACCTCACGATTCATAACAAGGTGTTGTGTATTAAAAAGTCTCCGGATAACAGTCAGCTTCAGCTGTTGAGAAACATTTACTGTCTTGCTGCCGGTTATGCATCTGTTAAATTACATTCAATGTATTAAAGTTCATCAGGTTCATCATCTTCTTTCTGTTTTGCTCCCACAGAACAGCTGGCACAGTTAGCAGCTAGTTTAAGAAGGCCAGAGTCGGGCGCAGTTGGTTTACCTGGAAAACCTGGTCCTCCAGGAGCCGCTGGCTCTCAAGGAGACAATGGATTCCCGGGACAGGGCGGAACAAGAGGACTTCCAGGACTCAAAGGGCCACAAGGAATGCTTGGAGTCAAAGGACCCAAAGGTAAAGAATGAATTGGCAGGTGTTACAGTTCAGGATGAAGCCAGAGACTTATACATGACATAACTTTATGACATGTTTGTAGTACAGTATACAGATATCTTTATAACAAAATGTGTGTTACAGGTGAACTGGGAGACAGAGGCTCCAGAGGGCCCACTGCTCGAGGACCTAAAGGTCAGCCAGGAGCTTCCGGACTCCCTGGTGAGGACAGTTTGGCCTTTAAAATGTTAAAGCTATATACGACAATATCATTTCTGAATGTCAATTTGTCCCCCTTATCGACTTAAGTTCAGGTGGTGTTAACAACAGGAAATGACAACCACAAACTCTGAGAATGTATATCATGGAAGCCCATAGGGGATTTGCATAAATGCAAAATTGGATTACATTGTTTACGTTAGGTAATTGAGACATTGAAATTAACAGTTGCACAGTATAGTAGTTTTTAAATAAAATATCAAAGAGCTTTATTTATTTAGAATGTAATATTGTCCAAGAACGGCCATAGGAGTATGCAAAGGAATTAATAAATAAGATTTGGATTATTGCATTTACTCAAAAAAAGCATACATATGGGAAAAAGTTACAATGCTGTTCCTAAATTATTTTTTTATTCTCAAATTCAATTTGAATAGAAATAGAAAGAAAAATCCCCTATAGGCTTCCATACTGTAGAATATGGGGGCCTTTGACTGTGGGAACCTGGCCTTAAAATGATGTTTGTGTCCACAGGTGAGCCTGGCAAATCTGGCTACGGTCAGGACGGTCGGGACGGGCAGAGAGGACCTCCTGGGATCCATGGACAGCCCGGCGTTCCTGGGCCTCCCGGGTCAGCCGGTCCTAACGGTTACTGCGACCCGTCATCTTGCAACCTCCAGCCAGGAGCCCAGCTTGTGGATGTGAAGGGCCCCGCAGGAAACTAAAGAGCCACTGTGGCAGAGACAGAAAGACTGATGGATCAGCTCTCCTGAGCACACAACATTTTTCACACGTTCTTCCCAGGGCCTGCGGTTTGTGTGGTGCCTTCCATCACTTAACCTCTAGTCTGTGAGCATGTATTGTGGCGTCTCCATCACAATGAGCCAGCCTCTTCATAAAAACCTTTCAATAATTGTTTTTTATGTGCCGCAATAACAGCTTGTGCTGGACTATTTTCAGGAAAGTGTTCTCACATTTCTGAGAAGATATGAAATGACTAGAACTGTTTATTTATCCGGCTCTCCTTGTGCCTCTTTGTAATTGTTTCACAGTTCTCTTAAATAAAAGCCCCTCCACTTTCACAGAACACTTCAAACAACCACCCACAGCTTGTTTGCTTTAAGTGCCTTTTCAACATGTAGTTCTGTATATGCTAATGTGCCAAAGATACACCTGATGAAACCCCTTTTTAAATATAATGTCGACCTGTCTGACTGTCTTCAGCCCCCCTGTTCAACATAAAAAGGAGAGAGGATAAAAATGTCATCAAGTCACACTGACTTCACTTTGTTGAAAATGTTGTAAATCTGTAAAAAAATAATGTTTGAATTGTGGTTCATTATATTTCCTACAAAACAACTTGATGTGTGCAGTCATGCATATGGAAATATATTGTAGGGATGAGGCAGAACCTCATTAATGTTACAAATAAAGAAGACAACACATGAAGTGTTTAATTTATTCTGTATACTGGTATCCTTTTGTGATGATATAACGTTTTGTGATAAATCCAAGGAAATGCAAAATCGATGTTCTCTATTGTTTTTTCCAAAACTTAAAATAAAAACACAGGCGTTATAGATCACATCCCATCATCTACATCATCTTATGGAGTTCGCCAATTTCTAGAAATGTAAATGCTCAAATGTCCCTTGTCTGTGGGCCCTTTGTGGGATCTCTCTTTATCTAAATTTCCATGACAAAAGTGAACACCTCATCTGCTGATGAATACCATGTGATGAGATGAAAAGATCAGAACAGCTATGGTCATCAAGGTGAGATTGTTTTGTCAAAAGCCATTTTCATATATAATTACTTTTATTATCAAAAAAGCTTTCAATCTTATCCTTGCATCTTAATTTTAATGTTTATAGTGGATATGCCAAAAATCACAGTTAATGCTTGGACAAAGAAACCTGGGTCGTACGTTTTTCCTCATTATATAATGATGAACTTAAAGGCCACCTATTATGCAAAATCCACTTTTTCATTTATTTAATACATAATTGTGTCCCATCTGTGTAGAGATTCAGAACATTTCAAGAAAAATGATTCCCTCTCTTTTTGTCCTGATCCATCTATATAAAAACCTTTCTGACAATTAGCTGATCAGATTTTGGCCACTTTGTGATGTCACAATGTTTTTATAGGTTGTGTAACCATTAGCCAATAACCAACCAAGATAACACCCGCCCACCTTATCACCTGAATCACCTCCTAGAGCACCATTGTATTTTAAACCAAACTCTTCACAAAGGGGCGTGGCCAGCAGCAGCTCATTAGAATTTAAAGCTACAGACACATAATAAACACTTTTGGAACAGGACTGAAACAGAGGGGTTTATGGGATGCTACAATGCATGAGCTGTTTGGTATTTCGAGCCAAACACTTCAGAGACATGTTTTGTATATAGATCTAAAATACATTGGTGAAAAATAGTATAATAGGGGACCTTTAAACCACCAATAATTATCAAATCTAACTTCATATTCAAAACATAACCCTATATGAAACAATAAGAAATCTTCTTACCTAAGGCTGTGTAGTAACCGAACATATAACACAAGAAAACCAGAGATAAATCACTGAGTAACATTTATTGCACACAGGTAAGGCAGGTGCCATTAATCAGTGTAAATAAAGGATGCTGCAAATAAAAGTGTAAATATAACCTCTGATACCTGGTCACCACATATATAAGTCCACTTTGTTTCTACACACACATGAGGTTCAATTGCTTCTTTCAGTAAAAGGCAACAGTTTTTGTTGTGATGTTCTTTCTCTCCAACATAGCTAATCATGTAGACATGTGGTTAACCAAGACTGAGGTAGATATCCAATGAAAGGAACACACATTAAAGTCCCACAACACGACATGAGTTTATAGAGGAGCGGAGAGGAGCAACAGTGAGAGCAGCAGGCGGACATTTTTAATCCCAGGGACCGTGCTGAGAGGCTGATCCATATTCCCCCTCATTACAAGCTTATTTACAAGATTAGATTAAATGTGGCAACAGGATCAACTTACATTACTGTTAAACAAAAAGAAAGCAATAATGAAATATTGATTGTTTCAAGTGAATTTTGACAAGCTTTTTTTGGATGTATTACCACATTTGATTTAACATAAAAACACTTTGTCCAATTTGCATTCATTTGACATCTCCCACTAAATGGATTTAAACTCGGAGCAATGTTAAAATGGCCGGCTCCAAATTGCTCGCAAAGTAGGCAGTGACAACAGCGGCCATGTTGTGTCCTCTCTAGTTATCATTCCCCTGTTAAGCTAAATTGACACCAGAGAAGTGACGCATATTAATGTCAATTCAAGCTAAATTCATTATTTGAGTTGCTCTCATCAGTACACCAAAACAGTCCAGATCACATATTCCCGCTGATGCTGCCTCATTTAATTTGGTCAAGGTCGTTGTTATTTTTAAGGGAACCCATTGAATAGAATATGAAAAAGAAGAATTAGCATGATGAAAAGACAGAAGCCAATAGAAGGGGATTTTATGTAGGGTAGAACCCATAGATGTTGTCCTCCCACATTACAAGCAATGAAAAATTAAATATATGTCCAGCAGGGGGCTCTTTCAACTCACAAATGAAGTCAGCTCCACACATTTGATTTACCCATCTGCAATTAGACCAACTCACACTGATAAAACTTAGCAGGGATAAAACCAAGCCCGCATGCTGAGAAAAGTATTAAAAAATGCTCTGCAGCTTCAGAGGAAGATGCAAGTTATAATTCATATGTGTAAGAGAAGCTTGATGACGGTCTAAGATGTGGAAATGAAGTTAAAAGTCTCAAAAAGATCTTAAAGGATGAAACGCAGAAAGAAGAGAGTTCTTACAACGTCACAAAATGTCAGATACACCCACAGAACCTTTCAGACATAAATCACAGCAGGACATTAAACATTTGTAAAGCCTTTGAGTCAAGCTCTCATTAAACAGCACTCAAAATAAGAGATTGAGAAAATGTAAAATACATTTCAGGACGTTCAATGTTAAAGTTTGAATGCTTTATTAACTTTTGTCCTGATGAAGGTCTGCAAATGTGCAGTTGTAGTGAGTTTCTGGATAAGAAAACTCAGAAGGCTTGTTTAGGTAGGGTTGAACTCAAACTTTTCTCTAGTAACATTACAACAACAATACAACATTATGTTACAGTAAATAAATAAATCCAAACTCCAGTCACAAGACACCCCAAAACCAGACATTATAGTGACACAGTGGTGGTCATTGAGTGAAAGACCAGGATGTAGACTTTTGTCTTTAAAGGGGCTCTATTATGCTAATTTTCAGGTTCACTTTGTATTGTGTGCCTCTACTCAGACATTGTCAAGCAGGGAAACATCTCACTGGGACATGTATATCACGTACAATGTCTTGAAGCGCTAGCCAATAGAAGAGCGAGTGTTACATCGTGATGTCATTATGTTACAGAAGTAAACAAAGGAGTCCAATGGAGGGAAGAAACTCCATGTGGCGTGAACTTTGGGATTTTAGCCTTTGCTGACCATTTACATGCACAGACACCTATATAACACATAACAGGAAGGGGATAACAGCACAAAGCTTAATAAGGCCCCTTTAAAACAAACAGCGAGAAACTTCAAGTAGATTTATGAGTAAATGATTCACCAAAAAAAAGTCTAAAGTTGTAGTGTAGTCGTCCGACTTCCTTTGAGTGGTTGAACAAATCAAAAATATACAAATAAACCAGAGGAATCATCATACACAACACCATGTAAACAGCGAATGTTAAATTATCATCTCAGACAAACACATTGATAACAAAGTGAGAACCTGAATGTGTCACTACAATGACAACTTGCTTATGTAAAAATGATCAGGTAAATCATTTATTTTATATAGGCGCCTTTCAAGGCTCTCAAGGTCGCCAGGTCCCATCACAAGCCCCATAAGAAAGGAAGAAAGAAATCAAAATCAAAACCACAATCACTCAACGTATGTACAGATTAAACAGACAATAAGGCGAATGTGAAGTCACACTCATACAAATCATTTAAAATGACATTCTTTGAATCTGCCCTTGAGGGATGGATGTGTCTTACAAACACAGTAGTGTCAGTAAAAGTATGAATTGTAGGTTTTTGTACTGCAAAAGGTGCGGCGCTCAGTACCAACGCGTAACCTACAGAAAATAGGAAGATGTCTTTATCAATTATAAAACTGCAGATTCAGTGAAAAAAAAGATTATCGTGCACAATGCAAATGTGTCATGAGTGATGATTTCATCAAACGCAACTCTCCGTAATCCGAAATGTATTAATCCTCCTTCTAGTAATACTATTACTGAACATCCATGCTACATTTACTACAATAATAAGTACCCTCTTTAAATATATTCTTGAATAACACGCTTGAAATAAATAATTTCCATATCCGACACATCTGCTGCACTTTGGTTGCATAAGGAGCTTCACAAATCTGTTATTTTCTCACACCTCCACATAAAACAAGTTTATTCATTCAGCTAATCTCTTTCTCGCTTGCACACACACACACACACACACACACACACACACACACACACACACACACACACACACACACACACACACACACACACACACACACACACACACACACACACACACACACACACACACACACACACACACACACACACACACACACACACACACACACACACATTTGAGATGTACCTTCTGCCAGCACATTGGCTTATCTGAATAAGAACAGAAGAGTGAAAAGGCATGCCCATTAAGGAGGCAAACAAATAATTATTAAGATCATTTTTTCCGACAGAACTGATGAAACAAAGTCATTTCATGGTCTTGAAAGACATAATGAGAGTTGACAAGGAATGCATCACAGTAGGGGATGTGAAAACAAGAAGTACAGGATTGCAGAAAGAAACAAAAAAAACCCTCAAAGGTTTTCTATCCAATTTAAAACAAACCCAACAAGAACAAGAACAATCCTGAATGCATCCCCACGTGTTTGTAACGTGAACAAAAGAGGTCAGTTGTAGGTCCGGAGTTTGACGTTGGTTTTCCAATCGGCTCCGCTGGGCTCACAGGGATGGAAGTAGGCAGTCACCTGGGTCACAGTTCCCAGGGGGTCCACGGGGCCCCGGAGAGCCAGGAGGGCCCTGAGGAGAGGTCACAGGGGGGCCTGGGCAGAGAATTAGACATAATTAATTCCTGTGCCGGGCTGCACTTTATCATCGCTCAGTGGAGTGACACACTGTGTGGAAATACAAAGAGATAGTTCATAATGCGAGAAGGCCACAGTATACATCCACTGCAGATATTTCTGCTAGAGCTAGACCCAATAAATCAGGTTGATATATCTGCTGGTATTAGCGCTTTGCAGGAATATCGTAACTGGTGTATGTGTTGTTTGATAACTAACAATAAATTGACACCATTATAAAAAACATTACATAGTATGGCCACCACAGAGCACTGATGAGTTGATTTCTTCTCATCGAACAGGCTTTACTGAAAGATAGAATTTTAATTGTCCAACTTTCAGGTGAAATCATAATGTGACAATTTGACTTCGAGTTGAAACCATTGAGCTGATAAATCGATTTGGTAACTAATGTATAAACAATAGTTTTAAGAAGATGTATCATTAAAGCCATTCAATAAGGCAAATATCTAGAATAATAATGAAAAAAAACATTTAACAAACTAGAACAATACTGTTAAGCGAAGTAGTACAACACAGTTTTAATTGCAGTGAACATAGATCATAATTTACTGGATGTGATTTTGCATACATTAGTCCTATCTATACTGGAAAAGCATTCTGATATACGGTATGATATTAATCCTTCTCTATATTCTCCTTTACCATTATCCTTTTACTTTACTTCAACAGCAATGTTTAATACCTGCAAGATGTTTCATTTAAAATTACACAATTATTTGTTTCACCGTAACGGCCATCAAGGACAAAGAAAGTACATTTCCTCTTTCTCCACTATGACGTCATCACTGCAGATGAGACATTAGTGTATCATGTTACTAAGCAACAGCTTGCTGAAGTGACACAGCTTCATTGTCATACAAACACAAGGACCAGGGACGATATTTGTGTTAGTGACACATCTCTTTAAGTTTATACCCCTCCATGTCCATTACATCAGTCACAGCGGGGAAAGTGCCTCCTCTGCTCTTCATTCAGCAGGAACCGCAGTTACAGCCTCGTCTTTTTCCTCCCTCTGGAAACACAACTTGCCCTTTCCATCACCGGCACATCCATCTCCTGCTAAACTGCTCTCACACAAAACTGACCTCAGTTCTGTGCTGCTTTGTGCTGTTAACACCAGAGCAAAGGCAAACAATACTTATCTCAAATGTCGATATTTAATTATAAAAAAACGTATGGTGCATTAAAGTCGATCTAACTGTACACTTAAAAACACTTAGAGTGCTTTAAAACAACCATCATAAAACATTATAAAGCATTTTATATAACCTAAAAGTATCATAAAGCTTCATAACTGTCACAAACAGATTTTTATTTTTTTAACAAACCATAGCGTTATTAATAGTTCCCAATATGTTATAATATTTTTTTAGAATCATTGTCATAATGCATTGAAATGTGATTATAGGTAACTAGAAGTGGTCACTGGGTGTTTTAAGTATAATGCATGTTATCATTAATAGACTTATTATTATATTATTATTATTATTATAAGTCACTTTTAGTGGTCATTGGAAGTTAAGGTAATAACACATAATTCATCTAAAATGTGAGTCACTAGAAAATATGAACTTTTGATACTTGTCCTTATAAGAAATAATGCTTTAAAATGTGCTATTATTGGTGTTATAAGGCATAGTTAATATGTATGAGTGCGATTAAAATACAAGTCGGTTAATATAAAAGTGCTATAAGCAGGTTTTAACTCTTGATAAGTTGGTTTTAAATGCATTATAGACATGGCCGTCATAGAAACCGCCAATATGTTTCCCTTTCTGCATTGGTTATATATGTATCTATAGCACAGAGTTCATTTATGACATCAAAGTCTATCTGGTAAAAAGAGTTATAAGCAATGACAGGAAATGGACATTGTGGTCAACCTGCATATATACAGTATTTTTTCCACTGAAACGCCATATTTCTCCATGGACCTGTAGGTTGTAGGTTAAATCTGCTCCATTTGACGAGGGGTACCAGTTGTCACTCATCATGATGACCGGGTGACGGGAGGTTTGGTTGGTAGAAATATGTTTCTGCTGTACAGGGACTACAGTAACTGCCCAGTGAACACAGACGCAGTGGCCCGGCACTTTCCTACCAGCAGTTTGTTAAACTTTCTGACTCTTACCGAGGTGTGAACACAATGGAAGTTTAACCCCAGCAGCTGTGCCCGAAGGTGCTTCCTATCACTGTGCGCCCCTGGAAATAATGTCTTTCAACAGCCTAGATTAGTTCTCTCCAGAGGAGCCAGTGATTGTTGTTATCCTTGGCCCCACACATGCATTATGCACACACATAGTTGTATAAGTGACTTTAGGGTCAGTGATATACTCCTGCTGTCAAAGCACTGAAGTCATGGCTCCGTCGGGGGGTAGGGAGTTATTTCTTAGTTCACGGGAGCAGGGGACAAGCCGATATCTTAGGTCGTGTTAAGAGAAACTTTGCTCAGCACATAAGGCTGAGCTTTAACAGTACAGGACGGACGTGATTGCTCCATCTCTGCAGCACTTTGTCCTCTGTTGTGGTCCAATTTGTGTCAGAGCTTTTACAAAAGATATCTGAGAGTTGCTTTTATCTCCAACATGCTGAGATTCCACATGAAGGCTGAAATACATTTGAGCTTTGAGATTTGACACAACTGATGTTTACTGAGTTTCACTTCATGTCCTTCTTTTCAGTAGACAGGTAGGAGACAGGGGGTCATTCAGTGAAAAATTGGCTAAAATCGAAGCATACCAGAAGGGCAGGGAAGTACTTTCTGATCTTTCTTGCCATATAAAGATACAGAGCAACTTTGCTCTCCTTTTAGCTCATGTTTGGTCTCCACCAACTCCTGAGGGAAACATCTCTTTTAAGGAGCATTTTGACTGTCTATGTTCACCAGTTTCTGTTGGTTGATCAAAAATGAATCACCCTTCAATAGAAAAACACTCATTTAAACCCTTGTTATTATAAACATATTGATGGCCCGCTTTGACGTAAAGTTCTATGAATTCGCAGTGGGTTAAAAAGTCTCCAATGCAAAGCAAAATAACTTAAAACACATTCACTTGGATCAAAATACACTGATTACATCAAGTTTAGTTTACGATCAAAGATGTCTCTTACCTGGTGGCCCCGTGGCTCCTGGATCTCCTGGTAACCCCAGACCAAGCTGACCCCGCTCTCCTTTCTGCCCCCTGTACCCTGAGGACAGACACAACACTCGGGCTGAGCACAGATGCCAACATCAAGTGTGCGGTGTTGTGTTTACGGAGCGCGGAACCACAGTTAGTGAGATTAGTATCAATGCCCAAACATGTTAAAAAAACTACTTTTCCCATTGGATACCTTTATTGAAATCTTTGTATCTTCCCAGGGACTTCTACAGAGTGGCTTCTTGATGATATAAATGTGAACAATATGTTTCGCAATGTCCAGCATCAAGCCTGCAGCTTTGATAGTTGATGTAGGAATCCCAGTTTCAATCCCAGCCTTCTGAATAATGAAAGACCTACTGATATCCTGTCAAATTGCAAATCATCAAACAAGCCATCTGAACGTTAGCGTCCAATGAAAGAGGCGTGTACAGCTCTCTGGCAACAATATGGCCGCGAGCGTAAGTCTTTGAAGAAGAAAGGAGCTTTTTTTTCAATCAAAGGTCAGATATGTTGCTCTCTCAAGGCATTCAGAGAAATACATATGTACCATTTAAAGACAAACAGATGCAGAAAAAAATCTTATCTATTCATTACAATAGACGTAATTTAACGGGAGGATAAACATGATCATTAATCTTTTGACCACAGAGAGAAAGCTAATTTATCTCATTTTAAAAGGCTTTCTGCTATGCTGATTTGATTCTGCATGATTACCTCCAAGATGAAATAACACAAGGACATGCTTGAAACGTCAAAGACATGATGAGTCAAATAAATCAAATCAAAGCATTAACACTCATCTTCAAGGCCAGCAAGTGTGTTGTGTAGAACATTGAGCACACAAACATGTTATTGAAAGGCTTTCTCACTCCATGCTAAGCTACTGAGTCTTTGCAGTACAAAACAAGCAGCATACCAAGTAAGAATTTCAGGGGCTGGGAAATATATTTCCCCACGAGGCACTTAAAGTAATGGAGTCTCCGGACCAGCGGTTGCATGGAGTGCATCAGAAACATTGACAGGAGGAGTATCAAGCATCGCACCGCCTGGCCCAAAGGGGAAACGCTTCGACGCTTACTTGTCAGAGAAAATCTCAGAAAAAAGGCTTATGAATGCTCCAAAACCGAGTCTCAAAAGAGAGAGGGGGCTATCCACACATTGCCACAATAATGAGACTTCTTTCAACACTCACAGGGCCTGGGGCATTCATTCAGGGAGGAGACGATCCATGAAGAAAAGAGCACTGTACCTTAAGCAAAAAAAATACTGAATAGCACACAGGGCAATAAGTTTGGGTGGCACGCCGGATTGGTGCACTCTGATAAATCGAAAGCTCCATACTGCGTCTACACTTGGTTGAAAACATTTTTTTTCTCGGGCACTAATGGATAAAATGCGCTAATAGAAAAATATTATTGCCAGAGAGTGGTTCTTCATGCTTGATTGATAGGATTGCAGTGCTGCACCTGTTGTAAACAGCATTAACAGCAGCATGTATTTATTCTGCCATGCTAGGCTTTACAAAAGAAAGAAAGAACACCTTTCTTTGAGCAGCTGCTCCATCAAAGGCCAATTACTGCGGGGTGTTTACTGATTTTTTCATATTGTACAGGACAAAGCATCGCAGCGCCAAAACACAGAGTTTACAGCCAGATATAATAACAAAAACACTTGTTTCAGTATTGATACATAAACAGAACGCACTAGAATACAAAATAAAACAAAAAAGAATGTTAAAGTCAAAATTATTTATGAAATGCACTTAAATACAAAGGATTTACATGATTTCTCCTTACGCTCTCAAATGTAATACATGAATATAGAATGATAAATGAGCAGTCAATTATAACATAGGGAAATGGGATGAAAAAAAGAAATGATCAGCATGCGTCCCTATGGGTGTTCTTTAACAGCTTGAGACGTTCACCCATGTGAAGTCAAACCACGAAGAAAAAAAGAACTCAACAGAGGGGTTATTTTTCTCCATAAACAATTCATTTTGGCATATTGGAGAATAAGTCAAGTTGGATATTTCAGAGAAGCACAGTCTCCAGCCGAGGATGACGAGAAATAATGAGGAAATATTACCCCAAACTCTCTCCCCAGCTGAGCGGAGTCACAAGTCAACAAAGAAAAAATTAAGGGAAGTGAAAAAACGTTCCTCTTTGTTTTCATTACATATTTATTGCAAAGCTGCATTACGAATCACCTATAAAACACTCTTTGGAAGCTTAAAAAAAGACAACAAGCTGAATGAAATCAAAGACATGTGTAATGCAAAAGTCATTATCACAGCACACATATTTATAGTCCAGTAGTGGCCTACTTTAACTACATTATTCATAAATGAAAACAGCATTTTATATCATAGCAGTGGGTTAAAGACAGTGTAAATGGTCTTGATTAATGTGAGGTAGATATATAGCTTAAGAACAAAGGCCAATGCAGTGATGCTTTTGATCTGCACCAACAACGTAACACACTCCTTTTAAAGTTAAGACACCGCTCTGCTGCGGACACAATACTATTCTAAGCGAGTTTGAGGTATAAAGCCTGACCGGCAAACCATTAGTGTTGCAGCAGTCAGAAAGTCATCAGTCTGATAAAAGAACGTCCACCCTCTTTCCTGACTATGCTCCTTTTCTACTTTAGAGGCTTTCTTCCCCGGAGTGAGGTATCAATACTGGGGCTCTGTCCTGTCCACATTGATAATGCTTTCTCTTATTCACAGCCAATTCTTCGTTTGTCTTCATATTTCCCAGAGAGCCGCTGTGCACCACACTCCTGGCCTTTTTCCTCTGCTTCCTGCCCCTCAGTCTGCATTGATAAACGGGTCTAAGCAAGAGAAAAATACTCATGAATCCCCAAAATACAAACCTTTATTGGTAGCCCCCATCCAATTCCAGCTTCATCCTGAGTCTTTATATACAGAAAATAATGTTGCAGTTCACTATTTCCTGCTTGCTTTGAATATGTGTGGTGCGGACTCATTGGTGAATGAAACACCAATAGACATGTTTCGTGGGTAAAAATATCAAAGGGTTACTGTAAGTGTCTGGTTGAGAGCAATCAAAGGTTACAAGTTATTTTCATTTCAACAAAAGTGGTTATCTTTTCTGAGTTGATGTTAAGGTCCAGCAGTTGAGTTTGGCAGCCTGAGCTCTTACCATGAGTACCAGGAAGTCCGGGCTCTCCTGGTGTTCCGGGCAATCCGTCCTTCCCAGGAGCTCCAGGAGGCCCGTGGATTTGTGAAGCCAGGATCCCCGCATGTTTCTTCTGTGGCATGGCAGAGCTCGATAGCTTCTCTACAGGGTACCAAAATGAGACAACTCACATTCAAAACGGAGAAATCCTTGAATAATAACCATGGAACGTTTTCATTTGGGATCATATGTACCTTCAAAGACCTTTAATACTTCGTTTCTGATGAGCATTTTGAGTTCTTGAATGAAGCCGGGATCACCCTGTGCGTGGAAAGGAGAAGAATACACACATATTTCATTCAGAAATTAACTGGCAGCATGAAAATTAAATTGACTTCTATCTAAAAAACAAACAAACATTGAAACCCACGACAGGGAGAAGAGATTACTTCTGAAAATGGTCTTTTCTAACTATTCAGTGAAATCCCCCCTTGCATTGTAATATCACATCCGCGCCTTAAATCCAGCTAGAAGTCAAATGGATTGAGCCTGGGAATATAAAATGAGGTATTATGACTCTATAAAGAGACTTCCAGGTGTCCATTTCTGTAGTAAAGCCCTCTGTGCTTCAGATCTCATCTGCATGCCTCTTCTATCAAGACATGACAATATATATCTCTCAAAAGCTGTTTGAGCTTTTCAGGGTAAAATAGGCAAACAACAGTAGCTTTGGACTTCTTCTTCATTCCAAACAGATTCAATCTCTGCTGTTATATAACAGTTGTGACTGCGTTGAGTATGTGTAAAATGTCTGTGACACACGGAGGTGTTTTCACTGCTCTGCTGAGCTCCAGGCACGCCCACATATCTGTCTTTCTCTCCGTCTCCATCTCTCTCCCTCTCTGACCTTCTGTTGCCTGCATGAGGAGTGGGAAGCGCTCAGCAGAAAGAGAACAGCAACCTCCCCAACAAAGCCTTGTTTGATGTTTCACGCAAAAATATATAGCGGCACCATTTCTTCCATACGAGAACTGAACTACTTTCGCAAGCTCAGGGAGGAAGTAGGCTGATGGAGGTTTTGATCATCTACGGGGAAAGATAGTGTGTGTTTGATCAAAGTTATCTTACCAAGAGGTTAGCATTCTCAAATTGTCCTGGAGCGCCAGAATCTCCTTTTTGTCCGGATGGTCCAAGCGGGCCAGGATCTCCTAAGCGCCCCCTCTCGCCTTGAACCCCTCTTTCTCCAGGAATACCGGGATCACCCTGCAGGAAAGGAGTCCAGACATGTCTCAGCTGCAATTCCTGCTGGAATACGCCACACCGCAGCCACTATTTTCCCCGTGTGACTCATCGTTATAACTTAAAGGTCACCTATTATGCAAAATCTACTTTTTCATGTATTTTATACATAAACATGTCCCTCCTCTGTGTAAAGAGATTCTGAAAGTTACAGGAAAAAAGATTCTCTCTTTTTTTCCTGATCCATTTATATAAAAACCTGTCTGAAAATGAGCTGATCAGATTTTGGCCACTTTATGATGTCATAATATTGTTTTGGCTTGTGTAACCATTAGCCAATAACCAACCAAGGTAACCCCCCACCTTATCCCCTGAATCTCCTCCTAGAGCACCATTGTGTTATTTTTAACCAAATATCTCTCAGAGGGGCGTGGGGAGAGGCTCCTTATTTTCAGCTAAAGTAACAGACAGAGAATCAGCACGTTTGAAACAGGGCTGAAACAGAGAGGATTATGGGATGCTACAATGGGTGATCTGTTTGGTATTTCGAGACAAACACCTTAGAGACATGTTTTGTATATATCTGAGACCTATGATATATTGATGAAAACCTGTCCTGAGGTACGGTTGCCAATTATAAAGCTAAAAGCCTCATTTTGCAATAGATTACTGCTTGAGTGTGACGGAGCGCTTTAATTTAGCCTTGCAAATACAATGGGAAACTGCACCGAGTGTTAAATGCCTTTATTTAGTTCTTACGTGCGGATTAGTCATATTTGTGCCGAAGTGAAGACTTTCATTACTATTCATCGCAACATTTTTGTTGTGCATTTAAGTGAGAGTCATACCAACAGTTTTTTTTTTGGGAAATCAGGGATGACGCTACTTACACGCTCTCCTTTGGATCCTCTGTCTCCTGATGTACCTGTAACTCCCTATGAAAAAAAGCAGATGATACATAGTTTAGTCACAAGAAAAGATAACACCTCTAAATAATTGGAAAATAAAGTTTGCTGACCCTAAAACTTTTCACCCACTCTTGACAAAGTATTGATGTTAAGCCAGGGCACACATCATTCTCCTTTATTGTTATCCATACAAGCAGAGCAGAGATTTCTATTATTTAAACCCATCATATTGGCATATTTCTCATATCTACCATCATATTTGCAGAATTGTCTGTTCTGTTGCCTTGAGAAAAAACTTCGAGCAAGCTTTTCCTGAATTACTTGACTTTGAGAAATGTAGACTTTTCAGATGACTGTGCATTGATTGCTTCTCAGTCAGCTCAGGTATATTGCTTTTATAAAATCTCCCTGTAAGAGTGTTTCACCTTCTGCAATGTCACGGCTTCTCTGCATCGCCATCCCAGCAGCTGCCTCTACTGTATGAGGGTAGCTGGCAGAGAAAGTACCTGTCTCTGGCTTCATGTCACAACATCCTGTGTCTTCCAATCCTTCCCTGTCACTCCTCATTCCTTCCCTTTACGGTGCTCACAGCAATACCCCTGGGAGCATCTTTGTATCAATTTCCTGCTGAATTATGGGAGCCTTGCAAAAGACAATCTGGCATGATGTGGTTTTATAACGGGCATCTCTCTGTGATGCTGTTCTCCCCTGCCTGCTTTAATCTGTGCTATTCTGTATTCCCCAATGCCTTAAAAAGGAGGCTTAAATCTATCATCTTGCCCAGTGAAATGTGCTTCCATGAGCATTACATGAAACCTCAAAGCAGGGTGCGATGAGTCTCGGTAGAAAGGTGGGAAAGCCGCCTGCTAGATGGCACTGTTGTCCCACGGAACAATGAGGCACTAATGCAGGAAAACAGGATAAAAGTGTAAAAGGCTTTGTGCAATGCTGAGACTCTGGCGGAAGAATACCAACTAATAGTAATAAGCAAACAATAAACTGTAGGGGTTGTCATTAAAGGGAACAAATATCTTGTAAATCAGACACAGCAAAACAGTAATTTTCATAGTGGAACCAGTTTTCTATTGGACTGTATAATGGTCTGGTAATGGCTATTCAGGGCAAATGTGTTCTGCATGCTGTGAGCCCATTCTGTGTGATTGTGAAGTAAAACGCCTCTAATATGTTTGATTAACTAGCTAAAAGCAGACATTGCTGCAGTATTTGTTTCTATTTTTGCCAGGTTCATCAGGCAGGAAAATGCATATTTAATCTAAGTGTCTGCTTCCCTCTTTTACAAACATTTTATCATTGCCTAAAAGCATTAACTGTATAATTAGGGTAAAAAGACTAAAAGTCAACAAAGCCTAGAATCTGCAGGATTTGACTTAGTTTTTTATCCTTTAAAATCTCGAATATGCAAATAGCTTTAATGCACTCAGGAGGCTGTAGCTTGAGGTGGGGGGATACAAATCTGCTGTGCCAACTTTCTGTAGCTCGGCGGATGTAAAGCACTGTCTATAAGGGGATTTGAAACGTGTTTGCGCAACTCACCTTTTCTCCATGAGTTCCATCTTTTCCAGGTCTCCCCTGCTCAAGGAGTGAAAGAAAAACAAAGACATTTTGTATTAGCCCCCACCTTCGATTGGATCAGCACTGTTGCACTCCTAGTAATCTCCACAGTTAATGAGATATCTCAACCAAGGGATAATGATCCTGATTGCTGTGCGAACACTGTTCCATTGTGTGCTTACAGGGAAAATTACAGAAACCATCTCTGATGCTAATTACACGGAGGATTGCAATCATATACAGGACAAGTGATCGCCAACACACACATTTATCCATATTGTCCTTGAATCATGCTCTCTTTTCTCTCAAATAATGGTAGAATGACCTGCTAAAAGAGCAGTGTGTTATTGAAGCTCCGGCCTGGACATAAGTGTAGTTGTCTCGGCATCATTGAGCAGTGATTATATAGGGGAGAGCAACATCATTTGTGTAGCATCCTTACAGGAACACCTTGGGGTCCCTCGGGCCCTGGAAATCCTGTCTCTCCGAGCGGCCCCCTCTCACCCTGTGGAAGAACAGAGAAAGCCAACGTGTCAGTCGGCTGTGACAAAGGAATGACGCACGGATTGACAGCTCAAAGAGAGTTAGAAGGCTGAGGCTCACCGAGTCTCCTGGGATCCCTCGCTCTCCATCAGTGCCGGGCTTCCCCTGTCAATCACAACACAGGAAGAGAACAGACGTGTTTGACAGGTCCTCAATGTTGTCATATCTACAGCAGCTTCAGCTTCAGAATATACCAACAAGTCTACTATAGCTTCACAGTATATCCAGGGAACAGACTACGGGTCTACGTATATATCCCAGTTTCAAGCGGTGTTGTGTTAAGGAACTTCTGTTTCGCTGGTTGTTATTCTGTGGGCTTTATGAAAGTTGTTGCCAGCAGCAGAGTGAAACAACACAGATGACATGTCAACAATTGAGTGTGAGTCACTGTAAATTAATTAGAAGAAGAGAAAAAACTCACTGTAGGACCTATCATTCCAGACGAACCAGGCAAACCAATATCGCCCTGAGGGAGAGATGGATGGATGACATACACATACCATAAAGAACACACATACATCATCGTCAAGTAGGCACAGACACTAGTGTCAGAAACCACCAAAAACATGTTTATAATAGATGCTCCTGGACTCCTCAAACAAATGCAAGGAAAAAAGTCTTAAAAACAATACTTGATGGTATTTCCTTAACACTTAAATGGGCATTCAATAATTTGGAAAATGAATTGAGTCCTGTTTACTACATTACACTATTATTACACCCATGTTACACATGAATACAACCCTAATAAACAGTTAATAAACCCATGTTATACCCTTATTATATCCATGTTATACTGTTAGTAGAGTAGACCCATATCACACCCTTATTATGGCATTATTACACCCATATTAGACATTAATACAACCCAAATAAACAGTTATTAAACCAATGTTATACTGTTATTAGACCCATACACTGATATTCCAACCCTATTAAACCCATATTACACATTAATAAAACCTATTACACCCATGTTACACCCATGAAACACAGTTTTTATACTCATATTAAACTGTCATTATTAGACCAATATTACACCCATGCAACACCAATATGATCCCCATATCACACTGTTAATACGCCCAATGTACACAAATAAATGGATAGGTTGGGTGAGGATGCAGGGCTAGAATGCATTAAGAATAATGCGTCCAGTTCATTGTGCAGACTTAACTATAACATGTAGCTTCAGATTGCTGTGGTATTACTGTATGTGCAGTTAATGGCTCTAAACCGGACATTTCCATAATCCTTTTTTCAACCATAAGTGATTGAATTATAAGCATTATTATATTCCCTTAAATTGACTTATACCAGGAACCCCAGGTTCATACTGGAAGCATTTGTTTCTTTTGTTCTTTTGCTGAATATCTCATTTCAGAAAAAAACCCTCTTAAAATGCTCTGTAATGAGAATTAAGTACAGAGAAAGCACTTTGCCTCACTTTGTAATCAGGTTAGGTCAAAGCAGATAAAACGCTTCTCTGAGTCGATACAGTTGCTTACCTTGGCACCGGGTAGCCCTTCAAGCCCGGGTAATCCCATGGCCCCTGGTTCCCCCTGTGAGAAAGAAACACACCCTCCACTGTGTCAAGACAAAAACAATCACTACTGGTATAGACTAAAGGTTGTTAGTTGCCCCTTTTTGTACCAGAATGCTGTTTTTCTCTTACAGTCCTCAATAAGGAACTGAGTTTGGTGATGAGCTAAGGAAATATCATTATAAGGCTGTCAGTAAACATTACGCATAAACATGCAAATATAGATCAAAGCTACACCTTGGTTGGTTATTGGCTAATGGTTACACAAGCCAAAAAATCGGTATGACAATCTGATCAGCTCATTTTCAGGATTTTATATAAATGGATGAGGACAAAAAGTGAGAGAATCTTTTTTCCTGAAATGTTAAGAATCTCTTTAAACAGAGGGGACACATGTTCATGTATAAAAAACATGAAAAAGTGGATTTTGCATAATAGGTCCCCTTTAATATGACCTTCCGTTGTCAATATGAAGATAATCATAAAAGGACAACCCTACAAAGTGAGTGTATTGTATATGACACCTGCTGTCACACCTAGGAAAAAGAGCCCCATTTGGCAATCACAATCAGACTGGCTTTCTGCACTATAAATAGACCCCCATCCCCAGGGTTGGAGCAAGTGGTGGCCTCTCTCTACCTCATCTTGCTCCGGCTGCCATGGAGAAACGCCATTACACAGAGAAGAGGGGCAACCGGTGCTGACATAGACGGATTGTGCAGGTAATTGTCACACATGTAGATTGTCATGAATAAGCGAGTGCGACTAAGAGGAGAGTGGGCCAGCCAGAGGATCAGCTGTGAGACGGATTGGGGCAATTCCACCACAGCACTGGAGTCGCTCACACAATTTATTAAAATGTCAAATTAGCATCCTGGTGAAAAATCACTGGGCAACAAAACAATAAAAATGCAATTGGCCCCGCGAGAATAAAGAATTCAAGTTGATGGCAGACGCGTGGAATTGTTTCCATGTCTGCGTGGACAGTTTTCCGGCATAGTTGTGGGGGGGGAGGACAGGACATGTTCCCACTGGCAAGACAATATGGTGCAACAGTTTCATATTTGCAGGAGGTATGATCATTTTTCGCTGTGTGTTGGAGCTCTACTGAGAGTGGTTAAGTGCTCAGGCTTCAGGATGTATTGACTTTTGCTGAGAACCACAGAGACAATGATGGAAAGCTACCGGAAACCCTGATTTTTTTTGGGGAACACTGAACATTTTTCAAAAATATATTCCTGAATAAAAAGTTTTAACTTACTGCAACTCCGTCATCTCCTCTAGGACCCTGAAAAGAGAGGAAAAGGGAAAAAAAGAGATTACTCCCATGAATGGAAGAACAGCTAACAACATACAAATCATTAAGATAGACTCAACTATCATGCGGCTACTGTATGTCAGTGTCATTACAATTTATAGCATACATCATTGCTGCTCTTATCTTGCCATTTATGTCTGTATATCATGCTAACATCATGTTATATGAGACTGGTGAGACTGAGGTCTTTCTCAAGCAGGATTTAAAATGATCAGGATAATAAAATCCAGTCTCATTAAGCTTTAAAGATATTTAGTTAGGCATGCTTAGAAGCAATTCCGTGTTTTTCTACATTAAACAAGCAAGAAAAGATGACACATGTAGCCTTTTCTCCTCTTAACACTGATGAAGATGCTCTCTTATTGTTTGCTCCAGGGGAGCTGTTGGGCTGTGCTAGATGCAGTTCAGGGAGAAGCATCCTCAAGATTGAGCTGTGGTTCTTGTGCATTGTGCACAGGGGATATTGAAGTCTATTTTTCTGTCACTGCCTTTAGTGTTCGTTGTGCTGGATGGATCCCTGCAGGGCCTGTGAATGAACGTCTCCCAGGAGACTGGACAAGATTACAAACGGCCCGATAAGGCGGAGCAGGGGGGAGCTGATAAGCAAATCGTCTCACTTCAGCTCGGCACTGTGCGGAGCGACTCAACGTCTAAGTCCATTCTGCATGTCAATGATTATTGTGTGTCCTGGGGCGGGTCAGAAACACCTGTTTGGGAGTAAGGACGCCTCTTGGCCTTCGACCAACCACCAGCTCTCATTGAACATGATTGAGTGTGATAGTGCCTCAGTAGCTGAGATAACACTGGAGGGCCGGTCAAGTTATTTGTTATTCAGCTCTCACTGGCTCATACAGTATCAGTTTGCCTGTGTGCTAGCCTTCCTCTGCAGCACACTGTTAAGGATTTGCTTCAGGCATAACAATGATTATGCTTACCAGAGCACCAGGAGCTCCAGGGGGTCCCAGCATAGCTCCACCGCTCTGAAAAGACGTGTTTTTCCTTTGTTATGACTGCTTACAAAATAGAGTCAAACACATTTGAACCACACGTGCAGATTCCTCTTGTTGCTAAATGATTGAAC